>NW_027466870.1:5805000-6130000 GCF_046128005.1 Genypterus blacodes | reverse complement strand
TTTGCTCCTCCCAACAGCTTCTGAACCTTGAGTAGGAACTAAAACCTGGTTCAAGGACGCATATGTCCTTAACGCAAAATTATTCCCCGGGTCTCCTGACAAGTCTCCTTGTTCCCAAAAGAGTAGGAGAGCACCTAATGAACACGTAACAGAAATCCAGAGGAACCTTTCAAAACAAACTGTTTCAATTAGTGTCCAACAGAAGCACTTCTTCCCACCTGCCAATGCCTGTTTTACAAATGAAGCTGTTCAAAGCAGGTTCACCGCACTGCCAATGCAGCCACAATTTGTTTTGGCAGTCGGACCTATTCCAAAGGTTGACGCAAGTTCCCAACTGATTTTTCCCCCAGCCAGACAATTAAAACAAGAGAGACACCGCATTTCATGTCCCAAAACAAACAGAGACAGAGAGTCTGCAGTGATCTCAGTGGTACTCATCAGCTGATATGAGCGATACACACACAGTGTACCAACCTGTAAGTAATGCAAGTATGACTGTATCCTAAGTGTACAAGTTAAATAAAAAAGGGAAGACAGAGAATGAATAGGACTTCACTGTCAATGCAGATCACATTTTAAATGGCCTGCTGTCCAAACCTGAGCCATGTTATTCATAGCAAAGCTTAATAAGAAACACTTCCTGGTGTTTCTTAAGAGAGAATCATTAGAGATGTTTCTACGAGGTGGTGTTGAGCAGCACTGCAGCGGTGATGATGATGATGATGATGAGGGTGTAAAGAGTTGACACTTCATGCACCAAGACAAGGTGGTTGATCACCTATGAAGAGAAGGTGACTTTAGCTTGGTTAGATGTCGAGGTGTTCCTCTCTGACACACTCTCTCTCCATCTCTCTAACACGACTCTCATCCTGTACATGTGGTGCCTCTATAGCATGAGCAGCCTCTGATCTCTGAACAACACTACAGAGATTATAATACTTTGTATACTGACTACACATCACAAGTGTCAGGAGTTGCGGGGGGAAATCCCTCCAAGCTCCTACACAAACACACCGGCTATGAAAACCTCCCCACCAACACACTCTGGCTCTAAAATACAGTATGTATAGAAATCTCATACTCCTATGTGTATTCAGCTGAAACCAATAGATGTTTAACCACCGCATTAGGTCAAGGCTCGCTGCAATACACAATCTGAGGTGGTGGCTTATTAAAAAGCACAAGGGCAGAGACCGAATGGATACCAGAGCCAAGAAATTGGTTCCTGTTTTAATCAGATGGAGACCTCTGAGGCCACACACACACACACACACACACACACACACACACACACAGACACACACACACACACACACACACACAGACACACACACACACACACACACACACACACACACACAGTACAACCATAAAACTTGCATTTGCCAGTCTCTTTTTGCTCCTGCTCACTCACTGAACTGAGCACACACACACACATGCACACACACATAAAGCGATTATCACCAAAGGTACGTAGGCCTGCTTGTAGCTGTTCCCATTGGGAAACTAGCTGCACAGCTTCTCCTCCCTCATTTTTCATTGTCTGCTTATGATGCCCCGTGTGTGCACACTGACTTTCATTTAACCCCTCACAATACACACAGGCACACACTCACTTGCATGTACGATGCAGCCTCCTCCTTTCCGTCTTTGTCGCACACACACTTTAACAGCTTGTCCCTGCACTGTTGTACTTCATTGCAGGGGCAACGTGGCGGTGTGTTCCCCACACAGTGAGGCTAATGTGACCTTTGACCTCATTGCAGAGGAGATAAGAACAAACATATTCTGAGTTTAGATCATTTCAAAAACAGTCCAAAGAGTCATGATAAAGTGTTTCAACCTTCTCTGGTCGGAGGGGAATGCGCAAAATTGAAACATTTGTTTTCCATGAAGGGTCAAAGTGAGGGGTCGGACACAGAGCAGCACCTGAGCGGCTCACAGGGAGGCAGGGGTCTGCTCAAGGTCACTAAAGTGAGATGAATGCTAAAGAACACACAGGGCCTGAAGCGTCCAGCTGAAGGCTCCACGGGCCTCACACAACTCCACATGCTGTGTTTACATCATGGTTACAGCTGCACCAGAGTCAGAACAGAGCCGGGACTCACAGAGCTACACACCTTTGTATTTGTGCAGATGTTCTATTAATGGAATCTCTATTACCATTACAGTTAGGTTCATGGATTGTTGGGCCAGGTGTTCAGTGGGCGATGTTGCAGGTGGAACAACCGCTTCAACATGACATCATCAACTTGGAGGACCTGTGCCACGTCTCAAAGTGTTGACTTTGAGGGTGCAGTTAGGATTTAAAGTTCCAATTTGCAGCTTGTTGTTGTTTAGTGGAGTAGTTTATTGTCGGTCCCTCCCTCCTCTCCTCCTGCACGTTGGCTGACGTTTTCAAGATTTTGTCTTCACTCTAACGTCACTGCTGTTTTGTTTCTCACCGCTTTTGCTCCTCATTGTTGGTGGTATGTGTTCTCTGTGTAATAATGCTAAATTGCTTTGAACTGTTTCACATTGTGGTACAGAAAATCTGGAGTTGTCTTTAAAAAGTTTGTTCAGTCTCAAGTTTGTCTCAATACAGTAGAATGTGAACTTCTTCTTCTTCTTCTTCTTCTCACTGTGGTAACGGGCTTATGCGGAACTCTCAGACTACAACTCTAGATTCAGAGATACAGAGTTAAAGACAATACCTGATGCTGGATGTGACTGTGAAGCTACTGGAGTTCACCTTTTGCTTTGAGACGATCCTGAGAGAATAACAAGATGAAACACGAAGAAACGCCCTTTCCTTCTAATGAAACCCCTGAGACTCCTCCAGTAATTAATCAAGTTAAATGAAAAGTAAAAATCAAATCATGTTTCTGTGTCAAACGTTTCTATTTCCTGCCTGGAGCAAAGCGTGCGGTTAGACCACGATTGCTTTGCTGCCCTTTCCGTGCCGCCGTGAAGGTAAGGTGTTAACATGTATTGGTGTGTTTGTAGAATGTGTGTGTGTGTGTGTGTACGTGCATTGATTGATGCCTTCTAGGGCAGTGGCGTGATTGAAACACCTCCTCACCATAAAGCTGTCGTGTGCGTGATGGACTCGCAGGGTCGTTTTATGCATCACACCTGTCCCCCTTCTTCCCCACGCTGACACACAATCAAATAGGAAAATGGGCATATTTGTTTTCCTGGCCTTGAGAGGGCTCGCGAGGAGTGTGTGTGTGTGTGTGTGTGCGTGTGTGTGTGTGTGTGTGTGTGTGTGTGTGCAAGAGAGACAGAGCGGGCAAGAGAGAGAGACACACAGAGCATATAACAAACAGAAGGCCCGTAAAATTCGGGAAAAGGTGGAAACTTTGAGTGTTTGAGGCCAAACATACAAATAATGTGTCAACAATAAAAACAGCACAACAGAAAATAAGCAATAAACTGTCGCCGCACAAATGTAATTAAAGCTTGAGTGCTGTAAATGAGTCTAAATGACTCATGTTTAAGTGCACTGATGGATTGTCATTAAAGAGCCCAGCCTGTATAAATAGATGTACCAGTAAACCTGCGGCCGACCCACAGCCACTTCCTGTATATTATTATATTGATTACTGTATTAAAGACAAACCTTCCATGTCACGTTCACTTAACGTTGTTTGATGGACATAGAAGGTTAGCAGAGTTGCACAGTGGGAAATGAAGCCGTGCTGAAGCAATCTTCTTCTTCTCCTCCTTCAGATCAGCAGCCTGTCCCATCTTACCTACGCTCCTATCACCGCTCTGCACCACTCAATCACTGTAAAACATAAACCAAATCCTAAACATTAAGGAAACGTGGGCTGATCTAAAAATAGCGCCCGGCGGACCCTCAGAACAGAATGACCCCGGCTGGCTGCTCCGGCGTCTCAGGCTGGCAAGACAAACGACATCTATTCCCGCTCGCTGCCTTTAATCAGCTTGTGATAATTAACGCCACACTCCATTGGCCAAACAAATATCTTTGTCAAGGTGCTTGTTGCTGTACAAGTTCTCCTCCTGTTCTCCTAGACAAGATAACGAGCAGCGTTTAATTGCCTTCATTCCTGTAGTCGTGGTAACTATAGACTTCACCCTGAACATCTTCCTCCCTCTTTCCCCTGCTTCCCAACAAGTACATAACATATTTCATCATGCCGACTGGTGAGCAGCGGTGGTGGCACTGGACTTTAATAAAGTGAACGACCTTGTGGGATTGCAGAGGGGATAGATTAAGTTTGCCTTCCCCAGCAGCAGAAGCAGCCTCCACGGTGGGGCTTCTTATCTAGGAGCTTGACTTAATTACCTGCTTTAATTCTAACATTCTCTAAAATGACCTCGCACCACGATGAGACAAGCTGTTTTAATTAAACAAATGAATACGCCGCTTATCGGCCGGGATCAAGGCTCTCGTTTGTCACCGTAACAGTTAAGGATGCCGCTGATGATCGCGTTATCGGCGACTCGGCCCGGGTTTCACCGCACACAGAGGCGAGCAGGGAGCCCACGCTATCTGTCTATGTGGTGCTACTGTAGAGATACGCTAGATTACAAACAGGCCCATTAGATACAGCAGACAAGTCCACTTAGTCACACTGTAATCTGATGAGCTCCATAATGTAGCTATGTGTCCCTTATTATGCTGGTAAAAAGGTTTATAGCCCAAGGCAGAGAGCTTTGACAGGGGAGAGGAGAGGAGACGGGACGAGATGTGGAACGGGAGGAAGACAAAAAGCAAAAAAGCTCAAGTAAAACAAAGGAGGAAGCTGAAAATAGGCTACCAAGCATCCCCAAAGTCAATGACACAGTGCAGCTTGTTTATGGTAGTTATATAACAATATTTTAGAGTGTGCAGAGGGTTCCTGTGCAGCGCTGCCTGACCAAACTTAATGGGGGAAGTGTCAGAGAAGCCATTATACCAGCAGGGGCACACACAGCCCTATTACATATGGCTGCTGGCTGCTAATGTGTATTAGCAGGAGACAGAGGAAGCAAGGTGAAGATAAGTGATTTTGCAGTAGCTGGCTAAGTAGGACAAAGGAGGGAGAGAGGGAGGAGGGAGAGAGGGAGAGAAGGAGAGAGGGAGGGAGTGTGTTAGGGATGGAGAGGCAGAGAATGGAGATCAGGAATGGTAATGTGGTTTGTGTTGGACCAGTGTGGCCGCAGCGTGCTGGCAGAGTTACAGAGAAGTGTGTGGAAGTGTAAAGAAGCATCAGCGCTGAGGTGCAGAGGTCCCACTGTGAGGCAATACGCTCACACACTCTCAGTCCCCCTGTGCCAGCCGCCACCGCTTCAACATCCTAATGTCACCTTGTTCTTCAGCAGACGTTAAACTCCGACCTCGCCCGCTCGCTCATCCCGTGACTTTCTGCAGCTATGAAAAAAACAGCTAAATGTTATAAATCAAAATGGGACTTCTTCTTCTTCTCCAGCCTCTCAAAACACCCAGCACTTAAAACAAGGTGACTGCCAGCATTTTCTGTTGGTTAATAATTTAGTGAGGATTGTAGCCGGCTCTTGGCAAGAAAATTGTGTGTTTACTGTGTGCGTGTCTCAGCAGCAAAATTCAGAATCTTATTTTCCAACAGTCAGGGGCACCTTGCCCAGCCAAAGAATCCCACATGCACGGGAAAAAATATTGAGCAACACGCCGTTCTGCCAAACACATTAGCTCTCATTCTTTATTTAAGCCTTTGTCAAACAGTCAACTGTCTGTGCCACTTCACTCACACAACCACTCGTTTCAAGGGCTCACCGGCCAAGTTTGACCACTCGACACCAGAGCTGTAAGAGTACGCCGGTGTCAAAGAAGTGAGGGGGGCCCCTCAGCTGGGGCTTTCACCGGCCCCTTGAACTCTGCGGGCCTGGTGATAAAGTGGCTTGATGAGTGGGCAATCTCTGTCTGCCAGCTGCCGGTATGGCCAGGGGAGCTGGGAAGGTGCCAGAGTGACTGAAGACCCTCTCCACACACTCTCTCTCACACACGTACGTATGATGAGATGTGCGCCCGTAAGAAGCCTGAGTGGAGACCAGAAACACCAGAAAATGAGAAAAAGATGAATATACTTCTGAATTCCACGCTTGGCTGAGCTGGACAGCTTGACGGGCTGACAGGAAAAGGTTGCTTGAGTAAACGATGACAATGCAGAATCTTCCTCTATTTCCTCCACTCCTCCACCACCAGACCAACCATCTGCCCCGCTCTGCCTCTTGATGTTGCAGCCTCCAGTCCCAGTTGGTCCCTCGGTGCACGCTGCTGTAAGCTCTCTCTTTTGAGTGAGTGGCAAAAACAACACGTGATGTTTGGCAACAGAGGAGCCAAAGTCATTCCTTAACATACATGACATCATGGCTGGGGAAATGTAATTGTAATTGTCGCGCCCTCTTGATGGAAACACACACTAACTGACCATTTATAGTTGATTTGCTTAAAACCTGGAAACTAGTCCCTGCACTGAACCATAGAACTAAGACAGGACTGAAAGACCTGAAACTAGAGAAGAAGAAGAGATCCCATTCTTCCATTTTAATGCTGGGAGGCCCTAGACAGTTCCCAACATTGTGAGACACAAAAGTTCCAACAACAATTGAGATTCAATTACATTTTTCATTGCTGCAAAACACTGAACTGTGTCAAAACGTAAACACTAACTATTAATCATAACCTGCCAATAATCATAATTAGCTTAAGCTCGGGCCTCTTCAGGTTAAAGGACAGCTCTCTCTCTCTCTCTCTCTCCCTCTCTCTCTCTCTCTCTCTCTCTCTAAATGATCCTAATGTCGCATGTGGTTTACGTCTCAGAGGTCAGTGGCGTCTGTGTGAATAATCCTGTATATCTATAGAATCTGTATTTAATTCCCATCTCCATTTTTCTGAGCACAATATCACCTGTAAGCCTATTTTGGGGGGATATTCTCTCTGAGATGCCATGGTGACATATATGAGAGATAACAGCCAACCCCGAATCATAATCTTTGTCCCATGCATATTCAGATGTCATCAGCTCGCGATCTGGAACAAGATTAGGGGGTTTGTGTGTTGACATTCAGGCAGGGTGAGGGGGGGTGTGTGTGTGTGTGTCTGTCAAACTGGGCTGAACTGAGCTCTGAGGCTGATTGCACGGACATGTCAGCTGATAATTCAGGAAGTACAATAAACATGAGTAGATTGGACGGCATTGTTCCCTAAATGACAAGATCTGTCTTCCTCTCCGCCTCCTTAATTATCTTCCCCGGTTATAATTACACGTGTGAAGGTCCAGAGGACAATCACTGTTGTGTTGCCACGTCTCCTCGCTGAAGTTAGATGAGATAGGCAGGAGATACGGCAGAGGCCAACACCGCCTCTTTATAAAGGTTATTCTGTTTCAAATCACAGGAGAATTAGGAGAATTACACAACATTAGCATACAGCATTCCATGTCACTGCTTCTGATGAACACTACTATACAACCGCTTCCTCCATGATACATAAATACATGGATAAATGAACTACAGAAGAATGTGAAAACACTTTGTAAATGTTTCAAAGCCACCTTTTAGTTGACGGTGATTGTTATTCAAAAGTCACACTAGTCCCACTTCTAAACAGCTGACAGGTGGGATACACTTGGGGCTTTCATTAAGAATAGAGCAGGAAGTGACCTAAAGGCCTCAAAGCAGCCTTGTAATTCCTGCTTAATGAAGCCGATGAATAAATGATTTGACGAGCTCCGCACAAGGAGTCTGATCCCCCATCAACCTGATTCTGAGGGTCTCCCAGGCCCCCCAGGGGAGCCCCCCCTTGTCCCCTTGCCCTCAACCTCCTCCACTCTACTTTAACCTACTTTCTGCAGCTCTTCCTCCTCTTCCATCCATCTCTCTCACCCTCCACACTCTTCTCTCTCTCCGTCCCACTGTCTGTGATCCTAATCTCCTCTGAAGCATCTTTCCCCTGGACCGTGGGAGTTGGCAGATCGTGGGGGCCACAGTCAGTCCGGCTCTGACTGACTCATCCCGTCATAAACAATTGGTGGGTGTCAACACGGTGGCAGCCCCGCACGCTCTTTCTGACAGGTCATTTTTTTTATGTAGCTGATTGTTATTTTCCCTGTTATTGTTTCTCTTCCCTGTGACTTTAGATGGGGGTAAAAGTGCAGCTCTGTGAGACCAGGCAATCTGACTCTCAGGGCCAGAAAACAAAGATGACAGTAATAAAAAGGAGAACCAATTACTTTTTCATTTCATTTCCACTGGGAAATCAGGCAGGGGAGGAATAAAGGAGCTATAATAATAAAGTTTAAGAAGAAGGGCCTATGGCGTTCCATTCCCTAAGCAAACCACAAGTAGTAGCCACTGTGGACGGTACGGTGGCTCAGGGTCATGGACGTTATTGCAAGACAGGCGTGAGGATGAGAGGTAAGAGACAGGTAGCTGCAGAGGATAAACAGAAAGAGCAGCAACAGGAAGGAGCGAGTGGCTAAATGAGCCAAAATGCTCCATTATTCTAAAGCATAGGTCAGATAATACACAAAACTCTGCACGGATCATTTTCACATTTGTTTACCCACAGAACAAAGTCGTTTCACTTTCTGGAAAATGGCACAAATTTTCAAAATGCTTTGAGCACTGAAATTCCATTCAACCTCAATCACACTGGGGCAGCAACAGGGATAATTGGAAAAATGGTGAGTTTTGTTCCCTTTTTTTTTTTTAGAATGATTTGTTCGAATTGGTCCTTTAACCAAATGAAAACCTAACCCTTTTCTTTTTTCCCTATTTTGCTCTGTATCATGCAGAGGGCACAGACAGAAAGTAATGTAAATGGAGGGCTGAGGAAGACCCTGCTGGGATGGACTTCCTGGCCAGGCAGAGTGTTCAGGTTAGCTATTAGAGCCTCCAACTCCACTCACAAGCTGATGCCAGTAGTTAACATAATTCTACTTAACCAGAGTGGGTTTTTTTTTTTTAAACAGTGCATCATTCTATGCTGTGGCATCGTTATATTGCTCATTACAGTGGCACATAGTGCTGCTATCTCCGCATGAACATCTGAGTTAATGGGCCACAATAAAGACACCACTGTCTTCATTTTATGGCTCAGTTTTCTAATGGCCTACTTGGCTTCTTCGCCCGTTCTCTCAAAGGAGCCATCTAGGTCTCTTTAAGACCTTCGATATTCTCAGCACAGCCTTCCCTCCTGGCCCACGTCTCCCTCCATCCATCCTTCCACCCTTCCTCTCTCCTCTCCTCTCCCCTCCCTCGTCGCCACCATCCCTCACAGCGACACACAGCCTGGACTAGCCCAGGGCCTTTCCTGTGACTTTAGTTTCATTAGCGGGCCCCAGATGCTTTGCTGCTTACAAAATTATGAGAGGCCAAAGCCAACCGCCTCCAGATGGGACCCATCTATATTCAGATGAGCTGTTTCCTCACATTCAGAGCAATCCCGCCCTGATGTCCTACAGTGTCGTCAAAAACATGCTGACAAACACAAACACAAGCGAGTACAAACAGATGCACACAGGGCGGGAATGTGTGGAGATATATGTTGTGCACACATCCATCTAAGCGGTACACACACACACACACACACACACACACACACATGCACAGACACTGCTGGGTTAGCTGGCACTGCTCTCTGCACATTAAAACAAAGGCTGTCACACACACACTGCTCTGTGTCCACAGCCGATCCTGTTTTACTACAGCGTCATTGCAGAGGCAGGGAAGCTTAATTTACCTTTTATAAATGATGCATATGGTCGAATGCTGAAGAAATTAGGGAGATTCCGTGACAGATATAATTGAAGCACTATGTCTCTTCCTCAAGCATCAATCTCTGCGCTCTGCATGTCTCTCTCTCTTCTGTTAAACATGGTGGTTCTAAGTTTGGTTTGTGTTGCTGCTTTGCTGCGTCCATCTTGTCCATATAAGTCGCGTGGCTCTAACATGTAGCAATTATCAACATGCTGATTTGCACTTTTACCTGTTAGCAGGTGTCGCCCTGACAACAACACAGCAGTAATGGGACAGCGGTGTTGTAATTAAGGTAAGGAAGCTTTTATGAATGAGGTTTGGTTATTGCAGCGTTTATTTAGCGTGACACCGTTTAGCCACTGTGGTTTTTTTCTGGATTCCCCTCAGTATCTGTGGTTGATGGTCACTTTGATGGGGCTGCTGTCTCCCCGCTGCTCAAAAGGCTCTTTAGGGGAATTAGAGGCTTTTATCACAGAAATCTGACAGCTGAGCAAAGTGTTGCAGACCACAGAACACAACAATAATAAAACAATCACTGTGACGTCTTTAGTGCTGCAACAACAAGAGCTCGTCCATGTGTTACTGATGACATAGTGTCTTGTGTGCTACCTTAAAAATCAAGCCAGGTCTGTGAGAATGAGCAGGAAAGTAAATAAATCATTATTCTATCTCCTTTACATCTTTCTTCTTGTCAAGCTTGTCTTTTTCTCTTGACGTCTATCGCGTTAATCAATTCCACGGCGCTGTAGTAATTAAATCACAGCGGTGGCTTTGAGACAGTCCAATCCCCCAAGCTTTACACTCCATTTCACTACTCATATATCTGACACGCAGACTCATTCAGGCAAGACCAAGACAAGAGAAGAGCCATTTCAACACGCTACACATCAGCCTGCGTGTCCTGATGGAAACATACAACCCAAGCTGCTATCTGAATGTTTGGCAATGTAATAACGGGAGATACTCAAATGATAAGAGAGCCGGGTGAAGCTGAGACCTCCTGTAGACCACAGACAGACAGACAGACAGGCTGATCCCCACGTTAGGCCATGATGCAGATAGCAACCGGGCCTCCACGGTGCCCTAATGTGTGCCATAAACACGCGGCCGCACGGCTTTGTGGAATTGCTGAGATACCCATAATCCTTTAGCTTGGGGGTCGGGAGATCACTGGCCATCATGCTGAGCACACCCGACGAGCTTCAACCAACCTACAGCCAATCACCAACACACAAAAACCTCCTCTCAGTATTCTGCACAGCATGCAGGCTTGGCTTCTATATGCATTTCAAATCCAGCATAGGACAAGCAGCCAGTGTGAATGATGAGCTGTTAAAAGTTGAACACACACACACACACACACACACACACACACACACACACACACACACACACACACACACACACACACACAACGCATGCCCAAAGCATTCTGCAGCGTCCACCAGTCCGGGCCTCTGGAACAAAGAGGGGTGAAGGTGAAGTCTTCCTGCCCGTAATGCTATAAGCAGTTCCAGACTTACAGTACAGTAATCAGGGGACTGTTGGCTGCAGAAAAACTGCAACGCCTCACCTAGTTCATTATAAGATGACACAACCAATTTGTACCTCTGCCTGCTGCAATCTAGCAAATCTCCCCTGACAAAAGCATTTAGATTAGAGCGCTTTCAGGGAGGGCTGCACTGACATGCGTACCGAGCCTGTAAAGGGGGGAAATGAAGTGGCTTTTTAATTCTCCTCCAGGCAAACATAAAACTGTCCAGGTAAGTCATTTGTGGGTTGAATGGAGAGCCAGAAGCAAGTTCCTGTTCTGCAGCAATTCCCCCCTCGCCCTTCTCTCCTATTTCTACCTTCTCTCTCTCTCCTCTCTCTCTCTCTCTCTCTCTTTCTTTCTGCAGGCAGCCATATAGCCACACATGCTTACGTGCGCACACCCGTAAACACACACAACTCCACTCACACACCCTTATCCCCATCTAGAAGATTATTAATCTATTTGCTACATTTTCTTCCATTATTCCCCTCATATAATCCTCTTTCCTCTCCTCTGGCTGCATGCTAATGAGTTCCAGTGAACAACGCAGCTGCATGTGCTGTAGATCCTCCTGATTGGTGCTCCTCCCTGCTCGCCCTCTCTCTCTCTCTCTCTCTCTCTCTCTCTCGTCCCATGCAGGAGAATAGAGGCCCACGTGGAGGAGTTCAGCCGATATGGAGAGAGGTGCAGTTTCTTGTCATAAAATAGAGCTTTGTAATCGCTTTCCTCTCCCAAAATCTTTCAAGTCAACCAAAGAAGGAGGAAATGGAAGTAATTGCCTGAGAACACGAACACCACTTCATATTTTGGCTGATGTCACATTCCGCCTTCTCGCTGCCGTGTCAAGTATTCTCTCCCTCACCCAAACACACACTTGGATTCATATATTACTCCATTTCCTCTCTGCGGCTGAGACTGATGACACACAATCAGACAGAGGCCGCGTTTCTCACCTTCTCCTACGCTCCACTTTTATTAAAACATTATCTCCCTTATCGCGCAGACAACAGTGACAGAGAGGAGGCGTCGCATGCATCCTGTTTTTTAATCTAAGAATCCTATATGACAAAAGATTTCAATAGTTCCCACTTCAGAAATAGGGTTGAGAGCGAGGAGACGAGTCAGGAAGGAAGTCACGACTGCAGCGAACAGAGAAACAGACCTGAGGCGGGATAGGCGTGTAATAAAGATCACGCTACAGCCAAACATAAATTACTTTTCACCTCCCAGTAGGTGAAATTGAGAAAACGTATGTGGAAAGACAGCAAATGGACTCTGGGCTCTAAAGGAAGGTGTGGCTCTGCCTGAGTACAGCTTTGGGCTGAGGATCAAATTTATCCTCTCACAATTACACCCAGAGGGGGGAGGGGGGAGGGGGGAGGGGGGAGGGAGGACACACACACACATAGACACTAAATACCAACGTGAATTTGCAGCAATATTAGTCAACGGCCACGCTGGGAATTTATTCATTCCAATATATCTGTGTTTTAATACGGAACAAGGAACTTAGACGCTACGCCGCCGTCCCACTGAGACTGAGCTTGTTGGGCCAAATAATCTATGTTATTGCTTTCTTCTTACAGCAGCACATCTGTTTACATTCCTACTGTGTGCTGACTACACACACACACACACACACACACACACACACAGAAACAGACACACACACACAAACAGACACACACACAGACACACACACACACACACACACACAGACACGCACAAACACACACACACACACGCACACACACACACATACACACACACACACACAGACACAAACAAAAAACACACAAACACACACACACAAACACACACAGACACACAGACACACACACACACACAGAAAGACACACACACACACACACACACACACACACACACACATAGACACAGACACACATACAGAGACACACAGAGACACACAGAGACACACACACACACACACACACACACACGCACACACACACACACAAACACACACACGCACACACAGTCACATGTGTGTGTGCTCATGTGACTGTAGGGCCGGGCTGATAGATGGTGTGTGTGCGGTCTGGGTCGGGGGGCTGCCAGCGTTCTAAAACACCCAAACAGGGGCGAGCCTGACGTTTTTATGAAGCGCGTCTGTTTGGAAATGAATCGTTAGTCTCGGTTTTATTGCTCAAATTACCCGAGCCGGTCCTTGTCCTGTTTGCCCTTAATTAACAAGCGTTCAATTCCCCTATTAATTAGCGCACGCTATTAAGCTATTTTACATCACTCTTCATTTGTCGACAATTAAAAGGTCTATTATTAAAAGGCATGCCTCATGGTTAATTGTACGAGTGGCTCGGCGGCACGGGAGCAGAGGGAAGAGGAGACTCGGGGAAACTTGCAGAACGTGAAGAGGAGTCAAAGAGAGGACTGTTTTAGTTCCACCGCAACCTTTACGCTCCGTCTGCCTCCAATTTTCTGCCTGACACTCTGTCCTCAAGAGAGAAACTCTCCCCCTCAAGACCGTCTCACACAGTCACACTGAGACGGGCCGACTCAGCAGGGCCACGGTTACGGGACGCAGGGTGTGTTGGTTACGGACAGGAGGGTTTCTTCATGGAGTCCGCAGCGTCGTTTCATTGCTACAGCAGAGAATCCAACCGCAGAGGGCAAAGTGTGTTCTGTTTCCTCCAAACTCTGAGCTGTGTTATATTATAATGATGAGCAAGCAGCAGACTGATGTTGGTGTGCAGGAGGGCTGAGTGACAGAGCCTCAACACAACATCAAATATAAAAAGGATTGCACAGAAAAAGACCCAACAAACACAACTAAAGTTAAAACTCTAAAACTATACACACATAGGGTTAAAGATGACTCAACTCATCAACCAGGACAGCCTGATGATGGCAGAAGTGCTGATGTTTGGCAGGTTATGAAACTCTGATGCTGCAGAGGGGGGAGGGGTCTTTGTTATCAGACTAGCCTGAGGAGAAGTTCACCTCATGAAGCTTTGAGCATGCGAGGGGATCAACGCCGTCTGTCTGCAGGAAGCATTACACCGGCCAGATGTGAGCTCCTGCAGCTGCAGAGGAGAAACGCTGAGCCGCACAACTGTCCGTCTGATATCGTCCAACTCCTCTGTAAGACGTAGGAGAACAGAGACACTTTACCTGATGCTTAAACATTCTAGTGTTCTGCCACAGCTGCTCAAAGGAATCGTATCACACACACACACACTTTACCTTAGGAAGAACACACAGGACTGAAATCCCACCAAGACCTAATTAGTCTGATAATATAAACAGGAAATGTGATCATACGGCACAACAGTAAAACACCAGGACAACAAAGCTAAAGTGAGAGATAGAAGGAGTGGCTGAGAACAAAAGCACTTTATAAAGGATCCAGGGAAAGACTGTAAAAACAAATGAGGCAGGAGGAGATAAGAGAGAAGACAGGAAGTGAGTCCTCGCTAAAGAAAGAGAGAGAGAGGGAGGGAGAGAGAGAGAGACGCACACAGAGAGGGGGCAGCAGCCTTTCACTCCGCCTCACCCTGCCTCACCCTCCTCTCACCCCTCACCCTCTGCCAGGCCTTAACAAGTGGCGAGGGAAGCAGGCAAGCCGGGGCGGCGCTGATTGACAGAACAATTACTGCGCTGCGATGCAGCCGCAGACATCTCCAAATAGAATTTCACTATGCTGTTGCATCAAACTAACACACACTCTTACAGGACGGATTTGGTAGAAGAGCAAAATTGCCCTGACTGACTGACTGACTGACTGACTGACTGACTGACTGACTGACTGACTTGCACACCTGCACTCTTCTGTTTTGTTTGCCTCCCGTAGAAAATACAAATAAAGGAGGAAAAGCGTTTACCCTTGATCAAGGTTGACTGCTTCTAACTTTAGATGCGATGTTTGGCAACCCATTTCCTCCGGTCCTCACCGTTCATCTGTTTGCTCGGTTAGAGGGGCGGCTATTTTTATCCTCACGCACCCACTGACTAATGAACGAGCAGAAAGTTAATTAAAAGAGACACCAGGCATTGGGACGCATTCCAAATTATATATCAGCGACTCAATTAGAGATAAATGATGTACAGAAGTGTGTTTGAGATTAAAGGGACGGCCATAAAGCATGATTTCCTGCTAATCCTCCTTGATTTGATTCATCCAGTAGATAGCAGGTTACAGTACAGACATGAGTGACATCCTTAATGACATCATCATATCCTGTATGCTTTAATAAAACCAAACTCTATGGTTCAGTCTTAACTTATATCTTCCTCCACATGTGTAGGCTCTCACACGATGCAGTCACTCTGCAGCATCCTGGCCACTCACACACACACACACACACACACACACACACACACACACACACACTCTCTGACTTCACAATGAGCTTATCTGAGAGAATGAGGATGCCAGGTCATTGTTTGCTCCAGCAGTCTAACAACTGGCAGAGCACAGGGGCGTCGTTGGCACACAGTGTCACCGAGGGGGCCGTTGTCTCAGACTAGCACAAGAAACTCCGGTTTAAGCTGCGCCCTCTGCCTCACACACACTCTGCCTCACACACACTCTGCCTCACACACTCTCTTTGCTTTTCTCCCCCCTGGCAATGAACTTCAATGTAATGTTTTGCATCTTTAATTTGCTCTTAACAATGGCAGAGGCTTTCTGATTTTGGAGCGTTTACTCTACAGCTGTTCACTCAACTTCACAGCCCAGGAATAAGAAGGTTTACATTGTTGGATTAACTATTTAGAAACTCCTGAAACCCCCTATTTCACATTCACCACATACATTTGGTTATTTGATCAATCATGTAACCTGTAGCCGTGTCTAGGTCCAAACACCGGAGGTACGGTTGAGGGACAGGAGGGAAAAGGAGGGAAAAGCAAAGGAGGAGCCATCCGTCCACCTGTAGCGGTGAAAGCCCCTGCAGGACTGTAATCTGCCAGTTGTCTCTCACTGAGCTGATGCCAGCCGAGCCCCCAAACCTCCAGCCCCAGCTGATATGCCAGCCCCGGGACATAAGGCACCTGTACGTGGAGATAAAGGCTTCAATTCCTGGGCTAATACTCACGATTCCTCTGATAAATACAGAGGTTTGGGCTGGAGCGGCGTGTGGGGGTGCAATCTATTCCCTCTCACTCTCTCTCCCCATCTCTCTCTCTCTCCCCATCTCTCTCTCTCTGCTGTCTACCTGTCTCAGTAATCTCTCTTTCTTGTATCTGGTGTTTCTGTTTTCTCTCTGTTCCTCTGAAAGACTGTCTCTGTTTCCATCTCCCTGTCTCCCTGCGCGGCGTCTTTATCCTGCCCTGTGTGAGTCCTGGGTTCAGACAGGCAGAGGCTCTCCACACTCCTGCCTTTTTATTTATTCCATATCTGTAACTGTCAAAAGGAGAAGATTGCTACTTTAGGAGCTGTCTGCGCTTTGTTGTGCCGCTGGAAAGTCAAATAGGGGAGGTTGTGTTAAAAGCATCTTGACCACTTCGAGGGGACACAAACAATGTCAGACAGTTGAAAATGGATCTATAAGTGCATGCAACAAGAAGCCTTTTAGCAGGCACGGTGCTGAGAGGAGCGGCTGAAGCCCGGCTGGCGTGGGGAGGTGAGTGTGTCTGAGCAACCTCACCTCCTGCTGGGCCTGACACTTAAAGAAGTGTTTATGAGAGCGTATTAAAGTATTATCTACAGGATTGCATGATTACCTTTGTGCTGAGATTACACAATGGATGTTTACTATTATGTCTCAAAAGAAATGAAGACTGGTCAGAATGTGGTCTGTTAGAAAGTGGGACAATCACAGAAAGAAGACTGGTGTGTTGACAGCTTGTGTGCTAAACTGTGAGCAGACACATCACTGCTTGATGCTGCTGTGTACACACACTAAGGTAACACACCTGAGAGATAAAGACACTTTAAGAGCAAACACTGGCTCATATTTATCTATAAATAAATACTGGACCTGATGAGTAATGTGAGTAATGCGAGTAATGTCTGCCACAGTGAAGTCCAATTCCCCTAACACACCTCGTAGAGCAAACACACACAGCGTGCAGTGAGACCGAGCGTGCCTCTGATCTGAGCTGCATCCTGTTGCGTTGCATTGTTCAGTTGACAGCAGTTCATCTTTCCTGTCGGCCCGTGTCATGCCCATTGTCTCTTCCCATTAGCCTGCGACACGGCACGCGCCGGCCTGTGGGGTGTGGTTGCCGGGGTAGCAGGCGCAGACAGCTCAGGGTGGCAGATGCCTGGCGTTCCTGCGGATGCCCTCCATCAACCGATGACAGATGTCAGGGCTCCTGTTGGACGGCAACACTTAATCACGCCACCCTGTTTCCCCCGCTTCGCCCCGACGGATACACCAACCTCCTCGCCCAACCCCACTGCACTCGCCCCATTCTCTCTCTGCCACACCTATTCATTCACACACACACACACACACACACACACAGGCAGGGTCCATCAGTCAGCCGTTATTACCTCAGACAGCCGTCATGCTGGCAACCAATGGATGGCAGATCACATGCTAATGCAGCCAGACGCATCCACTCTGGAAATCTAAAGCATCAGTCTTTAGGGTGAGTGCTTGACAGTGTGTACGTGTGTGTGTCTACTTTGGAACAAGCAAACTTTGTGTAACGGCAATATGTAATAGGAAGCATTTCACAGAAGATTGTGATGATGAAGATTCTTATTCTTGTTCTGTTTGCTCACCACTTGGGCCGGCTGGTGGACTTGACCACAGGGGACATGCCGTCTCTGTACAGGCTCTTGGTCTTGGAGAAGTTCACCACGTTGAAAATGACCCTCTGCAAGACAAACAAAGAGACAAATGTTAGAATTTAAAGAAGATAGAAGTATAAAAGGTTTTGTAGTTTGTTAGATTAGCAGACTGAACCTTATTCCACTCATATGATATCTGAGATTCACCAAAAACAGGAATCCAATAGAAAAGAGGCCCTGACCATCATGAATACCAGCAGCACAACAACACACACAACACGCTAACATTATATAGAAGAGATAAGGACGCTTTAATGTCCCTCAGATGATCCCAGGTCCAGATGACAGAGTTTCAGATAAAAGGCAGCAGCTGGGAGGAGAGGCAGCCTTTAATCTGGGAGGACATTGTGCTTCTCCCTGGAGGGACGCTGCTCCGTCTAAACCATTAAGCTCAGCCCGGAGTGCGGGGGACGGCCACCGGGGCCAGGGGGGCCAGGGGGGCCAGGGGGGCCACGGGGGCCACAAGCCCGGCTTTCCACCTCCCCTGTACCATAGACTTCCTTTCTGTGCTGGAATACTGTGTCAGATTCCTTTCCTTCCTTCCTCCCTCCTCCCTCCCCCTCTGTATCCCTGATTAGGATCAGGACGAGTGGGAAAATGTGGGGAGAGAAATGGAAAAAATATATAAAGAAGAAGTCAAATGAATGGTGATGGTAATACTGTGGTGCGGTAAATGAATCCTATTGATGGAGCATATCAAATTACCAACTAAGTCCAGGTGGTGGAAGTTAACTGGGTGCTACTGAAATCCTATTACAGACCCCCCCCCCCCCCTCCTCTCCCTCCTCTTCTTCCACCGCCCCCCCCTCCATCCATTCCTCCCTTTTTTCTCCTGCCTAGCATCAGAGAAATGGGGATTGCGGATTGTGGCAGGCTGATTCAGACTTAGGTAAAATGACATCTAACTGATGTTGAGACTGGCAGCAGGCTCCTGTAGCAGGGAGATAAGACCATTGCTGCTGGCATTTCAATTACACTTTACTGCCCTGCACATCTGTTGCAAGAGCTACTTTTCAGCCTTTTCCCCTCAGGCAAATACAGCCTCGCTCTGACTCCACCGGCTCACTCTGACTGCACACACACACACACACACTCTTTTCTCATTCTTTTGCCACAACAAATTCAGATTGGCTTCTTCCCTAAGTTCACTCTACCCCATTGTTTGTAATCTATTTGTTAGGCCTGTTTAATTCCCCGGCAGCCCAAACCCCGGGCAGATGACTGAGATACGGGTTCAGGGGAGACAAAGTGGTTCGGGCGGAATCAAAACAAGGGAAGGAGATGTAACAGGAACAGGAAGTTACTGTGGGCGAGGGCAGAGCAATAAACATGGGCTCTTATTGGATGGGGGCAGAGGTGCAGCAGGTGGGCTTGGAGGTAAAGCACACAACACGCACACGCTGAAGACACAATGAAGAGAGAGAGAGAGAGAGAGAGAGAGAGAGAGAGAGAGAGAGAGAGAGAGAGAGAGAGAGAGAGAGAGAGAGAGAGAGCTGCAGCTACATATGAAACCAGAAAGTACTTCAAAGAAAAATAAGCCAAGAGATTCTTTGAGACGCTCATCAGCAAGGACGATATAAAGTCAATATACAGTAAAATCATGGTGCTCCTGCAAAGAGCATCAAGTTGTGTTTGTGTGCATTACGTAATGTAGATATAAATGTAAATGTTATGACTTCAATAGGCCACTAAGTCGCTATTGGATCATTTGGGTTTCATTTAGAGAAAACACAATATTGATGAAATTTGGAGGACGCTAACACACACACACACACACACCCCAACACACCCACACACACAGACACAAATAGACATCCACCAACACACACACACACACACACACAGTTTAACAAACTGCTGCGAAGCCAATTCTTCAAATCATTAAAACTTATGCACACACAGGACCAATTTAGAGAGAGAGGGAGTGAAACAGAATGTGTGTGTGTGTGTGTGTTTGCAGTGTGCCGCCCTGGAAGACTTAATTAGGTTGGGAGTGGTTAGAAGAGATTAACATCCGTGCTGTCTGAACTGTCATGTGGAAGAAGCTCGTCAAAGCCCCCTCTGTACCGTACACTATTGAGCGCCACACAGTGAACAGGTGTCACAACACACACACACACACACACACACACGTGTACACAATACAAACTGTCACAGCTCTGCAAATGACAATTCTCAATAAGACGTGTTATCATAAGCAGAACAATTTGCAAACCAGAATATAATCAGTTTGTGCAAATTGCAGCAGTTGTGTGTGTGTGCTTTGGCTCTCTCTCTCTCTCTCTCCTCACACACACACACACACTGTATACGGACCATACTGAGACATGTACTGAGTTTCTTGATGAATGATGAAATGAGACGTTAGTTACTTAGAGAGTAAAGACATCAAACTCTCTGAACACATCTTTACTTTGCAGCAGCTTTTTAATTTCAGTAACGTGTTGATTAATCTCCCTTTGGATACTTTAAGTGAGACTCTAAAAGACTCATTTGTAACCCAAACCTCCTCTCTAAACTTCAATCACAGCAGCCAGTGAGAGGGCTGAGCACAGAAATAGCCACGGCGCTGCCACATCAGTATAGGATTGCATTTAGGGCCCAACATTGTCTTTTGATCTCCATCGATCCAGCGTGAGGCCAGATAGCATCGCTTCCTGGAAAAGGCCAGGATGAATTATTAAAGATACCACTGTAAACGTGTGGACGGGACGCCTACAGGGAGAGTGAGAGAGAGAGAGAGAGCACGCTGTGTGTGTGTGTGTGTTATGGGGAGGGCTGGGAGATAGACGTGTCACAACAGCAGGGGACTGGGAGAGGATGGGAAGATCTGAACACACTCAAACATAACTTCATGTCAATACTCAAACAAATAACAAAGGTGTACATATTTACACAGAACTAACTGCTTTAGAACGACTGTGTAGTTTAAAAAGGTGGACAGAGATGAATATTAAAGGTGCAATAAAATGAACATTAAAGTCAAAGGGGGTAGAGTTGTGTTACTTCCTGTTGCTGACCATCGTTGGCTCCAGTCCCTAACACGTCTCTCTCACATATGAGCGTTATTCTCACAGAGCACAGTTCAGACGTGTGGGGCGCCACAGTGATTTCCTCACAGAGCAGCAGAGCAGCAGAGCAGATCTGTGAGCTCTCTGTCCGTCAGAGACGGGCGAGCTGATAACGGCTGGCAGCTCTGCCTGTTCCTCTCTTGTTGTCTTTGATCAGCCTGATCACTGATGAGCGGCGTGCCAGCTACACACAGCACAGGGCCGCCCACCTGACACAGCCAGGGGCACAACACACACACACACACACATCTTACAAATATGATGGGTAATAATGGGGCCGAGGCGTTTGTAGCGGTAGTTGCAGGGTGACTCCTCTGGGTGGCGTTGGGGGCGGAGCCTCACCTGTGGGTAAACTCACTGTGACAGCAGAGGAAGGTCACAAGTCAGTAATGAGGGGGACAGCAGTGTGACAGGGTGACATGGAGGGACAACCGGAGCCCCAGTGGGAGAGGACAGAGGTCAAAGTGTGTAGGGGTGTGTGTGTGTGTGTCAGGGACGACTCTGCTGGGAGCGCAGGCATGACCTTGGGTAATCCTGGTACACACAACCTGACAGAGTCCTCGCAGAGTCGCACGCTGACATACAAGCGCCACCTCAGCCCACCCCGTGACACACACACACACACACACACATACACTGGCCCTGCTCTCTTTTACATTAATGCCTTCCTCCTCCTCCTCCTCCTCCTTTAGTGCGATGCTGCCGACTGTTTCCAGTGACCTATGTCAACAACAACGTCTCAAGGTGCTGACACGAGGAGGAGGAGCAGCATGGTACCCGTTACAAACATCACAGATACACAGGCGCACACGCACGCGCACACGCACACGCACACGCACACGCACACACACACACACACACACACACAGTACACCTCACACACCGCTCTGCCGCTTCACACACCTGAAGGCAAAGTGACTAAACAACACAGTAATATTCTGACAGAGCTTTTTGGTTTTTGTTTGCCCCCTGGAAAAGTGAGCTAATATGCAGAGGAAGTTGTGCGATCCCTCTCTATTGATCCTGGGAGCCACGGGTCCCGGCTGCAGCCTTTTAAATGTCGGCTTTTAATTTCCTTCTCCCCTCTTCCACTGAAAAAGATTTATTCAAAGCAGTGCTGTTCCAGGAGATATCAGATAGCACGGTGGCAGTCTTTTAAAGAGCTTTTGTTTGGTTTAGGCATTCATGGCTTTTTGTATCAGACTCTTTTATTCTTCCAGAGGAGGAGGACGTTTCTGGATCGGGCAGCGACTTGAAAGGCAATCTCTTCCTCCCATTGTAAGGAGACGTACAACTGGAACTTCTTTAATTAGGGCTCCTCCACGACTGACTGACAGCCACGGCCAATACCCTCCAGACACTGATGTAGGTCACACGCACAACAAACGCACACCGCACACGAGTAAACACCGGGGCGCACACGCGTACACACACTGGTGTCGTTATCGGGGTCGGAATATTTTAACAACTCAGAACACAAGGCAGTGGTGAAAGCCTGGAGATGAAGATGAGGGAAACTCTGAGGAAGGTTTTTTATTGCTTTAATGTAATTACTAAGCCACATAGTGCACATGTTATATCACAACTGTGGCGCTATAATTATATCATGCATCCATGTTGGGCTTGATAATGAGTGTGTGTGTGTGTGTGTGTGTGGTGTTGTGTGTTCCTTATGAGCGTACAAATGCCGAGAGAGTCGTGATCGGCTCGGCACAAATTGTCAGCAATGTAGAGACTGTGTGTGTGTGTGTGTGTGTGTGTGTGTGTTTGGAAGCTCCCATCCCTTCCCCTCGCCGTTCTCTTTTATCACTTCCCTGCCTTGTTTTCTGCATCGCTGTACCTTCACCGCCTTGAGCACATAAACATATAACTTATCCTATATGTTGTTTCCCTTTAATGCCTTCTTTAACTGTCACACTGCAGTTGTTGTCTCTGTTGGGAGTTTTCCCTCAGACACCCGTGAAGGCCGGCGATCATCTGTAGCCTACGACAAACATAAAGCTACGAGATACCAAACACTAAATGACTAAATGTGATCTGAAAGGAGATTGTAAGCGTTTAGGACAGCTTGTTATGTTGTTAAAGACACTAAAGCTCCATCAGAGGCCCCATGCATGCTTTAAGTAGGCCATAGGTAGCAGAGAGAATACATTAGAATTCCCTTGAAATGAACCTTGGTGAGTTTGTTGTTATTATAAAACAACAGAAAGTAAAGAGTTCAGTGAATCTAACATGTATGGAGTAAAGGAGAGGCTGGATGTTGGCGCTGCATGTTCCGGCTCTGTGCGGTGACCGGGGCATCGCCGGTTCCAGCCGGTCCACCTCTGCTGCAGCGGCGTTATCACTGCCACAAGCAGTGAGACGTGAGCCCAGCTGCTGCCGGAGCCATCTACCGCCCTCTTCCTCTTTCTCTTCCTCTCCTTTTCCCCCCCTCATTTCTCTTCTCAATGCCTTTTTCCATTCCCTGACTTCTCCCCCACCGCTTTAAACATGGAAGAGTTAATTTGTTCATTCTGCAGGCAGCATCTCTTTCTATGTATCTTTCGTCTTGTGTCTTTTTCCCTCTCTTGCTCTCCCTCTCTCTCTCTCTCTCCCTCCCTCCCTCCCTCCCCCCCTCCCTCCCTCTCTCAGGCAGGCTGTGCTGTCAGGCCCTTCCAGAGCAGTGGGGTTGTCAGGAGTGATGGATGACTATCAACCTTCTGCTGTCTTCCACTACGCTCCTGGGAGATTTACAGGCTCGCTGACTACCAGGCATGAAAACCAATCTCTCTTTCTCATTCTTCCCTCCCTTCCTCCATCCATGCCCGCCTCGCTTCTTCCATCTCACTCCATTCATTTCAGCATCTTCTGTGTAACCGAGAAAAAAACAGCTTTCATAATGGAGAGATGAGTGCAAAACAACATTGAAATTCTTGTGTGGACAGAAGGAAACAATGTCTCCATGTGAGGGTGAGGGTGAGGGTGAGGGTTGATGTGGCAGAGGGGAGGAAGGGCTGCTCTTACTGTCTACAAGTGTGCCACACACAAGCATCCAGCTATCTTCTTCCTCTGCTGTTAATTACAGGACTGCAAAAAGGTTTTAATTGCCATCTTAAAATAGTCACAGCTTTATTATCACAACTATGTGTTTGTTTGTCAGAAGGCACAATGTTGTGACTCCACTAAATGAGGGGAATTCCCCGGGACTGAGACCTTCAATAAAGTTACACTGAAAAAAAAACAGTAAGAAGGAAGATGGCGTTAATAAACAAAGAAATCCTAAATCATTCTGTCAACAGCATCTTCAACCATCAAGAAGACAAACAAGATCTGTAAAAACTAAAAGCGCTTCCAAAAGCCACACTTTTCTCCAATGCGACATTATTTCAGCACATAACAGCATCATGTGCAAAGATTAACAAAAATTGTGGGTGAGGACGCAGAGAAATGCATCAGTCATGGAGCGGAGGATAAGAGCAGTAACAGCTGTGATTTATGGAATAATAAATCAAAAAATTTGCCACAAAATTCAGGATATTGCTGCTGGAAATCAGTAATTTTGATCGCTAAAGTCTAAAAGAAAATCCCGGGGGGACGACAGCCTCAATCATCTCCACTCAGATTTCTCTAAGGACCAACATGAAGGTGCAGCAGAGGACCAATGTCACAGGTAAACATCAACCAACCCAAACAGACTACGACATCATATTAATGCATTATCAAATATTGTGTGTGTAAATCTCAGAGCCCTTCTCTTTTACCACGTCCTGTCTCAGATCTGTCTGGGGAGGAAACCTCTATTTGCATTCATTTGCAAATTCAGCAAAGGAACCATGCTGGTTAGAGGAATAAATATGAGCTTTAATATGCTCATAGTGCTGACACGGCTCTTCAAAGAGAAGGTAATAGACATAAATGACATGTAAATGATATTTAGATTGCCATCTAACAGCATGCCAGGCAGAACTCTGCCTCACCTTCTCAAAATATTTGAATTGAAGAAGACGCGGCCCGACCTAGCTGCTAGTTCAGTGAAGATAGATCTGTGTGTGTGTGTGTGTGTGTGTGTGTGTGCGTGTGAGCGCACCAACATGTATGTGATCTCTGCTCCATAATGATCTCTGGTCCTATCTGTCAGCACACTGCATAGTTTATAGAGTGTAAGACGTAAACGTGCAGTTCTTTCCTTGACATTCAGTGAGCTCATTAAAGTCAGATCACATCTCAGCAGGACGGCTGAGGAGGAGAGTTTTTCTTCCCCACGCAGAGGCAAAAAAGCTTGACGCTTACCTTTAGTTTATATGGGCCTCGTTAGCTTTGTACCTATTAGGTTTTCACTCATGCTGAGTGACAAGGCTGGAATGACACTTTGTGTAGAGGAGGAAAGCACAGAGCTGCAGCTGAATTCTAGCCACCGGGTGGAAATGCCACTCTCTCCTGCCTGAGAACATTGTGCCTACTTGTGCATTTAACTTTACTTCACCACTCCATGAACCACAGCAGATGAAAGAACAGGAAATAGAAGACAAACAGGAGATCTGGCATTCAAGCAGCCAGAGTCACAGTGTGAAGTGTGGAGGGTCAGAGCAGGTCAGAGCTTTGTGGATGCGTGGAGATATTTTACCAGCAGCACTGCCGCTGTAATATCGGGTGTCAAAGTAAATATGTTATTTTTGCTTTCTTACACAATCTGCATTAATTAGAAAAAACACCCCCCTTGGTCAGGAACCACATTTCTGCCAGGAGCCACGGGGCGAAAAATGAGTCATTTTCAAATGAATAATAGATTTCTGTCTGCAGGGAGAGCAGAGGATTCACAGATGCACGCATGTTTGTGTGTGTGTGTGTGTGTGTGTGTGTGTGTGTGTGCCTGTGTGTGTGTGAGCCCACTGCTGTGAGCGTGTGAATCCTGGATTGAGTCTATAAATACGTCCATGCTGGTCATTTCACTCGAGCAGCCAGCTTCCTCTTCCAGATGCTCCCGCTCCCTCAGTCTCCATCTCATCTCACAGCCAGACGTGAATATGCAGATGTGAGAGCAGGACGGCGCAGAGGGAGGGGTGGAGCAATAAAATCATAAATAAACAGGAGCTTTGGGGGTTTTCCTGCCACAGAATCTGCTGCCATTTGACCCGAGGCGGTCTGCGGAGGGCAGGGATGATAGATCTGCCCTTCTCTGTCCTACAGCTGTTCACACATCAACAGCAGAAGTTCCAATTAAAATGTTGAAGTGGTGGCGTCTTTATCGCTGCTGACACTCTAGAGGCCCATGTGTCACTTCAGGCCTGGATGAGCTGATGAAGGGTACTACGAGAGCAGAGAGGAGGTAGGGGGTTTAATGAGAGTCCAGTAGCTCTGAGTCTCCTCTCTCTCTCTCTCTCTCTCTCTGCACTGCTGCTGCCACAGGCCTTCACTCTGGAGCAACCTGACATCACACATTCACACTAATTTGAAGACTTGCTGAAAACAGAGAACAAAACAGAGGTCAACAGGGGATGGAGTGTGTGCCTGTGTGTGTGTGCATGTGTGTGTGCATCATGGGGAGAATAGAAGAGGTTCAAGGACATTGAGGCTCATCTCTGACAGCAGTGCTGTGTCAGCAGGCAGTGATGTCACAGGTCATTGTTCAGAATGTGGAGGGGCTCTAACCCCGATGCCCTGCTGGATAAGCACAGACCACTGAGACTCTAAACTCAGTGTGCATGCTAAGGAAGACGGATGCTCCAGAAGCATATCAATCACAGTCTGCAGGCCCACTACACACACTACACACACTCCGTCCCCTCCTCTTTCCTTACTCGGACTATTCTACAAGATAAACACGAGCCGACTGGGTGCAGACTGGAGGGGCAGGCAGCTCAGTGGTCTGTACCTGTTAGTATTATGAGATATTATGATCTTACTTAATATGTTCCCATTATGCTGAGAGAGGAGATGATTGCTGACTGCTCATCGCCATGAGAGCAACACAGTCGGTCCTGGGATTTGGTCCCAAACAGATCTAATATAATTCCCTGTATTGTATCTGTGATCAGGGTGTGAGTGTGAGCCCAGGAGCTGTGTTTGCTGCCCCCATATTCAATTTACAAACCTTTTGTGAGAAATATTTCCTGGGATTATTTGTAGAAACCTTGCTCAGCCCCTGTAAGTCTGGAAACAGTCGACCCTGGCTTTGCCGTGAGTGTGTTTTTGTTGTCTCTTTGTAATTTAGAGGCTGTAAAAAAAGCAATCTCCTCCACCTCCAGGTCATCAACATGCGTAGGTGTAACATGCTTCCCTCCCAGGCAGAGCGTCAAAACACGGCAAAGCTTTTTATTCCAGCTGTCATGCTCTCTGTCTGTCTTAGTTTGCCTGCAAATGATGAGAAAGTAGCAAAAGAGGGAAACTACACTGCACCTGCTGCTTCACAACACCAGGGATGAGTTTAAGGGGGAGATAAGGAAAGTAACAGAATGATGAGTCAGAGTCGCAAGATGAACAATGATTGTAGTCCTTAATGGTTGAGGGGAATGGTGCCGCTTCTATTTCTACAAGGGAACGCATCATCACTCTGGGCCAGGAGGAGAGACAGGATGAAGAAAGAGAGACAGAAATGTGTGGGATATCTATTGAATGCGTGATGAAATTAATGCGTAGGGAAACCACTCGGAACATCACTCCTAACAAAATAGGATAGTTTTGCCTCAGTTGACTGATTATAGTCTGATAAGCATGGAAAACACCACACCCACCATCGATCGGGAGCAAAACAGATCAATAAGGCAGCACCAGCAAACATGCCAGATACAAACAGACAAACAGATACAAACGTAAAACACGTGGCCCGACGGCAACACGATGAATGCTTTAATGATGAGGTGACAGCTCGTCAGCAGGTGAGTCTCCTATGACTTCATTAACACAACCTAGGACCGTGACACGGAGTAGGAATGAGCTGAGGAACACGCAACACAGGAGCAAATGAGATATAGAGACATAGAAACTGTGACAGATGAGAAGAAGAAGAAACATTCAGAGGGGGAAGTTTGGCTGCCACAGTTTAAGATTGGCATGTATGAAATCTGTCCCTGATTAACTGTTAGAATGTGGACTTAGGGGATGAATAACCAGATAACTATGTAAATAATTAAAGACAGTCCGTGTGAAGTTTTGTTTAGTAGTTCTGTATCTAACTGGATCAATCCCTTAAGTTTGCTTTTCTAAATAACAACCAAAGTCCCTAGAAAGTGAGTAAGAAACTCTACAACCAGGCCAACATCTCACTGCAGCCCAACCCAATCACGGAACACACAAGTGAGCAAAATGCAAATCTG
Source organism: Genypterus blacodes (assembly GCF_046128005.1). Lineage (NCBI taxonomy): Eukaryota > Metazoa > Chordata > Actinopteri > Ophidiiformes > Ophidiidae > Genypterus > Genypterus blacodes. Next base: position 6,101,593 of record NW_027466870.1, on the reverse strand, counting down.
TCTCACATTAATGAATCAAAGGTCTTGGGCCCTGGCCGGTGAAATCAATGGATGGAGCTGAAACCCAATGAATTGCCGGCGATCCCGAGCTCCTTCCTCACAGATGGGGCCCTGATTCTGGTGGCGGTGTTGTGGTGGTGGAGGCTGGGAGTGACTGAGGCGGCAATGATGATCACTGATTGAATCAAAACCCACGAGCACACCCCTCTAACACACTCCTACGAGTTGCTACGAAATCAGCCATCGGGAAAATGAACTGTGAGGTGTGACACGACGAAAATATAAATATAGTGCGCAACAGACTTTAATCTATCAACAAAACACCTCACGTGCCGGCGTTATTAAACTGTGTGTGGCTCAGTTTAGACTGCTGATATTTATTTTACAGGTAATTGTCAGTTAAGTCTCCGTGGAGGACGAGAGGAAGTTGCTGAGACATCACAAACTCACCGTAGCGACTTGGATATTGCACTGTTGTCTGTGAGGAGCTAATAGTTTTTACTTTGTCCTGAGAGGCTGCGATACACAACCGCTCTACGAGATGACGATTTGTGGGATGTCCGATTCAGTGATCCTTTAGGTTGTTTAGATGGGAAGAGTACTAAAAGAGAGACAGGAACACCTCCACTGCTTCCCTTTCTGTTTTTGTAATGTAAACAAGCACAGCTCAGACAGTATGAGAAGAAGAGAATAGGTAAACAAACATTTGGAACGCCGTCCAATCATTGAGTTAATGCAGCACACAAGTGGCTGAGGATTATTAAAGGTAGAGAGGTGAGGTCATTCATTTCTATGTTAATGTAGGCAGTCTTCCATGACACGGCAACAACGACACACACGCACACCTTAAGTGAACCAAACACACGGCTCATGTTTACTGAATTTGAATCTGTACTTAAACAGCAATCATAACCGTCTGATGTCATTAATGGAGCCGCACTCAAGATATCAAGACATCAACAAACCAGGGAGGGTGAAGACTTTGACGTCACAGAGTCAGACAGTACATGTTGTGACTGTATCTGCCGGGGTCAGGGACCAAGAGAAGTATTTCACGTCAGGCTACAGGGCTATACTGGACACTCAGCCAAGCTCTAAAGCCCTGGGAATTGGTGTAAATCACCCATTCCACCTCTAAAGCTTTGGCAAGAATGGGATTCAGAGGGACCAAGGCCACAGGCTTCACCTCTGAGCCCCAGGAACAAAAGGTGGTCTGAAAAGAGTGGCGGCGAAATGGACCTGGGCTTGATTAAATGGTCACTGAGTCGGAAAGCAGCTCTGATGTGATCTGTGACCTCGTACTGCCCGGGAAAAAAAATCTTTTTTTAAAGAAATGATTAAATGAAAGCACCTTCAAAAGAGCCTGGAGGGACTTCAGTGAAGCGGATGGACTGGTGGGAGGGGACAAAGTCTCCACTTAGGACAAACACTGAAGGAGGGAGAAATGGGTTTTGATGGAGACGTGGGAGTCGACTGACACCTAATAACCACCGACTCTCTGTAAGAAAGGGAGAGTGTGTGAGAGGGAGACACACAGCGCCGACGGGGCCGTTGGTGACGACGCAGACCGGAGAGGAAATCACACGCGACTTAAGATTCCTGACATCATTTTGCAGCCTTGGTCTCGTAACATTCTGAGGGAAGGGTCGGGAGCCTGGAACAAATCTGAAAATGAATTAAAGAGAGAGGACTCCTGGGAGAGAGCGGTGTGTCCTCAGAGAGGGACAGGGAGGTCTTCTTCCTCAGAGGCACACTCATCCCGTGTGTTTGCCGTGTTAAGACAGGGAGGGAACAGTTCAGCTTCTTCCAATGACAGTGACTCCTGCGGTGGCCACTTTACTTTGATGAGAGGCTATGCAGACGGCTGACCCCATTAACTCCGTCTTTACAGAGCCACACACTGCTGGATGGACTTAGGTCACTTCTCACATCAACTCCAGGTTCAACCAGAGTCCACTGTGCTTTCATCATCTGAAGTCGGATGATTAGCTGGGGAGTTTTTAAACCTCGCTGTCCTTTAGACAAGGAGCGGCACAATTCATGTTTCAATCTGTAATATCTGTGAAATAAAGCACACACTACTTTGAGACAGCTCCACTACACAAACACAACAGCGACAGACATGCTGTTGTGTTATTTAAAGAATGCAGGGTGGTTGGATTGTGAAATTAGGATTTTAAAATCTTTATATTGCTCTTTTTAATAATATCCATAATACGTTCAAGGCACCAGATAGGAATCCTACGCTTTAAAATGGTTGTACAATTTCCGTTCATGTCCGATGTTTGTTTACTGTACAGGATTCTGCACAGTATAGCTCCTCCCCCTTTCCTCCACCTGAACTCACTGTTACATAAACATCCGTCCCCCAGGAACGTGGCCAAACTGCCTTCTCTGTGAATTATGGAAGAGCAAGCCAACTAGAAACAGATAAACATTCTTGCAATCACGAATAAATCTTTTTGTTGTGTTTTTCTTGCTCCATACTATTTTAAATGTGTGTCCATATACAGTAAACCACTGTTTAGCCTCCATTCAGGGACTACAGAGGTTGATTTCATGTTTCTACAGGTGCAACATCGTCTACATTACATTACGAGCATTTGGCAGACGCTTTTATCCAAAGCGACTTACATTACATTACCACCCTTCGCAGAGGGGGGAGCAATTGAGGGTTCGGTGCCTTGCTCAGGGGCACCTCGGCAGGGGCTCGAACCGGAGACCGTCCGGTTCCCAAGCGGAAGCTCTACCCACTGAGCTACTGCCTCCCATTCTCCCATCTATTGTCTATTAAAGATTACAACATTATTCAAATCATCTATTTTTAGATGTCTAAGTGTCTAAACTGTCCCGTGTGTTTTCACTCATATGCAGAGACGATGAGTGTAATAAATCATAAATAAAATAAAAACAGATTAAATTAGCTTATTGGATTTAGACGTGTTCTATTCAGAGAAGGAAGCCTCCGTGTTCCCTCTGCTTACCTCTGCTTTACCTCCAACTGAGAAATCAGGCAGGGGAGCGTTTCCAATAACTACAGAACATTCTTTTACTAATCTCACAGCAGCGGCAATCTAATTCAGCAAATGTCTTTATGGAGCTTAACGCAGTTCATGTTTATTTGAGCAGAGAATGCAGAGACAGCCCATAAAAAAAAAAAGTGTTCTACTCGCAGACGCTATAAAACCGTCTACGTGTTTCTGCTCAGACGTAAGAGCTAAAGCTAAAGCACACACACACACACACACCGTATTTCCTCTTGGTGATTATACAAATAGCAGAACCAGAGCATGAGGAGGCTCGTTTAAAAGGCAAGTCAATGGTTCTGCTGCATTTTTCTACAGAGACAAATGCTTTTTGTAAGGCGACATCGTCCCAATCAGAGCCCGTCTGATCACACACACGTGTTCCAGCAATCAGACAGAGCAGAGGAACGGGCTGCAACTTTAAAAAAAAAAAAAAGCAAAGAGGGAAAGAAGCTCCCTCTGATCCAAAATATACAAGTCACTATACGTCTATAAAGCCTTAACTGAAACACATAAGAGTGTCAAAGTGCAGTGACATCACAAACCAAACCAAGAGTCCAAAGAAAGGCACACAGAGAAGGTTCTGGGGGGTCTGGATTACCCTGAAGGATGTTGGACTCTTGTGATCATCCATCCTTATTAGAAGCAAAGAGGCAGAAATTGCAATGGAGTCTGGGAAAGAGTTTGGTAAATGGAGAGCGTTATGACCCAGCAAAGTGGTGCAGGAGACAAAGGGAAACAAAGTGAGTCTCTCTCGCTCTCTCTCTCTCTCTCTCTCTCTCTCTATCTCTATCTCTCTCTCTCTCTCTCTCTCTCTCTCTCTCTCTCTCTCTCTCTCTCTCTCTCCCTCTCTGAGCCGTCTCCACAGAGCAACAATACCTCTGAGGACATTTATGCTGCTTTGTTGCAAATCAGGGTTCATCTTTGATTTTTTTTTATTCTAAAAAGCAAAGTAATCACTTGAGCATTGGTGATTATTCTGTGTTGGAAAATATGAGCTAAATGAAAGAGACGGTCTCATTGAACAGGCAGCAATCATGAGGTCAGGTCCAGAACACGTTCATTATGTCGGAGAGGGAAATAGAAATCGGCCATATATCAGTGTAACTAGGCAGGGGTTGAAGACTTCTCCTTTGACTGTCGGCCTGGCAGCCATGTGTGTGTTTGTGTGTGTGTGTGTGTGTGTGTGTGTGTGTGTGTGTGTGTGTGTGTGTGTGTGTGTGTGTGTGTGTGTGTGTGTGTGTGTGTGTGTTGGTGGTAATTAAACGCACAGGTGTGAACATATACAGAGCATCAAAGTAGTCAAAACACAGTTAAGTTAAGTGATTGTGGGTGGAGATGAGCTGTGTAAACAACATGAGCATGTGAGAGATCCTTCTCTGCCACGTGAAGAGAGCAAGCATGGCCAGGGGAAGCTACTGCATGTTTACTGGAAGATCAAACTGGATAAGGAGAGAGTTAGGATGCTTCTGGCCTCAGGGAGCCTCCATGGAAAGGTCATACATGTTCTGAAGATTAGGAAACCAGGATCTCCCTGACTGATGATCATAACTGACTGTATGTGTGTCTGTGTATGACTTAGCTTATGTCTTATGCCATGAAGTGAAGAAGTGAAGGGATAGAAGGGAAAATGTTCAAGCACCACACACACACACACACACACACACACACACACACACAGAATACTAGGTTATAACAGTTAATAGGTGTGTTGTATAGTTCATGTGTTGTGGAGTTTATTGTTTGTACTGTGCAGTTTTATTTCATATATTTTTGTTGTAAAAATCTTAAAAACCCCTTTGTTCATAAGAAGCTAATGGGTTGTGTTTGTAGGTGTAATTTTAGTTTAATCTCTGCCTGTAATCGATGTTCTTCAGATGGCTTTACACCTTTACATCGTCTTTAAACACAGAAATGTACGCTGGCTCGGCTGTTATTTCTCTCTGCTCCCTCACTGCCTGAGCTGACATGACATCACACCTACAAGCACCCAGACTGAGCATCATGGAGGGGCTGGACAATATGGAAAGGGAAAATGGGAATATGACGTCTGCGTGTAGAGGAGAGAGGAAGAGAAGGGGTGAAGGTGACTTTCATGGCAGGGAGGAGGGCTGACACAAGCAGTCCTTGGCTTAGGGAAGGCCACAGGAGTCTAACTGCTTCCGTGTACAACACCTTCAGCAGCATTTTCTGTCCGTCTGTCTATCTGTCTGCCAGTCGGTCTGCCTAGCGCTTGTTCTGGGCCAGCTAGCAGCCAGATATCATTATCTCCTTGACTCAGGGCAGAGTAATCTGCCTGCCTGCCCCTGCTTTATTGAGTTGGATAAATATAATATGTGACTCACGGCCATTATCTACTACAGAGCAGCCCTATTTATCCAGCAGGCAGAGGCCTTGGCACAGGCAGACCGGCCTCTCTCTTTGATGGAACGACGCTCAAGTGATGGAAGCCTTTGAACGGGCATTCATGGGATTGTGACAAGTAGAGAGATTGACATTAATTAAATCTGTCATGATAGAAAAGATAGGGAACTAAAAACTGAACGCAGATATTTATGCAGCTTCAATACAAAGTGTGTTAATACGACGACATTTACTGTAAATTCATGTTCAATTGTGTTTAGTATGATGAGCACACACACTCATATTACTGCAATACAGATGCAAACTCACCGCATGGGTAGCAAGGGTTTACTTCCTGTCATAACATTCAATGCTCAGAACCCAGGGGTGTGTGTGTGTGTGTGTGTGTGTGTGTGTGTGTGTGTATGTGTGTGTGTGTGTGTATGTAAAGGCTGCCCTCTCTTGTCTTTGTCTCTGTGTGGGGTTGACAGGTAGAGAAATAGATCATGGGTCCCTGACAGCTTAGTTATGACCCCTCACTGTCCTGCACTGGGCCGTCTATGGAATGAGCTCCCTGATGCAAGTCATGGTGAACCCATTCAAGCCTCAGCTGCTCGGCCACAAATCCGCCGCCCCCTCCTCTGACAGATTCACATACGTGTCGGCCCTGACGCCTGCGCTCCGTCCTTGACTCCCGCTAATGTTAATGAGAAGATGTTGCGTAAGCGCTTATTTCTAGCAAACAGCATTTGTGTGCAGAAAATGTTTGTTATCCTCGCCGAGGGCCGGGCGGTGTTTGGTCCAATTTGGAGCGGGGCAGCGTTTCCCCCTGTGACCTCCACCTGATGGCCCTGAACTGGGATAAAACATTCATGAAAGCAATTGGGTGAATAATTGTTTGGAGGTGGAGATGATGTGTGTGTGTGTGTGTGTGTGTGTGTGTGTGTGGACTGAGTGACTGTCCTGCAGCACACTGGCCTCAGCCTATGGAACGGCTAGTGTAGAAAGATTAAGCACAGACTCCCTCTCTCTCTTCATTGTCCTTTACTCTCCTCCACTCTCCTCTCATTTATTCTCTCCTATTTCCCGTCTCTCCTCCTTTCTCCTCTGGTGTCTCCTCGTCTTCACTCCTCTGTGATGCTCTTGGCTGTCCTCTACCGTTTCCATTTCCTCTTATCTGTCCTCTTGTCTCCTCTTAGATCAAACACAAAGTGACCTACAATCGCCCACACCGAGAGATAAGCCGTGTTGAGAAAACAAAAAAGCCTCTGAGTTGCATTTAAGTAGAGGAACAATGTGATGTTTGAAATGAGCGTTTCTCTGGGAGTTACTATTACAAATATAGAAGGTGCAGCATACAAATAATGCAGAGATTGCAAAGCCTTACAGAGTCTTTAACCAGGAGAATAACAGCTCCACGGAGGCAAAGGTTAATTGACTAGTATCATCCACCAGCCTGAATTTGCAATTCTTAAGTTTCAGCCGGCAGAGGTAGAAGTCAAATGAAAGAGAAAAAGAAGAGAAGAATGCTGGGAAAAAAGACACTCTCCTTTTTTATGTGTCCCCGCTGTCAATGCAATGCATTATGGGGATACAAAGCAAGCCATTACTGCTTAGCATTTGTTGAATCTTCGGGTGCCCGAGTAGTGACAGGTCTATTTCTCCAGCGTTAGTGAGAGAGGCAGGCACAGCAGAGGACACCTAATTACCCCGCATTGTGAGGCACAATAAAACTCTTGATAAGCCTGGCAACAGAACAAGCTGTGTGTGGAAAGTCTGTGTGAGTGTGTGTGTGGTGGTAGTTGTTTATATATATATGTCTGTGTGTGTGTGTGTGTGTCTGTGTGTGTGTGTGTGTGTGTGTATGCATATGTTCATGTATCCATTCTGACATTGTTAGTCAGTGGCTGTAGCAGTGTCTCTGTCTCTGTCTCACACTGAAGGTCTTTGTCTCCCTGTGTGTCTGCAGCAGAATGATGAAGGATACATGAAAGCAAAGTGAAGGTTTTTGTTACTGTCGGGGTTTAAATGACACTTTAAAGTTTAAACCACAGAGAGGATTTGTTTAAGAGAAAGTGATTGCAATCTATGTTTGATCAACTGTGTGGCACAACAACAACACACACCAAACAGCAATCAGGCTCACACACACACACGCTTCACTCAAACATCACAACCAGTAAACACGGGCCCATGTTGAGGACAATCTTTACAGAAGTGGAATAAAAGAAGTATTAAATTACCAAATTAAATCACTGCCATGGACTTGACCTGCTGTTCCTCTGTAGTGTAGAAACAGAAATAGCTTAAAGAAATAATGACCTGATATTACTGACTGAGAGAACTAATGAAACCCTCGACCCAAATACACGCAGAGAAAACACAATTAATACTGTAAAACATAAATACAATACAATTGAGAGAGTTAAGTGAATGCACACAAAACATTTATATTACTCTCTGTGGAATTAGGCATCGTGACTGTGGGCCTGGCTTGGAGTGTGTGTGTGTGTGTGTGTGTGTGTGTGTGTGTGTGTGACAGTCGGGGTAGTCTGGCACATTGTGCTGAAGACCAGTTGGCAATTGGATGCAACTGTGTCTAGTTGCCAGGGCTGCAGCTGATTTATCAATCAGGCAGTGACCTATTTATTGTTCTCTCAGAGAGACAGTAGAGCTGCCCGCTGGACGCACACAGAGAGACACACAGACAGACACACACACACACACACCACAAAGCTGAGTGGTCAGAATGGAATTGGGAGGGCTGAGAAGCTGCTCCTGTTTTTGAGTTCCTGTCTAACCTATGTGACATCACCGAGTCAAACAAAGGTCGGGTATGCAATCTTGCAATGCTGTCGTGTCACACAAACACACACACACACACACACACACACACACACACACACACACACACACACACGCACACACGCACGCACGCACGCGCACACACAAATACATGAATACGAATCAAAGTAAGGAGGGAGGAAGAGCCCATGAATGGAGAAGAAGATGGGCCAATAAATTCTGCCTCTAGTTGAAGGTGGCCATAAAGCATGTAGCGATGTTATCCATGTGAGGGCAGAGCTGTCTGTCTGGAAATAATGCAGAATTAATTAGCAGAGCAGTGGGAAAAAGAACCTCACGACAGAAAACCAACTGGGCTCATAAATCAACAGTCTGGGGGAAAAACAGCGAGCTAACGTCTGACAGTACGCTCACCATACACTCCCTGAGAAGGAGCCGGGCTGTAATTACCAGCAATGCTGCAAGATGAGTCAATGCTTCTGACGCTTCCATCTGACTCAGGCCACACAACAGTTTGTAAAGAATAAAGAGAGAAATCAGGCAAACACAGAGATTGGTGGAGTCGATGTGATGTTCAGGCTGATATCATTTCATCACTTCAGCTCCCACTGTACCGCCGCTCCGAGCAGGGAAGAGAGACTCACACAGCAGCAGCAGCACCTTTCAACTCGCCACAGGGGGAGCTACTGATGTATCACTGCTCATTCTGTGTGTGTGTTAAGTGCTCGCGTGCGTCCGCATACGTGTGAGGTTCGCTTTCCAGCCAGAGATGTTAGCCAGAGGTGATTTGGCACAAACAGCGGCGCGTTCTGCACTGATGTGTTGTTATACTGCTCTTAACAGGAGCAGGCAACCCGGTGCAGAATAACATAAAGATCACATTAACTCAACTATATAACATCTATGTACCTGTGCTGGTTATAGACCTACAACCAAGACACTGGTATCCAATAGTGGACGACCCAGATCCAGAGAAGAAGAAGCACCAAAATATCCATTATAATAGGACAGTACTGGATTGTTAAACTGTTTACACACACCTACAGGACAATCAGGACATTTTGGGAGTGTTTGTGTACTAAAGATAACACAGGAAGTACTGCAATATTACAACTTTGTGAGTGGAAAATTGGGAATTAGCCTTTCCTTATCATTTAGCCCTGGATACTGTAGATCATATTCTGACGCTATAAGGACCTACACTCTACTTGCCATCTTTAAAACCCAGTCAGCAGCCTGATGTGTGCCCTGTTTACTCATAATATAATTCATGCAAAGTTTGAAGCCCTTTAGTTTGCATCGCTGAAAAGGACAAATATGAAAAATCTCCCCCAGAATGCATTGAGGCAGCAGTAAAGGCTACGCTGGTCACCAATCTGTTACAGGGCCGAGAGCCAAGAGACACAACAACACATATTCACACCTATGGGTCATTAAGAGTTTGAGTGTTGTTATGATGGCGGGAGGAAAGCAGAGCCTTGAGCTGTAAACTCACACAGACAGGAAGTGAACCTGTGCACAGAAAGGCTCGCCGTGTCAGAACGCCTCTGTACCAGACGGGTTTACTCTGCCATTCATGCAGACAAATAAGCGGTGAACGTCTCCTCGCCTCTGTGTTCTTGTAAGTGTAATGGTTGTGCCCTTCGTCTACGACTCCATCAGAATCTTCCTCCCTTCACACCCGACACTGACTTACTGTCTGCTGTAATAAAGGCGCCAGCTGCTGATGATGACTGACAGACAAGCCAAGCCAAACACTTCTCTGAGTGTGTGTGTGTGTGTGTGGGTGCGTGTGTGTGTGATACCTGAGGGCACAAACAACAACCTGAGGTGCAGGTAGTGCTAGCCAGGCATCTGTTGTTAGTGGTGGAAGGTAAATGAGTTTGACAGTGCTGAGATTGAACAGGAGGCATTCTGCCAGCGAGGTGAGGAGAGAGGCTTCACTCCCACCAAAAGACACTAACACACACACAAATACTACTTAAGTTTGTCTTTACATTTGCCACATCTCAGATGAATTGATAAAGCTTCATTTTGATGGATGATCTTTTAAATATGCAGTTGTCAATCATTAGAAATTAACCAACACAGGCCGAGGAAAATCTTCAGGTAAAGCAAATAAGCAACTGGCAGCAAGTACACAAGAACATCTAGCACTTTTGATCAAGAACACACACACACACACACACACACACACACACACACACACACACACACACAGAGTGAGGTTTCAGGTATCAGGACACAGCCGACCTTCACACAGCAGCATGGCAGCAGAGAAGTGTGTGAGGTAAACAAGCTCCACCTGCACATCAACTGTTTGAATATGTGTGTGTGTGTGTGTCAAGGGTTACTCTATAGCAGCAATGAGCACCTGAGTACTTCTCTTAGTTGATTAGAGTAGAAGTACGCTTGATGAACCCTGAAAGGAGTTCTAAAAATGGAGCTGTTCCACCTTTAATGCTGTTGTTTTGATTCTCCCCCATTCCAATGATTGTTACCGGGTGTTGTTCTATTTTCTCCGTAATGCGTGCGGTAGGAGACATTGAGCGCCTTGTGGTTGTCTAGCAGTGGGAATGTGTTGTGTAGAGCAGCCAGTGATGAGTTCCCTGAGTGGGGGCCACCGCTGCTATCTGCTGTGTGCCTGCAGCTACAGTGTGTTCCCTGCTTTATCACTCTCATCTAAATGAACCACACTCACAGCTGGAGAAAGGTGACCTGACTGCTAATCAACCACCAGAGCCACAAAAGCACCGCCTGTACGCGCGTGTGTGTGTGTGTGTGTGCGTGCGTGCGTGCGTGCGTGCGTGCGTGCGTGCGTGCGTGCGTGCGTGCGTGCGTGCGTGCGTGTGTGTGTGTGTGTGTGTGTGACTACTAGACAGTCACTGGGGCAGATGCTCACATGTTCAGCTGTATGCAGGTTCTTACATTCTCTCTCTCTCTCTCTCTCTCTTTCTCTTTCTCTCTCTCTCTCTCTCTCTTTCTCTATCTCTCTTTCTGAACTGATCTCTAAAAGTCCACTCTAAGGGGAGGGAAAATTCCACTGCTCACTTATCTGCCAGTCCACTTCTCTTTTTTCTCCCCCTGCCTCTCTCCAGCTGAGTATTAAATTCAGCAACTGAGAAGGTGACCTGCGTGCTCTGCCATAAAGAGCAGGGGAGCGGAGGAGAGGGAGGGAGAAGGAGGAGAGAAGGGGAGTCGAGCCCAGGCTGCTGGATCAGCACAATCTGAGCGTTTAGAGACACACAAACGCGTGTGCGTGTGCAACCGCTTTCTCCATCTCTCTTTCACACACACGCACGACCGCGCACACACCGCACCTTCCCTCCTCAGCGGTGAGGCGTCTGGGGAGCCCAAGGGCGAGCGTTCGGCTGTCACCCGCCCCTCCTCGCCCCCTCCCCCCCTCACAGCCCTCCCTCCACCTCTCTGGTGAGCCGCACCCCAGAGCAACCACACAGCGAGACACAGGGCTGCTGCCAACTATAGCTCCACCCGCTCTAACACACACACACACACACACACACACACACACATTTGTAAGCACGCATAAACATACAGGCAGGCACACACACCGCTCCCCCATTTCACACAAAACACTTTGATTCTAACACATAAATGTGCAAAAGCCTGCAGTCTCTCTTTCTCTCTCTCCCTCTCTCTCTTTCCCTCTCTCTCTCTCTCTCTTTCCCTCTCCCTCTGTCTCCACTCTGTCAAATCCTTGCCTTCACAATAAACAGCTCCGTGGGGATTGGCAGGCAGGCGGGCAGAAAGGAAATAAATATGTTTCCTGACGACGGCACAGTTTTGTGACAGAGCTGGGCTGGGCTGCTGTGCTCAGACGGAGGCAGAGCAGCTGTAAGGCCACGCATGTTGGAACGCTCCCCTGCTCCCGGGCCCGGGCGGTGATAGATGCTGACTGTGACTTTCATGTTTGTGCATCTTTAAGGGCCTGCTTGTACTCTGGGTTAGGATCCAGGTTTTGATAAAGTGATTCATTCCTCTTATAAATATCCCCCGGCAGCACGGTCTCCTATGGAACAAAGGCATAAGTCAGGATGGAGGTCTTTAAAAAAAACCTCCTGGAGAGTTTACAGAGACCGGAGCACGACTTCTGTCAAACTGGGACGCTCGTGAAAATCTAAAGGAGAAGGAGAAGTGCTTATAGAGGCGATGCCATTAGAGTTTTACTGATATCTATAGCTCACACAGGCATTGATGGGTTTCATTTAAACTTGGTAGGCAGGTTGGCATGGATCCGGGGAAGAAACTGTGGTACAAACAGCCTTTTATGATTAGCAACAAGCTACATTTGTTGGGAGTTTTTAATCCCTCCTCCCACAAGTTTAGGTAAATTGTCTGTTTTGTAGTTTTGCTATAATTAGAAACCAAAGTTGAGTGGCCGAGGTTCATTCTTTACAGATTGCTGTGTCTTATGAATGAATTGATCTTCTGTCATCAAGCTTAGTGGACGATGATGGATGATGCACTGATAAACGTGAACTGTCCTGATGGTGGCGCTATAGAAACAACTATGTGAACTTGATTTATGTCAGATTCACACCCGTTTGCAAAGTAATCGTGGCAGAAGAAGCCATCGTGTTGTGCTAAGTTTAGTTTGTCTTGGTACATCAGCTGTTGTTGTTGCAGCAGGACAGAGGAGAGACGAGCGCTTCCAATATCTCCAACCAGGATGAGTCACAGAGACCAGTCAGACAGAAGATGGGAAGACAGAGAGAAGGATGGAGAAGAGGAGACAGCAGATGGGTTACATCAAGGTTGGTCTCTCTCTCTCTCTCTCTCTCTCTCCCTCTCTCTCTCCCTCTCTCTCTCTCTGTGTGTGTGTGTGTGTGTGTCATACAGGAAGGAAGCCCAAACAGCCGGTGCAGTTTGCCCATCTAATCAGATCACCGAGGGAAAGACAGCAAGAGAGAGATAGAGAGTTAGAGAAGTGAGAGAGACAAAGGGAGAGAGAGCCCTCGGAGGAACAGATGTAATTTCAGAGCACCAAAAAAAACAGCTTAAAATGCTCCTGATCACATTAGCTAGCCATCACAAAATAGGATTTCTGCACTGCCACAGTGAATGCCCATTACAAATTACTTAGGCACTGCAGCCCTGTAACTCAATAGGCAGAGCAGGGTGGGGAGGGCGAGGAGGGCAAACAGAGGGGCAGGGATGGGGGGGATCGATGCTTATCAGTAATAATTATATCCTTCCTCCCACTCCCCTACTCTCCTCCTCCTCCTCCTCACCCTCCACCCTTAGTAAAGCACATATCTTAAATTAATCTTATGGGGAGATTTCTGGGCTGGATAAGATAATGAACATTATGGTGGAGGGAGGAAGTCCCGACGATGTGAGGCAGCGGTCCAGGAGCGTCCCAGGCTGGAGACCGGGGCTGGCAGATGGGACAGGCGCACAGGCTAACTATGAGTGAGCAACGTGCCGAATTAAAAGGCCATTGTCCAGACGCAGGGAGGGGAAAAAAAGAAATAACAACAGCAGATCTCTCTTTGTGTGATATGCCATCCATCAAAGGGAAATACCAGCACTGAGAAATTCATCATAGCCGTCTATTTGAACCGTAGAAATCAACATTATGCAAAGTGGCTGGCGGGGCAGTTAGGAGATGGATGGAACGGAAAACAAATAAATCAACAAGGAGAAAAACAACATTGTTTGTCCTTTATCTGTACCTTTGTACAAACTCCTTCTTGATATTTCTGTTCTTACTGTAGCTGTTTGTGACTACGGCTCCAGATTGTGAGTTCAGTCAATCAGCCGATGCTGCGTGGGCCTGCGCAAAAGTATTTAACTACAGAATAATGTAAGAGCGTTATATGTCAAGATCACAAAAACAACCTGCAGGACTGACACACCGCCACAATGCTGCAGTGAGAGGCAGAGAGAGGGACAGCAGAGCCTGAGAGAGAGAGAGAGAGAGAGAGGCATTCAGCTGGGCTCACTATGTGGCATCAAACACACTCACAGCTTTCTTCCTTCTTTGTTTTCTTGTCTACATACACTTTGGTATAAATAAGGCTTTCTGATCGCTGTAAGGAAAATAGAGCATATATTACTGACCTTTGTTATAAAAGTCTAAATGCCCTTGTGTGTGTTTTATGGGAACAAAAAGTACAGAGGAGTCAGGTTTATGGACAAGGATCCTCTATTAATGAAATTACATTGAATTTAATCAGACGTGACGCTGCAAATGACTGAGAGTGTGTAGTGTGTGATGTATACACAGGCGAGGGAGGACGTCATGGAGTCAGGAATGAGGAAATGATTCCTCTCATTCTAATAAAGTGGAGCTTAGAAAGTTGTGTAATGTGAAAGAATGTATGTTTTGCATATTGCTGGTGTTTGTAGCTTTATTAGCTTATTAGCCTACAGGAGCGCTACAGCCTGACATGACTGGAGAGGGAGACCAAACATCCACCTGGAGACAAATGTGGGAATGAGGAGGCTGGCATGAACGGAGCTGGAGTGAGAGAGAGACAGAGAGAAGGAAGGAAGGAAGGAAGGAAGGAAGGAAGAGAGAGGGATGAGTGTGTCAAACTGAAAAATGCATTTAAAGCTTAGAAGCCGTTTCTGTTTTCTCCACTCACATACTGTACCACACACACACACACACACACACACACACAGCCCTTCGCCCGTGTCACTTTCCCTTGTGCCCTTGTTGCACACACACACCACCGCAAAAAAGTCAGTGTCCATGCAGCATGAAAAGTGGAATTACGTGAGGTTAATAAGGAGAACTGGTTTGGAACTAACTTCCTGGCGTTCTGTGCTGTGGGGCAGCGAGTGTTTGAATCAGACACGGCTGGGGATTTGAATCTTTCAGGAGCCAAAACCGTCCCTCAGAGTGTTTCAGGTTGATTTTAATGACATGCGTTTACACGGGTAAGGGTGTAATCATGGAAGGTCACCGGTTCAAACACTGCGGCAAATACAGCTGGCAGAGGAAATCAATGACATTTAGCTCTTCCTTAATAATGCAGATGTGTTAAAGCAGCAGAGGTGTAGCAGTGTAGAATGGGAAATAACTGAGAAGAGTGAGATTTAAAGTGAAACTTTTTTGTGTTGTATTTACAAGCTAACATTATTTCAGCAGCGTCAACAAACTCCAGCTGAGGTTCAGAAGCAAACTGCAGGTTGTCAGGTCGATCGCTCGTCTCTCCTTGAATATTCTTTACAAACATGTGAGGCATTGATTCTGTGTGTGTGTGTGCTTCTATTGTGTAGAGACCTGAACTTATTTCTCAATGATCATAAACAGGATTAACACACAGAACAATGATCTGCGTCAACAACAAATCCATTGTGTTTGGTGAAGTTGATGCCATAACTGGGAACCAAACATGGATCCATTTCTTATACTCTGCCTTAATGACATGTTGCACCGCTGCCCTCACATCAGTCACACACACGGCTGAGAGGTGACGAACAGGGCTGTCATGAGTGGGACGCACCGGAGCAGATGATGTGGAAACAATAACGTGGATGTAGAGCAGATAGAGGTGGAGTAATAAGGAGATACTCAGGGAGGAAAGGAGCCCAGGGGAGCCTCCTTGATTTAACTCCTCTCCTCTTACCAACCCCCCAATGCCTGAGCGCTCAGGTAAGCAGCTCGTGGCTTCTACAGGGCACAAGCAGGGCTGGAAGGTCAGCGTTATGACTGACAGCACACACGTAGTGTCCAACATTGATCTTCAAGTCAGATGTGGAACTTGGGCTCTCAAGGCTAAATGGTAGTGACAGCAAAGACATCCATTATATATGATCGGTCCCTGTGGAGGCCTAGCCTTCACACAGCTCTGATGACAAAAGGGAACATGGCTAGCAGCACTACTAATTGTTCTGTTTGAAGAACAAAGACAAAGAGAAAGGAGAAATTATCATTAGTCTTAAAACAACACTTAAGAAAACATTTAAAGGTCGGAACCTTTGTTGGAAGGAGCGATGTATAATGATAACATACTGCACACACTCAAGTGTAGGCACGGCCACACACACCCACACACACACACACACACACACACACACACACACACACACACACACACACACACACACAGAAGGACTGAAAAGAGAAGTTGCATCCAATAGGTTCATTACTCAGTGTGTTGTGTGGTAATGGTGTGGGACAGGTGATGGAGCAGGGTGTGATGATGCATCAACAACATCAGCCCTGGGTGGTGCCACCCACAGAGGTAACAGATGGCACATATGACTGGAGAGCAGCCATAGACACTCTCTCTCTCTGTCTCCGTCTCTCTCCCTCTCTCTCACACACACATACACACACAATTATGGTACAAATGCAGGAGAAGTTACAGTGAATAAACTGCAGACACAAACATGAAGTGACGTGCATTCAATCCCTGTGCCTTCATGCATACATAAAGAGGATGTAGATAAATGTAAATACAAACTCCATGCATACATGCAGCGTGAAGTATAAAGACAGTACAAATGGAAACTTTCTTCAATTATCTATGCATACTAAATGTGAGTATTTGTGTTTGTTGTGCACATGTGTGTGTGTAGCAGGAGTGTGTGGGAGTGGCACTGCCTTAGTAGACACCACACACAACCACCATCATGTTTCTGGTCATACCTTCCCCTGCCATGTCACAATAGATCCACCCATAAACCCCAAGAATATAAAAAAATATACAATCTTTAAACCGAATGAAGTTATTAAATGATTCCAGATCCATCAGAATGAAATAGCTATGACATCACTTATCTCTACCTGTGATCAGCTTCACAGTAAAGCCGATGATATGATAGCAGAATCCACACGCTCTCTGTTTTACTCAAAGAATCGAGCATAATTGCCTGAAATCTCAATCAATTCCCGCGGCCTGCCTCTGGTTCACTCCTGCCTGCTAAATGCTATCTTCAGCCGCTCTCCCTCTGAACCAGTAATTTCATGTAATCACTGAAGTGATCAGAAGAAGGTCTGTCAGTGCTCCGTCAAATATCAGCTCCCTCAATCACAGCCGGCACGTTGCCTCTGGGAGAGCAGGGAAGGTGTGTCTTGGGGCTGGACGTGACATTTGGTTGGATGAAATTAGCATAATCAGTCTGATGGGGGAGAGAATCACAACGATTGCTGTAACAATGCGGCTGATTAATGCTGTGGGAAAATCTACTGTTAACAATCAAGTTTGTGAGTGAGAGTTACTGTGCTTTCTAACTGACGACAGCCTTTTCATCCAAACACACACACGCACGCACGCACGCACACACACACACACACACACACACACACACACAAACACACACACACAGATGTCTTATGAAACCTTTTTGTGGGCTCAGAGCTAATCATGCCTCCTATAGCGACATAGTATAGAACCATCAAACACAATGCACCTGTAATTATTAGGACAACTACAACTACTACTTTGCAACCTGTGACTGTTGATGTGATTGTTCCGTCTACAGAGGAGGGCACAGTGTGTTCTTAGTCCCGTGGCTTTGTTTGTTGGCAGTATCCAGTCTGGATCACTTGTGGATGCAGAGTGTTCACAGGATTTCTTAACTTTACAATATAGATCGTTATACATCTTGTTTTCCATCAACTATATCCCATCTTTCTATGTATTTTGGTTTAAATCTGACCCGAGCTGCTCATTGGGGAACCCCAGCAGCAGCCAGATCTTTACTTCTCTCTGATTTGTATTCATAATGTCGACAGGAGAATAAAATAAAAAGCTGAACTTAAACATGCAGCCAAACAGCAATGATGTTTGCTTTAGGCCAAACCTAGCAGAGTGAATTAGAAAGCATATCAACAGGTGACCTTTAAACCACAATCATAATGATATAATGACCTTCACATCTCTGAGTGTTTGATGGAAGCGGCGAGTCGCTCATCAGTAATGGATACTGCAGCGACTGGAGCTTAACCAACCACGGCAGAGGAGAGAGTGAGGAAGGCAGGCAGGCAGGCAGGCAGGCAGGCAGGCAGGGAGGCAGGCAGGCAAGTCAGCACCCAGGCACAGCAAACGGCTTCATTTCTCCACCACCTTCCCTTTGTTGTAAATAAAACATTATTTCAGATGTTCAATTAAGATAAGTACCCTTAATTTAAAACCTCAGTCAATGTGCTGCCATCATTATTCAGCCCACAGAGCGCCTGGGCCTCAGCTCCAGCATGCCGCCTCACACACAATCACTCCGGGGCCGCGGCAAGAAGCAGGGGAAGTCACAGTCAATTTCTAGAGCACTCATTTGCTTAACAAGGAGGAAATCAAAGGAGCTGAGGAGAGGAGAGGAGAGGAGAGGAGAAAAGAAAAGAGAAGAGAAGAGAAGAGAAGAGAAGAGAAGAGAAGAGAAGAGAAGAGAAGAGAAGAGAAGAGACAAAGAAATAAGGAACTAGGATGAAATAGATTGGAATGGGAAGCGACCTGTGATCTGTTTTAAACATTATGTTTGTTCCTCATCTGATTGTAAGAGGACTTTGTGGGTTTGTACTTTGTTAGAGCCCTGATACAAGATAAGATAAGCGTCTGTGAGATCCATCTGATCCTGCATCTGTTTGGATCTGCAAAGTGCACTTCTTTGTCATTCCCCTGATGCCATTCACAGAGGCCTAGCCTGTGGCACACACACTGTAACTCAGGAGCAAATAAAGTGAAGGGCAAAGCGACGGGAGAATAAATGCATTGACACATTTACAAAAAAGTCAGAAGACAAATCTTCTGCCAAGTAGCCCCGACGTATCTTACATATAAAACAGCCCAGAGAGAAGAATTCCTCCCAGGGAAAGAGATCAGAACGCATAAAAAGGTCAAAGCGATAGAATTAGTCAAAACTGAACAATAACAACAGGCCGGGCTCTGGAATAAATAGATAATAAAAAGGTAATGACAGCAAAACAACAGAAGCAAAAGGCTGGGCAGCAATAAAAGCTCACAGTTCACAGAGGCAGGCTGCTGTGTTTTATTAGATAAATGTAAGAATAAGAGTGTCTGTTTCTCATTGAAATACAGGATCCAGCAGTTTAATTCCTCCCTGAAGGGTAACAGTGAGCTCTTGTACCTCCGGAGGCTGAACTAAAGTGAATGCTCCAAGGGCCTGTAGTGGATCTAAGAGCCGTGGTCACCGGAACCAAAGTGTCCTAAATATAGCCCCGCTCCGCTCCACTCTGCCTGGCTCTGCTCCACCATATTAGTCCACCATCAGAGATAGAAGGGGCGGGCCCTCTTCTCTTCTCCTGCCACCAGGCTGACGGGCAGATGGATGACCTTGAGCGGGAAAACTGCAGGAGTAAAAAGGAGGAGGGTTTCCTTCTCGTCTCTTTTGACTCTGACTCTGTGTAGCACCTGTTTGTTTGTCTTGTTTATGTTGTGAAGAATGGCCCCGTAAATAAACCAACCGTTCAGTTTCCCCCCCATACATCAGGATGAATTAAAGCAGGTAGCGCTCCCGTGAAGCCTGCACAGGAGAGTGTACTGTAGCACTGCACAAGAGAACCAATAAGTTGTTAGACCTCGCACATCTATTCCCAGCTTCTCACCTTCTCTACTCCAGCTAGTGTTAATTAGCAACCTCATTAGCGAGAAGTCATGTGAGTGAGCATTTATCTTCCGCTAGTTCTCTATTTTCTTGCGGAGGGCGAATGCAACGGTGGTTAAAGGGATGGGGGGGATGAGGGATAAATGAAAATAAACTCTTAAATGCTTTCAACTCAAAGGAGAGGGAAAGTGATTACCTGGAGCCACGGCTTTGAAACCGTTTGTTGCCCCTGAATCACCGATCGTTCATATTTACTGTGGGAGGGAAAATCTGCAACGAGTCCCCGCAACATGTTTGAACAGCTTCAGACGTCAGAAGCTGGATCCGTGTTATAACGTTTTCAGAGAGACCTTCCATAAACGTCTCAATGCAAAACAACAACAGTGCGACTACACTTCAGAGACAGAGAGGGAGAGGGAGGGACAGACAGGAAGAAGGGGTGAGACAGGGAGGGCAGTGACAGTGATAGAAACTGCCCTGGCCTCTCCCCTGGTCTCCTGAGTGGCAGGGTCTCTGCCAGCCTGTCAGCCTGTCTGTCACCACTGTTGCTTAGTATTCTCCTTAAGACCATCTGCCTTCTCATTATACACAGCCTCTTGTTTTGGACTGACATGTTTTCTTTACATCGATATTTTCATTCCAGCTCAAATGTCCCCGTTTCCCTTGGAGAGCGTGGAGGGAGGGAGGGAGGGGGGGAAGGTGGGAGGGAGGGGGGGGTGGTGGGAAGGAGGGAGGGCATTAAGCCGGCCCGTGAGGTGTACTTTGAGATACCATATTTCATAAGAAACTTTCTTTATCCGGGGTGATGCTGTGATGCGATAGGGACAAAGAAAACAAATGACCACAGTGTTGTTTTATCAGCGTGACAAAATAAGGCGGATACAGTAAGAGCTCCACCTAGCAGCCGCCGCCGCCGCCGCCGCCGCCGCTCAGCTCATATCTCAACCGCTCTCACAAGCAACTTTAATTTCCTTTAAAAGACGACATTATCACGAGCCAAGGTTAAAGGAACCAGGCAATTTAATAACAATCTCGCTTTGCTATCTTTCCAGGCCAAAGGACGAAGCAGGCAGCCGCAACAAGATCAGGAAAAAGTGCTGCTGGTGCTGCGGTTTGGTTGTGTGGCTTTGAAGACGCAACACAAATAACAACAAACCAGCAATTGTGAGGAATGAATGGAGATGATTGTGTTTTCATTACACAATTTGCTATTGTGTAACCTTTTTTTAGTTTTGAGGTTCCAAACACAGAGTGGAGGCGTGCAGAGAAGGAAGCTTAGGGTCGTTCTTCAGATCAGATGGCACAATGCACTGTTGGCTCTGGTTTAAAGCTTATTTAGAGAAATACTGGAGGATTCTTACCTAAATGTAACAAACAACAACAACTGCTTACAGGATTCCCTTTAGGATTCATGCCAGCAATGACAAACACACTCCTCCCCCAAGCTCTTCTCTGAGGATGTGTGGTACCTTAAACTAAGAGATATCTAAATTAAACCATATTAGCCAATTTATATGATGCTTAAAGAGCTTTAAACACAAAATAAAGCAACAGAGAGTATACAATATGATAGACCAGTTACTAACTGTATATATAACAACAGTATTTATCACTACACTGCAGATCATAGCCATTAAAGCCGTTCCTTTGGAGCTTTTGATCTGAACTGAACAGATAAGCTCAGACAGTCCAATTCAATTTCATCGTTTGGATAGAAAGTCAGCGACCCGTAGATACATGTAATATTTCCCAGCCATCTTTACCTTCAGTATGACGCAGCCCCGCCCCCACCCCCCCACCCCCACCCTGGACAAGCTGGATCAGAGATTCTCCAGTAATTGTCTGTGCACAGTGTTTCCTGTGATGATAGCATGTTGGGGAGGAATATTCCCACAGAGCGTTGTCGAGTGCTTTCATGAATCCAATTCCATGTTATCTGTCAACTTTTCTAAGAGGGGAGAAGCTGTCAGTGTAGTCAAAGACCCCTGTGCTCACCGTGTCACTCTCATTATAAGTCTTAAAAAACAAGACAGATATTCAATTTAGATAAGTCCCTGCCCGGGCCGGCCCTGCCTGGGTGAGACAATGCTCCATCTCTCCCACCCATGCTCCACACAACATGGACGCTGCATTGTCCCTCTCTCTAACCGGCCTAAGCAGAGGACATTTCCAATTACGGATGGAAAGGACAGTTAGAAGAGAAGCAAAATAGCAATGGAGAAAAAAGGAATGAGGGGAAAAGAGCACATAGGTAGGAAATAAAAGAAGTCTGTCCTTTTGTTGGGCTGCCACATCGCTGTTATATTCCTCTAACAGGAAAGTAGACTTTTCACAAAGTGCTTGGTTATTCACAGCAACAACAGACAAAGTGTGTGTGAGGAGAGATGGAGAGATAGAGTCAGACAGGGGGAAAAGTGAGTGTGAAAGAGAAGAGGTATCAACAGTTGGCGAGAAGACAAATGCATCATTTCTCCCGTTGAGACAGATAAGGAAATAAATAAGGAGAAACCCTGACGGCGTGTGTGTGCTAAACATTCCACAACAGGCCGCTTACTGACAGCTAATGACGGAACAATGACCCATCATTAGTCTTCTTGGCTTATCTTATGAGCACAGAGCGGTGACAAATGAATTTAGAATGAAATGAAAGCACGATAGCGTCACATACATGAAACATCCCTGTAATTAAAAACAAACCTCTGCGTGTGCATTTATGGTCTTCTTCTAGTTGGACAGGCATTTGTGATTAACCGGCCATAGCATTGCTATGAATTGCCACCAAGGGTTTATGGTACTGCCATATGGTTACCATGGCACCATTAAGTCTGGGTGTTTTCCTAAATAATAGAGCATCTTTCCCTTGATAGGAGGTAAACACACACACACATACAGTCTACATACCAAGCATATCCCTCCTAAATCAAGCTGTTCTGTCCTGTTCTGCTTGCAGCGATGAACAGAGCCGAGTGTTTTCAGGTGGCGGCGTGCTGATGTGTGTTGGCAGCCGCCGCCTTCACCAGTGTAAAAAAACAGAGAGAAATCTGCTCTGCTGTCCTGCCGCTCTCAACCATGGAGGACAGCAGAGGCTGAGTGACAGCATTTGGAGCAGCGTCAGGGATCCACAGCCAAACCCCAGACCACAGCAGCCTGCGTCTCTCTGAGAGGAGAGAGGTGGCTCTTCACACTCCACCGGGCCCAGATGAGCCACTGGATCTGTCAGCACTGCACACACACAGCTCGTGTCAGGGTGTGTTGTTTGTATAGTCACCCTATGTACTACAGTCTCTTCCCTCACAGTATTGTGACTAAAGCCTTTTCAGAGCGTTATTTTGTCATGAGTTCCCAAAGCTGTGTACAAAGCTGCGTGTGTGTGTGTGTGTGTGTGTGTAAACCACAGCACTGTGCTGAGTCTGGGGACATCTTTCCCTTGCTTATGTGATTTACATTTATGCTACACAGAATGCTCTATTCTCAGCACCTGAACAGAGCAGCGTGTGGACAGGTGTTAGGAGCAGATCAGATT
Source organism: Genypterus blacodes (assembly GCF_046128005.1). Taxonomy (NCBI): domain Eukaryota; kingdom Metazoa; phylum Chordata; class Actinopteri; order Ophidiiformes; family Ophidiidae; genus Genypterus; species Genypterus blacodes. The sequence continues at coordinate 6,078,358 of NW_027466870.1, read as the reverse complement.
ACTCACACACTCACACACTCTTTGGGGCGCCGCACAGCACAGGAACTGCAATGAATATTTCCTCAAACTAATGGAGGTGCCAGCATTAATATTCATTGAGTGTTCTAAGATTTATAATGGGAAAGACCGTGACAGTATTCACCAGGGGTGCCCGCTACTCCCTCAGCAGACAAGGCAGGATCTGCTTTCCAGCACCTCGGACAGTTCAAAGGTCACGCTGAGGCCAGGGCCCCGGTCTGATTACTGAAACAACCACATGGACAGAGTCAGCATGCATACAGTCGCTTTGCCACCTGCTGTCATAGCTGGCAGGGTGTGCAGGGTTCATATAGCTCAGTGGCACAGGAGGGAGTTTGGAATATAGGGCACTAAACCAATGAGGGGCTTTGAGAGGCTCATGAGGAACCCTTCATCAGTATTCATGGAGTATTCCTGGGATTCCCTGGTATATGGCAAAGCCTGGGTGCGTTGATATGCAGTGGGGCGGTGATCTACCGGGGGTCTGGAGAGAAGCAGGGGAAGAAGCACTTTGTCATTCAGTGCAGAAAGAGAGGGAGAGACTTTCAGGACCATGGACAGATCCATCGAGTTACAGAAGAGACTGTAGAACAAAATCAGGAGACAGAAGCAGAACTGTAATACTTCACAAATCTGAAGCCAAACTATTACCACTACCAACTTAACCTCTTCAACATGTGTGTTCCATGTGGTAAACATCTCTCAGAGACAGTTTGAAGAAAGTATTTTTAGTAAACAGCCAACACAGAGCAGAGTGAGGCAGGCACAGTTTTTCAATTTTCTTTCAGATTTCGTTCATGAAAATATCCTGTGAGATTTTAACAATACCATTATTTCTCTCCAAACTTGAAAGAGACCTCCTCTCCTTGCTGAAGCAGCCCCCTCCCCACCTGCTGAGGACAATCTACCGCTTTCCAGCAGACAACCATGGTCACAGATTTCAAGGTGCTGATCCTCGTCCCAGCCGCTTCACAGTCAGCTGCAGACCCATGGGGTAATTGGTCTGAAATAACCTTGATCCACAATTATAATCATCATGGTGGGTCTCAGACAAACAAGCTGTTAAATGTTTGCAAGCAATAAAAGCAGAAACAACCGCAGCAGCAACACAAGACTCCAGGGCAGAAGTCCCAGCTCGCTGCAGAGCACAGCCACACACAGCCACACACAGCCACACACAGCCACACACAGCCACACACAGCCACACACAGCCACACACAGCAACACACAGCAACACACAGCAACACACAGCTCGCTCTATCAGAACATTAACAGAGCAGAGTCTGGCACACGAGCCAAAAACATCAAGTCAGCTAACAAGTGGCTCTACCAGCCAGACAACAAGCAGCAGCCAGCAGCGCAGAGGGACACAAACTGTAGAGGGAGCCAATCACAGCCCACGACTGAAGCAGTGTCACTCCTTAGAAACAGTGACCTTTCACCTAGAGCAGAACCTCCAGACACACTCAAGAATCATAGAGATCAGACACAATTAATGGGAATTACTGGAAACCTGACCTGCAAGTAAAGCAAAAGTATATCTGGCTGCACACACACACACACACACACACACACACACACACACACACACACACACACACACACACACACACACACACACACACACACACACACACCCAGCCTTATATACATGCATGCATGTGTAAACACCCACAGACGGCCTGTTCCCCTCTAAGTGAATGCAGCAGAGCGCAGGCTGCTTAATAACGGGCGATGATGGGCTGCTCAGTCCCAGTCAGAGACCAACCTGAAGTGCTCGGCCCAGGATGTCAACTCCACTCACATCAATTACCTCTGGCCGCTTGCCTGCCTGCACCACGCCACTCACTGACAGCTACACAGCACTCAGACCCGTGTGGGCTACACTGACTTTGGGTTCAGGTTTGTGGTCATCACAATGTCAAACACCTGACCCCCTAGGGAGTCAAGTGGCTCCTCAAGGGTTAACCTACAGAAGCTGAAGAGGCAAGGGGAGGGGAGGGGAGGGAAGGGGAGAGGAGGGGGGAGGAGAGGAGAGGAGAGGAGAGGAGAGGAGAGGAGAGGAGAGGAGAGGAGAGGCAGATTTACCTTTACATTAAATGTAAATGTAAAGCTAAAATTCTCTTTTTAGGGTAAGGAAAGGCAATTCAAGGTAAGGAATTCAAGTGTACATTATGGTAGAAACCTTCACTCAAAGTTAGACCTTAAGGTAAGGCTTGTAGGCTTGTGTGCTCTGAGGTTTGCTTTTCCTCTGACAACCATTGTCGTAAGAATATTTGTTCCGAAAGAATAAAAATCAAGAAATCAATGCAGAAGTTCCTCCAGTCAGTGACCTCATAAAGCTGGCTGAGATGGAATGTGAGCTATTTGTTGAAACGGTGTGTGTGTGTGACACTTCCCCCAGCTTTACTCCTTACATGTGCTCTGGCAAAACATTCTGTTTAGACTTGGCAAGAAAAAACAAAAACCCCTGCTTGAATCTGAATGTGAAGCTAACAAAGACAGAAAGGCCTGAGTATCCAAACAACTCTGCAATCATAATCATGCTGAGTCTAACACTGAAATATAGCCCAATCTTGGAACAATCATCAATCAAATCTTCTCTGAACATGCTCAGACTGCACAATGTCGACAGCGGAAAGATCCTCAACCATATGGAGCAACAAGGAAGGTCTAACATCCTCTCTTATATCACACAGGTTCAGTGTAATTGTTCAGCTTGATCAGGACTTTTCTACTCCTGTGAACATGTCAGAGAGATTCCGGTGGGCTTGTAAATAATGACTAGAAGCCCAGGTCTTGGTCTGGCTGCTATTGTTCTTGCAGCTTCTCAATAAGACAGTTCAGTTCAGCAGGGATTTCCACAAGGTCCGTGTTGATCACATCTGGCCCTGCTCTGGCATGGGCCCTTTATGATAGAGAGCAAGGGGGTCTCCCGTCTCTCCAGACTCTAATATACAAGACCTGCTCCTTTTGAAATTGACTGTGACCTCTGCCACACTTGCAATGGACTGGTGCTCCTCCACTGTATGGGGTTTCTGATCCTCTCGCCGCCTTTCTCTCCGCTCTCTTATCAGCCACGTTCTATTTTTCTGGAAGGATATTAAAGTGTGCACAGTGACATCGGTGCACTCGTGAACACATGCTAGGGACACACACGCACACAGACACACACACACACACACGCACGCACCAAAAGATATTCAGACTGCCTGGTGTCCTCAGAGGTGCAACGTTAGAGCAGCTTCCAAAGGAATGTAAGCGCTTAATAATTGACTTATTTCTATTCTGTTTGTTGGTCTCATCAGCTGAATCCTGTAATCTCCCACTGTGCTCTGCTGTCACAACATGTGCACAGAACACAGGCACACACACACACGCACACACACACACACACACACACACACACGCTGGTTTGGCAAAGAAAAATGTAAAACATCTATCAGGGCTTCAATGATATAGTTCACTCACAGGAGAATAAATACTCAGATTGTGATTAATTACGTGGCGCACACACACGCCCACACTTTGACAGCTCGCGTTTGAGCATAAGGCTTCATGAAATGCATACTTATTGGTGTCATATTCTATTCCAGCAGTTTCTGTTTTTGTGTTGGCCTTAATGCCATGCATGTGTCAGTGTCTCGTGCAAGTGTGTGCGCACGAGGCAATGTGCCTGCGTGCGTGCGTGTGTGTGTGTGTGTTTGTGGGTGCGACTGGTAAGATGGTAATAAATCATGATCTGAATGTAGACGTGTCCGGGTATGAAGCCTCAGCCTCTCGCTGCCACCTCAGGCAACCGCTGCCCTATACCAGCCAACCAGCGTCACATTTCACATGCGCTCTAATCAACAGGGGAAAGAGCAAATGGATTAATATAGTTAGACGGCTAATGCCACAGATTACGGTGCAGCCGCGTAATACGAAGTGTACGTATTGCTCGGGGAACATGATTGGAAAAGCTGTTCGGAGATTGAATGTTCTATTAAAGAAACTGGGCGATGCTATCACAGGTTGACACGGGTCAGAAAGTGGACTGGCACATTTTCCCAGACACGGTTAGAGGTGCAAACATCTGTTTAAGTGAGCGTGTGGTTTGCAGATACACTCACATTCTGGTTCCGTGTCTGTGTTTCTGTGTGCGCTGAAGGTTCTCCTCGGCTCTGTTTGTGTTTCTTTCCTGTTTCCTCTTAAATAACATTGAAGGGGGAAACAAAGAAAGGAGCGTTTCAATGTGAACCTGCTCCGCCTCGAGCAGACCTGCAGATGCTTTGTGTAAAGAGCTGAGCAGATTAACACTTCATTACCATGGTAGATTGTTTAACGGAGGCACTGGGGGAACAGGGAGACAGCTGGATTATGACCCAGCCATGTTTTCCATTTAGACAGGATTATTACTTCAGTCTGCACACCTCATATGGGGAATATGACTTAAAACCTGGGAAAAAAACAACAATCAGCCAATAATCTCACATTACCCTAACTCCCTATTCTCCTGAGAGCTGAACTGAAAGAAGCTTTGCCTCCTGACGTAAACAAAAGTTCAACAACGGCCTGAACTACGGATTTCGGTACAGGAGAAGAATCAAGAGGGTGTTTTCATTAATTTCTTGACGTTTCCTCTGAGACTGGAGGCAAAAAGATACAAATACAAAATGCTAAAATAGTACAAACCAATGTTCCAAACTTGTTATGTGTAGATCCTTTCTCTATCATGTTTAAAGACATCCTTCAGGTCTACTGCCACGTATTCAGAGTCTGTGTTATGTTCCCCTGTATGTTCTGGTGTGTTCAAACAAATTAAGCCCGAGCACAACATGTTTCTCTGAATGCATCGCAAAGTGGCATTGCTATATTGTGAGTCAAAGGAGGAAATGAGAACAGAGATGAGATCCAAAGGTAGTGACAGGAAATGAGTTCTGTTTGTCCTCTGCGGCCCCCGGTACTTCATCAAACCTGTATGTATGTAAGTGAGCCGGTGTACATGCAGCAGGGCCTCTGAGCCCGCAAGGAAGCACGTGTACAACTATGTGGAGACAAGCTGACATGACAGGCAAAAGGCACATAATTATCATCTTCCTCACCGGGGCCCCATCACAGACACAGACACAAAGGCTCAGACGCTCGCAGAGAGACGTATGGACGTGTGAATGGAGCCGTGCATAATAAATGTCCACATAAATATGCATCAGTTCATGTTCGCCTAAAAACCGACTCTTCAACAGGGTTCAGACAGACATAAACACTCACATACACACCAGTCATTACACAATTATACTTGTTACACAGCTGTAAACACTGCTGCTGTACACTGTCATTTGTAAAAGGTAAGATTCTCTCATTGACGGTTGTCTTCTAGCTCAAATGAAGCAAAAGCACCAATAACACAACAAGAAAAGACTCAACATGCTCCAGTCTATTGTAAAGAAGCATATATGGTAAAAAATAACATAAATAATTATCAGATGCTGTACAGTTTATAGGTAATTCCACCTTAAACGCGTAAAAATCCTCAGAACTGCAATTTAAGGTAAATACATCCTTATTGAATGAAAGAAAACAGGTCTTTACTCCTCTTTTGTTGAACTTTACATCTTAATGTCGTAATATTGTCCTCTTACATGTTGTGGAGGCGCTAAGAACACAATAGCAGCACACTAAAGCTTTCCTTTAGTACAGTACAGAGACTAGATGTGTGTGTAGTTACCTTCCACCTGCAAATGGACCCAACACACACAACACAAGCTCGCCCTGATGTTCTGCAATGAAGTTATAGACTTTTCCTGCAGCTGTGTGTGTGTGTCTGTGTGTGTGTGTGTGTGTGTGTGTGTGTGTGTGTGTGTGTGTGTGTGTGTGTCTGAGTGTACTGTACGTGTCAGTGTGTGATATGGTATGTTTTTACTCTGTCTCCTCCTCTCCTTTCATTCTCTGTGTCTCAGAGGACAAGACAGAGAGAGAGAGAGAGAGGGAGGGAGAGAGGGAGAGAGAGAGAGAGAGAGAGAGAGAGAGAGAGAGAGAGAGGGAGACTGTAGTGTGTTTAAAGTGGCCCGTCAGCCTGTCTCCCTGGAGTTTCCCATCCTGTAGGAATCTCATTATCAACAACTGCTGGCACATCAGAAACAAGGGACGCAAGTAAGTGTGAGTGTGAGTGTGTGTGTGTGTGTGTGTGTGTGTGTGGACAAAGCAGTGTGTATACTATAAAAGCAACAAAAGGAAGGCAAGAGAGGGAGGGAAAAAGAGGATCTGCACCCAAGGAGCCATCATTTTGTAGAATCTCTAACAATCTACAAGGAGCCATTTTAGTCACAACGCACGACATCAAACCTCCTACAGGACCAAAGTATCCAACCACACCCTGGAACTATATTCAAGACAACAAAGTTCAACCAAATTCAACTTAGACACGTTTGTATGATCCAACAAGCAACCAGAGAGGGAATCAACAGATGAGGAGATCCTCATAGGTTAGTGTTAGTGTGTGTTGCCACATGTTCATGAAATACTGACTGGAAAACCGCAAAACAAATCACAATGTGACAGAAATAAATGAAAAACAAATGAAAGTAAGAAGCGGTGTGTGAACATGGGCGAGCATCAAGGCTGAAGGAAGTCAGAGTGGTTAGTTAGAGGTGTGTAGCAGGAGCTCCAGGTAATGTTTCCTCTCTACCATAAAGGGATTACTGGACTTCTACTCAATAGTAAGCAGATTAGACTGAGCTATGTGTGTTAGCAGACACCACAGCAAAAGAGCAGCAGCCCTAATCCCACTGAACACACACTCACCCTGCCAGGGCCGCAGCACACACACACACACAGAGCCACGCAGGCTTCATGTCACACACAACAGCTTTCACTAGAGATCAGATTGCAAACATTGTTGACACGGTTGTTTGAGAAGTCAGAATGTCTTCCTTACAGGAGAATTTGTGCTCAGATTACTGCGGCAATAAATGCAATAGTCATTTAAAAATAATTTGGCTCTCTGTTTATTTATTGTGCCGAGCCATAATTCTGCAACAATCATGTGGGCTTATCTAATCAACAGCAGAGGAAGAACAAACTACTGCACATTTACAGGAAATAGAATTCTGCCACAGCCAGGCAGGCATATTATCTTTTTTTTTTTCTAAGTCTCGAAAATCTGTACACTCAGTGGATTTAAGTCTGGGAACATTTTGTCTTGAGGTGTCATTGTGTTTTTAAATTGTGCTGCCACGCTTATATTACAAGCGACAGAGGTAATTTCTCAGCAAATTACCCTGCATGGTTTCTGCATGGGGAGGAAGAGCAGGACTGTAACATGCACACAACATCACAACAGCACAACAACATCACAACGGCACCGGCTCAGGCTACGGGCTGAATAAAACTGAATGCTGCTGTAATTGGGGAATTTATTAAAATGACCCATAAACCAACAGCATTAAGCCTGCCAGCCTTCTGCTACCATCACACACACACACACAAACACACACACACACAAACACACATACAGTATGGCCACAGTGTGATCCATCATCAAATGAAGCGCTAATGCATCTCAGCCACGTTAATGCAGAGTGGTCCCATGCTTAATATGGAAGCTGGAGGTTAAAATGGCTTTAAAACCTGAAATTCATGAGTGATGGATAAACTGATGAAACCAATCAGACCCCAACAACACATCCCTCATCTGGACTTTCTATTCTTTGTCGCCCATTGCTGACATGAGTCTGCAGTGAGAGACAGCAGGGGTTTGATCCCCGTGTAGCATAAAGGTATCAGGTTTCCATGGTGCCTGGAGCAGACATGTGAGCATGGGATGTAGAAACACGGCGCTGCACACATCGCTTTGACACAAGTCATCTTATCAGACGAGCCTTATCTCACTGGGAAAGTTTGTAAAGAGCAAAGAAAGGAGACAGAGAGAGGGGAGAGAGATGGTGGGGGGTGAGAGAGGGGGAGGAATAGCCACAGGTCAATGAACCGCAGGACTGTTGTTTGTGTCGGCGGCACAGCCCTGTAGCGGTCATCTTGTCGCAAAGCACCACAGCTGGGAGATTCACCTTGATCACAAGAACCAAAGTTAACTTCAATTTCCTGTTTCTCTTTCACTCAGGCTCAAAGTTTGAGCCAAACGTTCTCTAAAACAGCTTAAAGCCTGTTCAAAATCACAATCAGGGTTTATTCTTGTGTGATTATTAATCTGAAAAAAGCTGTGTTTAAATCAACACCTAATGTGCTGTGTGTGTGTGTGTGTGTGTGTGTGTGTGTGTGTGTGTGTGTGTGTGTGTGTGTGAGTGGCTCCTCAAAATGCTGTAAATAAGGAGGTGGGAGCGTGTGTGGGTGCAACACACTCAGGTAATTATGCTAATCCCACAGCTATCTTGTGGGAGCTTTGGAGGAAATCAGTCACTCCAAAGTGATGACGTCATTTACCCGGTGTTTGCTGCTGTGGTGGGTTGGGCCTGAGTCTGTGAACCACCTGGGTTAGATGTGTGGGGATTGTTCTAATGTGTGTGTCACTGGCTGGCGTCTTCCCGGTGCATGTACACTCATAGATAGTGTGTGTGTGTGTGTGGGCAGGGTGTTTTCAGTTATTCATTGTTTACTGCAGGCCTTCTTTGGTGTTTTGCTCATTTTACACATCAGCCTGAGCAGATTTTGGATTTTTCATCTCAAAACGTTACCTTGTGTGCTTTGGCATGATTGATCAGCTGTGTCTGCATTAGTAATAAGCTTTTAGGCAGAACATAAAGAATGAATGTATTCTTCACTTCATTACAGCTGTTTGGCTTGTAGGGATGCGTTACAGTCGTCATCTATACACTTTATCTCTCTGCCCCTTAATGGCTCTCTGGTGCTTCTTCTTCTATAGTTTAATACAATCATGAAAATGCCGTATCAGAGCGAGTTGATGGTAAAAAGTCAAAATTATAAAAACAAATGACCCTGCTAGTAAGAATGACTTCCATAATGGCTGAGTGGGGCGGTAATATAGAGGCCGGCTCCGCTTCATTAAGAAGGGAAGGTGAGAGCTGAGAGAGTTTAGGTGCAGAACTGTCAATGGAAAAGCTGCCAAAGGTCACTAGTAAAGCCAAGAGGGGGAGCTCAACCGGTGCCTGGTGTGAGGCGGGGTGTACCGTCACAGGGCAGAGGGGGCGCCACATGGTCACAAGTAGCGACCACGGGGACTTTAACAGAGCAATCACCGAGTTACTGCTGCAGCTCTGATCAGCTGGGCCGTCTTTACTTGTCGTATCTTTGTTTATAACTTCATTCAGACTAGCAGATGTTATAAATGTTAAATGGTAGAGTGCAGAGTGAAAAGTGAACAATTGTTATGATGTTGCTGTACACATGTTGGCTGTAGAAGGGTTAGGGTTAACTTCAAACTAACCTCAACTAATGATCCTGACCTCTGACCCTGAACCAAAGTTAGGGCTCAGTTCAGCAGGTAACTAATCACCTGAGTGCTGATTTATTTGACAAAGAGTTGATTTATTTTCTTCTTATATGTGTAGAAACCCTTCCATCTGGCAGAGCGCACAACCATCAACACTGTAATTAAAACGCAATTACCACCTCTCTCCTCTTCCAGTTACACGGTAATCCCTGAGAACTCTTTCCATCTGTGCCATACATATACATACACACACACACACACACACACACGCCTCCCAGCCGCACGTTCAGTTTGCTAGCCCGTCTCGGCGCACAATGACAACACAACACAACACAACAGTGTCTTACAGCATCCAAATCTCCTTCCTCCACAGCTTAGAGCAAAGCCTCTGTTTCTGCACAAATCACCATTTCATCCTTTAGCACAGCTTCGGTTCTTAGCATGGCTCCGTCACAGCCACACGTCTCACTCTAAAACACTCATGGAGTCAGTGTGTGTGTGTGTGTGTGTGTGTGTGTGTATGTGTGTCTGTGTCTTAGACTGAGAATCTGTGTGTAATGTTTTTTTTAAATGAGAACCAGATGTTTCTTGTTTGAGTTCAGGTTCTTTTATATGTTTTGTTGAAGCATCTGTAAAGGATGTTATGTATCGCATTACATCGTTCACCTTATTATCAAGGAAATACACATTCTAATGATGATGATGCATTTAAACATTCTGCACTTTTTATCAGTAACAACTAAATAAAAAGGTCTGCACGTGTATGTGTGTGTGTGTGTGTGTGTGTGTGTGTGTGTGTGTGTGTGTGTGTGTGTAAGAGAGAGAGAGAGAGTGTGTGTGTGTGTTGGGGTGGGTGGGTATTGAGCTGTCCCTCCAGATATAAAAGCTTAATTACTTCTGACTAAAACTGTAATTAAAATATATCACAGCTGCACCCTTACCTGTGTGTGTGTGTGTGTGTGTGGGTGTAGGTACCCTATGTCTGTGCACATGTTGATATATATATGTGTGTGTGTGTGTGTGTGTGTGTGAGGCAGCGATGGGACCTCAGTGGCTGTTACAGATAAATCACCTCCACGCTGCTCGCCTGCACAGGGACACCCGGCGTGGGGGAGGAGGGAGGAGGAGCAGATAAGAGAGGAGAAGAGAGGAAAAGTAGGCGTGGGGAACGGAATAAGAGAGGGAAATATGGAGGGACAGAGGGAGAACAGGACGCGTGTGTGTTCATTCCATCTCTAATGGGGCTGGGGGAGGGGGGGAAGAAGAGATTTGGTATACAGAACATCAGAACCAAGCCCTGATGTTACCATGTTCCCCTGGAATACAAACTTCCTCCTCTTCCTCCCCCTGGAAAGTTGGCAACAATCATCCTTTTATCTGAGACTCTTTTATCTGCCCCCCTCTAACCTCATTGAGGCCAAATCAAACGCTTTTAAGACTGCAGAAGTAGATTTAGGGGCTTTACTGTAGCAGAGCACAGACACTTCAGCAGTTCTGCGCTGTTCCTCATATGGCAGCGGAGCTATGAGTCACACAGCGTGCACCGTACTCTCAGCCATTCAGCCTGTGTATATGAAGGCATGAAGGGAGGCGAGGGAGGAAGAGGTGAGATGACAAATAGTGGGCAGCTGAAGCCATTGGGGTTAAACACAATTGTTGTTGCAGAAAGAGGACATTATTGGAAATGGCTTTGCCACCGTGGGCGCCCCTGTTGAATAGCTTTTTTCTCTTCTTCCAGGCTAGCAATGATTTCCTTCTCCTTCCCCTCTACCCTGCTCCATCATTGTAAGCGTAATGTATAGTATGGGACTGCCTGACACCCTGCAGGGACAAACACACACACACACACACACACACTCACACTCACACACAAACACACATAAACAATCTAGGAGAGAGGAATCTGCAATAACCCATGGGAATGAAGTAGGTGTCAGCACAGACGGAGCTGAGTGAATCATAGAGCAGCAGGTGATGGAGCTAAAGAGTGCGGCGCCGCTCACAATGCTGATGCAGTACAATGAGGATGCATAATGAAACTCTAATGGTTGATCATCCCAAGGAAGTCTGTTAATAGACCCTCTAGTAATCACCCTCGGTTGAGCCCCGGCCCACCTTATCGCCGCATCCCCCCGATAACAAGCCGGGGAGAGCTATTTGTTTCCTGAGCCCATTCTGCGGCCGGCTCCAGGGACACGCTCCCCTCTGTTGCTGGCGAGCGAGATAGCCTTTCACCGAGCCGTATAACCTTTACGAGCTCCTCTCACAGACAACACAATATGTGCAATCAAATCTGAGTCACTCAAATAAAAGACACTCCTAAATTGGAAGAATGCCGCTATAAATAAAGGCGCCAGATGCGTTTGCGGCGTGGAGTCTAGACACGGCGGCTGAATTTCATGCATTACATAAATGAAATAAAACAAGAAAACATTTTTTTTTGCACCTGCTGTGTTTGCTTTCATTTTACATCTCCGCCCGCTCACAAAGCTTTTATCTGAGTGAATGGAGCAGGCGGGAGGAGAAAGGCTTTGATTTTGGGGTGGGGGCAGACATATTGATTCTCCTGACATTGGGCTCTCCCTTGGCGTTAGAGGTGCTCTCTCCTCTCAGCTCTGATTACCTGTGTGCAGTGTAAGCTGCTGCTCTTTTTTAATCTTATCTGTAAAGATAAAATAATGGCAAGAAACCATCTGCTGCTATAATAGGAGAGCACCTCCAGCTAGCTATCATGTTCTTATCACGGTCCATAGAGAGTGCTGTGGAACGTACCGGAATGTCAGACGGTCAATACAACAACACAATACGCCAGCTATTTCCCCTTAAACAAAGACGGCACAACACTGGACTGTTTTTTTCCCATCTAGATCTGTATCCTTAACAGGTTAATATCGGCCAGCGGGTCTTTTCCAAACAACAGAGGGAAGGGTGAGCGAAGGACAGAGAGCGAGGCCACCGGCCTGACACCGGCCTGACAGCGGGGGAGCTACACCTTATCGGCAAACACACATCATCAGCCATATCGCTATGACAATAGATAGGAAGAGACTTTGAAGGACGGGCTAATTAAATATATGACCTGCATGGATCGGCCCTGAACCAGCCGAAAACATCCAGTGTGTGTCTGGGAAATGCTCCGGGGGTGTTTAGTGTCTTCATCAGCGCCCACAGTCTCATTGTCCACCTCAGAAATCCATTTAGAAATAAATATAGATTGAGCAGATGGTGTGATTGACAGGCATTGGTCTGATTAGCAACACTAAAGGAAACCAGTGCAACAATGTGTGGAGCTGCTATTGTCAGGTGCGCAGAAAAGTACAGATGACAGGAGGACAGGTGTGTGTGTGTGTGTGGTACACAATGTCACGCATACCAGTGCATTCTGGTTTTACACACAGCTTACATTTCTTGGTCACAGAGAGGCCGAGTGTATTGAACAAATCATATTAATAACAACGGCTGCACTTAGAGGGGGAGAGAGAGAGGGAGGGGGGAGAGAGAGAGAGAGAGAGAGAGAGCACACCTTGCTAAATGTAAACTACTTACTACAGACCACTCAGACAGTGAGTACCTCTGCCAGGGCTGAGTAGTTCTCCCATAATGACTCTGATGTTTCTCAATGATGAAGGAGCTGAGGATCCCCACCCCACTGAGAAACCAACAATGCTGTGATTGGACCATGTTTGGTTCCAAAGTTATAGACAAATTTAACTTGTTACTGCAAAGCCACCGTCACTTTCAATCAAGCATCAGTATCACTTTGAAAAATGAGCCACGCCCACTCAACTTTGGAAGACAGTTGTATCAAAACAGCAACAAATATAAGGAAAACATAAGTAAAGTTTTGTCTCGCTTGGTCCAGACATTCTAAAGGAAATGTTTTTGAACCAAAATTGGCATCAAAGAAATGGATGGGTGGAATACAGGGGGAAACAGGTTTCAGTGACTTATGGTTGAAAAGTTCTGAGCCAAAACAGAAAAGTGGCTAATACAAAACCACTTTGCTCCAAACCAGATCCAAAATATAATGGATTCTTCCCTGGATACAGTCCAACCTAACAACCAGGTCTCATCCAAAACCCTTCCAAACTATCCTGCCAAAGACAAATACGTCTGAAAACAGAAGCTCCTGGCTGCAGATACAATATGAGTCTCATATTAATGTGCATCTATTAGTTCTACATTTAATCAGCTGTGTCTTTGTGTTTTATCTCTTATTCATTCCTCTGGTGGATGCTGATCAGAAAGTTGAAGTTATTTTGATCACTTGGTGCCAAAACAAACTAAACATTACAAAAACAACAAATGGAAAGCACGGATCCTTTCATTAGATTTTCTAATTAGATTGATTTTGTAGCTCATTGTGTGTCTTGTCTTAATAATTCACTAACTAACCATCATTTCACCATCAGAGCTTAGTGATCCCTGCAGTGTGAGCCCGTCTACACACCCTCACAGCTGAGGTTTAGCTGGTAGAGTTGTTGTGTTCTACTCTGTGTGTATCTTCTGTTTAAGTGAGCTTTACAACTCACTGCCTCACATACAGCGTATTTGTAACTGTCTCAATATTAGTAATTACTAACAATAGAACAACAGCATGCACAGCTGTGCACTGAGTTTGAGACATTGTGTGTGGCTAATGTCTGTATCTCACACAATCAAGCTGCAGCTACTTTCCACAGAGCTAAACATCCCCCAGCAGGGTTCCTGCCTGCTAGGCTAAATCAAGACAGAGCTGTTGTCAAGCATGTGAAGGGGACAGGGAGCGTGTTAGCTCCACCAGATTGAATTAAGCTGAATCCCCCAACGATCCACATTCAGGCAGGATTCAGGTCAGCGTTGAGATGACGAGCAGCGCTGTATTGATTTCTCTCAGTTCCCAATCATATTACTCTTCTTCTTCCAGCTAATTCAATTCCCTTACAGACAGTTCACAACTCTGTTCATAATTACACTGATACCAAATTACAACGTAGCTCGCTAAAGGAATTGGATTAGGGCCTTCAGACTGCATAGTTTGATTACATCACATACCTTTTGTTGGGCGGGTCGCCACAAATCCAGAAGTTTATGCTCACACACTCGCTTAATGAGCTCAATCAGGCCAATTGGGGCATTAATGTAATGACAACTGTTCTCTCAAATTAGATCAATTTAGTGAATAAATCAAATACATGCACACACACACACACACAGAACAGATTGGGAATTTAATATTTCTTCACGAAAAAATAATTCCCCCTCTTATTTTCCTTTCCCAATGCTTCTTTCTGTCCTCCAGAGACGATCGTGTATCATGTGGGTCCATTTCTGGCTGGGCCCTTAAAGTCACGGTAAAGGGCAGATGGCTCTGTACTGACAAGGAGGCTCAGTCTGCAGCATTGATTTGTTTACTAATAGCTGATGGAAACCCTAGAGCACCTCTCCTCTTTCCCACCAGCCATGGGGAGATGAATAATTAATGGCTTTTTAGCTCTTTTTTAGCTATAAAAGGATTACTGAAAGTCCATTCAGTAATGTAATACAAACACTAAAAAAAAACCTTTTCATTGGTGCTACAGTGCGAGCGGAGAATCAGCCTCTTCTTCTCTTCTCCTCTAATAAGCCATGGTGCCCCGCAGATGTTTGGATAGTCCTTGTGATAAGGTGGTTTGTGAGGGGAGAGGGAATAATATGTTTATGTTAATCCAGAGCCGTAGCCTGAAATTACATCAAATAAGACACAGAGGCACAGAAATTATGATCGTCAGTTTGTGCAGGAGCAACAGGGAGAGCTCGCTTTCCTAATCTGAAAAAACATGTATGACCTTTCCATGGAGGGCTGGCTGGATCCTCCTGAGGCCAGACGACAGATGCATCCCACCGCCTGAGAACTCTCTCCTTGTCCAGTTTGATCTTACAGTGAACACGTTTTAGCTTCCGGTTCTGTGTCTCCTTCTTTAAGCACGCTGGCTCTGTTTACGTGGCAGAGAATGATCGCTCACATGCACAGTGTTTAGGCTGCCTTGATGCTCTTGATAATGTTCTAATGAAAGTTTCTTAGTGTTACGTAACGATGTGTTACCTATTATTTGGCCACACACTGTGCATCATCTGCCAGCTTGCCTGAGTTAGCTGCTTGAGATCTGCCAGTTTCATGTCAGCAGAGGATTTACAGAGTACAGGGTGGGAGGGGCCTCACCAGTGTGCTCAATCACCACTAACACACACACTCGTACACACACACACACAGCTGCCAGGCGGACACTGAAAGGAGACACCTTCCAACCCTGTCATACTCTTATATAGCTTATATATGATTTGATAGTGGGCTGTGATTAATGCACAGCTGTAAATATAACAGATCAGCACATTGATCACATATCAGATTAGTGTCATCTAGAAAAAACATGAAACAATAACACAACTATATTTGGTCAGAAGAGCAACAAATAATAGGACAGGAGTATGAAAGATACAAACAAACACATTGGTGTTAAATATCACAGCGTTGTTTGCAGTTTAAAACATTTAATAAGTTCATGAAACACATGCAGTATTGTTTTGCACACACACACACTAAAAGAAAGTGAACAGATAAGCATAACTTAATCTGCAGATAAACACAAGATGCAAGACAAAGATCTTAAAAAGAAAACAGAGCACTTTAATCTTTCTTTCCCCCGGGCTAGAGAGGAAGAAGACGCACAAGCAGATTGAGAGAGAGGGGGGAGAGGGGAGGGGGGGGGGGGGGGCGGCTCTGAACAAACAGAATGATATAGACATTGATATAATAGAATGTGACTTGTTCCCAGCACCCACACACCCCTAAGTCCATCTGCAGGTAGCCCTGGACCACAAGAACCCACATCTACGCTCACGTCCCCCTCTCATCTCTCACACACACACACACACACACACACGTGCACACACACACACAAAGGTAACATCTGGAGTGTGGACCAGTGGACCTAGCCTAGTGCCAACCTGCCTAATAGCCTATGGAGTCAATTATAAGAGAGGAGAAATGTTCTGGCTTAATCGCTAATGGTGCCATCTGGATAATGGCAGATTTCAGAGAGGAACTTTTGCTTCTTCCTCTTACCTGGTCATATGGGGACGTCTCATCCGATTACTGGCCTGTTTCTGGAGCAATGGAGGAGAACCAAAGAGACTAAACAGTTTTTCATATTTTAATGATGCTCTTTTTTTCATCAGAGGCCAACAAGCAGCGCATTAATGCAGATGCTGCTGTATGGATCTGGAGCCATCACACTTCCATTCCTATGCAGAAACACCTCCTACTGGGAAACAGGGGAACTGTGTGAATTACCGAATCTGTCTCCTTCTCTCTTATCAGCTTCATCTCTATCAGATATGAACTTGTTGTGTATTTAGTTTGGTAAATGAACTCTCTGACCTATCGTTTCATTAGAAGGTCAACAGTTGCAGCTGATCTTTTGGTAAAATTTCAAGAGGCACACTGAGTGTTGCTCAAAATCAGACTATTCTATCAGCAGTCTATACTGTGGCATTTCAGCTCAAAGAAAAACTCGCCCACAGCGCAATGAAGCCGCATCAATTCCTCCACTACAGCAGCAGGGTGAGATTTTAGGAAAAAAAAGTGCTCCAGCAGCAGCCAGTCCAAGCTGAGGGGCCGGAGAAGTGCAGGGTTATTTATCCAGACCTGGGAGGAGTGACGGCAGGGGCAATGGGAAGCCAGATAGGAAGTCAGGAAGGCATGAGAGAGAGAAAAAGGGAGAGAGAGAGAGAGGACAAGACACACACAGATTGTCCTAAAAACACAGGGGACTGGAAGGAGTCCAGAGGCGAGAGGGAAGGACGAGAGTGGGACGGCTGGGGACTACATAGATTGAAAAACACATTTACTTAGTGTTTGGCATAGCACTGCTCACAAATCTAGCCTGGCATGAAGGAGAATTTGAAACCAACACAGACATCCGTTTAAATGAAGGACGTGTAAGGAAATAAAAGAGCTAACTAGCTGTGAGGCTACAACTGCTGTCTGCCACTGTATCCTCCTCCTGCTTTAAGGTCAACCTGCTGCCTTTATTTGTGCATAAGAGACTGCATAACATACAGGTAATAGTGTGTTATCCCTGTGTGTGTGTGTGTGTGTGTGTGTGTGTGTGTGTGTGTGTTTGTGCACGTGTTTGGAGCAGAGGGACCACCAAAGCAGAAGTCAAAGTGCGTCGTGCTCCTTTCACATTTCAAAGAGCACAGCAGCAGAATCAATTCAAGGAACACAGAATTCTTAATGGCACGCAGTCAAGAGTGTTTAATATCAGGTTTGTTTTCATTCAAGAACAGCCACACGTGAGGAAGTCCTACAGGAAATGAGAAACAGGATGCAGCCCCACAGAAATGGTATGCAGGCTTACAGTGCATGTGCTGTGATGTAGAGGCTTCTTCACAGGCACAGTGCAGTGTAGGACTATGGCTTTGTGTGAACGGTTCTCACACTGTAGGGCAAAGCAAGCACACATAATCGGGTTTCAGAAAACCACACAGCAAGCGGCGCAAAATGACAGAGCGAGAACTCCATTCAACCAACCGGTACGTCACACGGGCCACCATTTTAATTCAAAGACAACGGCAAACAGAGCTGTGAGGGAAAACAAATGCGTGTTTGATTTGTTATTATTTGTAAGGGAAGGGGTTAAAGAAATAAGCATGGGGGCTAACGGCACTCTGACAAATGGTGAACGGGGTATATGAACCATGAAATGAACACTGGCAATTGGAAGGCAGGAGGCTTTCAGCACCATGGTCAGCAACAAAGTGCCTGCAACAGCTCACTGCTTGAGCGATGGTATTCACAAGGCTAAAGAGAGCCGGGGAGAACAACAGAGGACGACAGAGAAGACAGAGAGGGGAAGACAGGGGAGGGGAACTGGGAGAACCAAGGCGAGCTGGAGGAGGAAGAGGAGAGAGGAAACATACCAAGTGGAAAATAGTGGTGTGGATACTGATAAGATGGAGCTGAGGGTCGCATATGGGGTTAAAATACAATAACAACACACTTCCTTCATCCTTCAACTCATTTGAACCGCTATTTATGTAAGAATAGAATAGAATAAAACCGAATAAAACCGAATAAAACCGAATAGAATAGAATAGAATAGAATAGAATAGAATAGAATAGAATACAATACAATAGAATAGAATAGAATGGCCTACTTCCCCTCCCAGTCTGTAAAAGCAGCTGCTCTTGTGGCTGTCAATCTCTCTGTCTGCGTGTGGGGTGTGCGGGAGTTATCAGGCTAGAGCAGAAAGCACAGCCCAGATAAAGTTAGAAGGAGAAAATAACCTCCACCACCTGGCTCCCCCACTGCTCGTGAATGTGGCTTTTTCTCATTAATTGTTGTTGTGGTGCAGTATACAGCCATTAAACAGTAAATAAGTCATTAACTATGCTGGCTGCTGGGGTGCCCCGGGCCAGGACCTGTATTTGTTGCAGAGAAATGGAAGTGGTGGGCCCTGCAGGCAGGGAGGCTGAGGTTAATGCAGTTGGGCTGCTGACACACACCCAGGTCTCTAACGCAACAGCACCAGCCCCAACACACAAGCAGGCACGCTCACAAACACACACTCACACACAATATGGCACAATATTTGTCTCCATCAGATAGGGACAAATAGACATCCAGACAATCATTTGAATGCATAAATTACATTTTGACTAAATGCTGCTAAGTATGTTATTTGGTGGGATGCAGGTTAAAGGGTGACCATGGGTGGAACATTCTTATAAAACTACTCTAGCAAAACAATGTAGTGACCATCACTTGGCAACATTGCAGACAATAATGTTAAACCTCTAACTTTGATTCTTAACTACAGCAAACTACAGAGAAAGTAAATCTCCAGTCACATTAAAACCATGCAGCCTGCATTATATAACTCCTTCTCCAGTTTACAGGTCAGCGGTTACCTATCCAGACATTCATCACACCCATAAGAACCGTCAACTCACAATGTTCTCAAGCATATAGAGGCTCTATGACATCCAGTAGAAGCTGAAAGACCTGATTTCTGTTATTGTATTGTTTCTTTTAACGATTGTCACAAAATATTTCACAATAAAGAATCAATAGTCATTACAGTTTTAAGAGCTAAGGCAATCTATAAACATGAGACAGGGAGGGAGGGTACTATATTTTGCTGACTGAAAATATGAAATATGTGATATTTCTGCTACTACAGCCATGAACACAGCATAAAGTAGCAGCATCATTAACCCATACTGATCTATTTACTGTAGATCCATACCATTGCTGCATTTGCATTGAGAATAGAACCATCTTGGTCCTTAACAATCATTATTTTGCTGCAACAAGGTCTTTATCTACATGTGCATGGAAATGATGGACTAGTATTCTTTTCAGTTTCCAGCCCAGGAACCCTGTATTGTGGGTCAACAGCAGGTTTTATAGGAACGGTGATGGATACTAATGGATACCATTAATTGGATACTAAAGCTTAAGAGCAGGTGGGCCAGCACCAAGCTGCTATCTAATACTATAAACTAAAAAGGCACTTTAGAATCCTGGCCTCAAAGATTACTAGAGAGTATAGACAACAACTTTAAGACAGGAAACAGGAAAAAAAACTTCAATGCCTTCCATTGCTTCACTCAGCAGCCAGTCAGCAGGTCAACAAATCACCCGACATTTACTGGAAGCCTGTAGGACAGAGTGAAGAGTGAAGAGGACACTCCCATCTCTATTATCTCCCCTAAAATAACTCCCTTCTCAAACAACGGATCAATCGGCTCAATTATCAATCATCAATCAACTGTATATATATATATATATATATATCAATTATAAGTATATTCGCATTATTATTTTTCCGGGTACAAATAATAATAAAACTTGTTATATACTACATTTTAAACAATTTGACTGAATGTCTCTGACCTGACACGGTGCCCTACTACCCAGTATGTGCCCGTCTACACAGAGCCCTTAGCTGAGGCCATCTGGCAGCCGATGTCTATTTCAGTGGCTCCTCCACCTCTTACAGAGCTTTCCAGTGGGCCTGCTGTTCCAAAAGATCTCCACTAATTGGTCGATATATTATCCACCATAATGATTGCAATTTGTAAATGACACATTCCTTTTTGTTACTGTAAGTGATGCTAAATATATGTCACCGGATACAATTTTAATTCCTTAAATTGGATGGAATGCAAACCTGAGCAGGGCAGCTCAAACTGGAGAGGAGAAGAAGAGGCTGCAGGAGGATGGATACATTGTTAGCAGGGTGGATTCAGTATGAGCAGTCTGGGCATCAATATGGTGTCCAAAAGTTTAACAAAACTGAATTAATGCCTGTAATTAATGGCACTTTTGAAACCTTTTTATGCTTCTCTGAGCCATAAGAGGCCTGAAAGCTCGTCTGCTCTAATATTACACTGGAAACGTCTGAATACAGTATTTTTTTTGTAGCTGCTTAATGCAGAAGTCACCCCTTATGAAAGGGCAACTAATTCGCCTGATCTCATAAAAAGCTAATAGCTTTTTATGAAATAAAACCTTAGGGACCCTTTAGGGGGGAAAGCTAGAAGTGCCATTGGATAGCTTTATGAAGCTATATGTTCAATGTAAGACGCTGTTGTTTTGGAGATCATATATCCATTAGAAAAGATGAGCTGCAACTATTATCTGTCAGAGTGAGCAGAGGACAATGATTGGGTGGACAGGCCGGCAAATAATAGGCTGGCTTTCCTGTTTTCAAACAAAGCAGCACTTAGCAGTTGTGGGGGGAAAGCAAATTCCCTTAAGTTTGCAGTGAGTTCAACAAACGATGCAGGTTATAAAATCCCAATCAATTGAGGATGCAAGCACAACTTAGTGCATCAGTGCTTTAAATGAATAAGAATTTGAATTGAGTTGTGTTTTGTCTGTTTAAAAGGTAATTCAGACGGATTCAAAGTCCTTTTTCTCCTCCCTCCTTTGACAACCCTGCTCACCCAAGCAAATGCCAGCTCAACCTTGCCAGACGCTGTGAGTAAGAACATCTGTAGGCTGTGAGAGGAGTGGATCAACCATCTCCGCTGTTTCAAAACAAATGACAAGCCGCAATGAAAATCTTATGGGTGTGGGCTGGAACACAAATCTTTGAAATCCACATGTTCTCGCTGAGAAAATATAATGGTGTCAAAGCTAACAGACAAAAACGGCGAGGCGCTCAAATGAAAACATCCCATCCTATCAGTCAGTATCACAGAGTGAGGGGGGTTGGTGTCATTCTAATAGGACTTTAATTAAAGCCTCCATCTCGTCTCATCTCATCTCAATCTCCCTCTCTCTCCCTCTCCCTCTCTCTCAAACACACACATACACACACAAAAAAGCATACACACGCGTGCACACACAAACTACAGAAAAAGCTTTGTTCCTCCCACCCACCTCTAGTCCATCAGCGTGTGTGTGGGGGGGTTATAAAATCATTCTTAATTACACATTTGTCACATGAAAAGCGTTGTGCCTACTTTGTATGAGCTCTAGCAGTCTGATTAATTCAGCAATCCCCACATTCCAACTGCTCATTATACGCCAAACTTCCACTCCTCACTGTCTTTTTTATCTGCGTCTTCCCCCACTTCACTTCCTCCCCGCACCGCTTTGCTCCTCCACATTTTATGCATTTCATTTGAGTGGAGTGATGTGTGCTTGCCAGATTTAGTAGCCACAGATGTAAGCTTTTCCTTGGGGAAGCGGGGATTGACAGCAGAGTGCTCTGTGTTGGCTAACGATGATAGGACAATTAGGAGTGGAGGAGAGGACCGTCTTTCTTGCCATTTGTGAAGCATTTTAGTTATCATCTACACAGGCGGCCTCGTCTGATCAAAAATGGTCAGATTCATATTTTTAAAGCTTACATATCTGTGGATCTTAGCACAGCCTTGGTGTCATGGCTGAGTTTAGCCCATTAAGACCTGGACCTTTAACAATTACAGCAGATTGGATGGAATTAGGCGGGCAAAATAATTAAATATTTATCTTGGATTAAATCAGGGGTTTCCTGGATGAATTTGTCCTCTATGGGTAAACCAGAGAACCCATGTGGCTGTGGTGTTAAAGGGTGTGGATGTGATTGTGGGGGAGACTGTGGGCACATTTAGGCTTACATCATGACCCTTTTATGGTACTTACAGAATTCTGTATATACGTAAACAAGCCTATATGACTCCTGTGCCACCTCAGGTCCGCCGTGTCTGAAAGAGTTATTAAGCCTAAAACCAAAATAAGGTTGCAAATGAATAATAAATATCGCCTGCATTTCCTGGACCTGGACAGAAAATCGAAATGTATAAATATAGATAATAACAATATAAATCCTCCTCCAAACAATTCAACTAACTAACTAGATCAGACAAGATGAGGGTCAGACAACTGAACTAAATTATCACAGTTTAACCCTTTGATATATTGAGTCATTCATTAAGCAGGTTGTCGAACCCTAAGTGACAAACGTTTCTCTTGAAGGCCTTCAGCCTGACACTGGCATCAGTCACTGGGCCAGGGACGGTCCTTACAGGGGGAAGAGGAACATGGCAGTCTACATCCCCCTACAGTGGAGTGGGCCATTTAATCCAATTGATGAAAGAAACAATCTGAGTTTTAGATTTTAAATGGAGGTATTTATTGCCATTAGTCTCACAGAGAAATCACAGCAGATAAACATGGAAATGGGGACGTGCCTCGAGAAGAAGAAACATCTTTGCGGGCATATGTATTTTTATTCCAACACGGAGCCAACCACAGGACCATATTGTCCACGAACATTGCTGTGGTGAAAACCCTGGCTCTCACTTTTGTTGTGAAACATTGTTCGTCTGTTTGGAGTTATTTCCATCTCTGATTCCTTTGTGAGCTAAGAGGAAAGCACAGGTCCGCCGCCTCCCTGGAGATGCTAAATCTCGACATCAGAAAGACAAACAACATCTGTTTACTCTCTGCAAACACTCTCTGGCAGAGCTGCTGCCACGGAGGAGATATCACACATGCAGGCTGAACAAAGCAGTGAGGTGTCTCTATCGCACTGTGATCCCCAATCTGGATCATGTTTGCGAGAAAATCCCAAAACAGTTTACTGCTTAAGGTGTCTTGGCATATATGACAGGGAGAGTCCTGCATAGGAGCGGAACAGAGCGGGGAATTTACAGCCCTGTTTTCATTCCACTGCAAACCAACCACTGTGACCCTGGAGCAGCAGAGCCCTGTTCTTGTGCGGTGACGCCAATTCTTGCGTCCGTGCATTCATTGGGGCATTTTGTGGCTTGACGTGAATCAATTCATCAATGTATCAATATATCAATCCTCATTAATACAAACAGGTGCTGCACTGCTGCTGGTGTTTGCTTCTCAGTCAACTCTGACCACATCAACATGTTTAGCTGTTCTCTATTTATTGTTTTTTTTTTACATGGCTGAGGAAAACATGCATGATGTCACCGCCTGTCACAATTACATCAATCTGTTGTTTTGGTTTATTCAGCTACCTGTATTACTTTAGTTTAGTAGACAAACTTTCCAACCTGTATTTAATTTAAGTGGTATGTAAATCATTAACTAATTTGAGTAAGTAATCTTCCAAATCTGGCTTTTAAATGTGTGCACTTATCAAAATGAGGCTGTGTTGCTCTGTGAGCTAATGAAGGCTGGACTCAAAGGGTTAATTATGAAAACATGTTTTCACATTTTAAGGTGTCAAAATAACAGGAATTCTTTAGTGATCTCTTATGTTGTCTGTTTTTTGATGTAGTGTGAATGTCATATGTATGTGTGATGTGTGTTGGTGTGTGTGTGTGTGTGTTTCTATAGATAGCTGGTTACTGCTGGTGAAACATGAAGCATTCTCAGCAGATGTGACCCAGACATTACAGAGCAGGAAGCTGCATCGCTCAGGGGCTCTGGCCTTGGACACACACAGACACACACACACACACACACACACACACACACACACACACACACACACACACACACACACACACACACACACACACACACACACACACACACACACGGCCAGGTTGGAATCACACCAACCTGCTTGAAAAAAATCCTGTGTTTGTATGAACATTAGTCTCTCAGATATGTACCTGTAGCTACCATAGGCAGAGAGAACACACACACATGCTCACATGCTCACACACATGCAGGTTTGAGACAACTGTGTTGATTTATGTTGGTGCACACTGCTGCCACCACCTACCCCAGGTGCTGCTGGGAGATAGAATCCTGCATGAGCCAACACCGACAGACAGCAACCTTTCTCACACACACACACACACACACACACACACACACACACACACACACACACACACACACACACACACACACACACGCACACACACAAACACACACACACACACACGCACACACACAAACACACACACACACACACACGCACACACACAAACACACACACACACACACACACAGGGAGATCCTGTGTATTATAGCTTCAAGGCAAACACATTATATCATACCGGATGTGTATTATGTGTGTGTGTATTTGTGTGTCTGTGTGTGTCCACCATTCATACACCCACTTGCTGCACTAGCTGTAAATGTGTGGGCTCACAGCGTGCTCTCAGCATGGCGGCCAGTCCACCACCCTGAGTCCCTGACAGCACCTGCAGCCATACAGCCGGGGCCATAATGGCTTCACTTGACCAAAGTAGTATCTTCCTCCACAGACCCACAACAGCACAGCAGCGGTGAATCGGCCCTCTGCAGCCCACAATGCACCACTGTTACACCACATCATGGATTCTCTGGAGACATATTCAAAGACAACTTGAGGATAATAAGCAAAATGTGTAAAGTATGGCAACGATAGCAGAGAGAGAGCGGTCGCATATTTTACATTCATATCTTAGAAGTGGCAATCACAGGGAAACTCATGTTCCGAGGAAAATCCAAGTGAAAAAGGCATCATGGGAGATTGTTGTTGAGTTGTGATGCTGAGTGAAGTCAGTTATGTTTCAATGTTGTGTTGTGATGTCAAAATGGTTCTTATTGTCAACAATGGGATGGACGAGACATCTAGGAGGGGAGAGAGAGAGAGAGAGAGAGAGAGAGAGAGAGAGAGAGAGTTTGGTGCTCTGCAGCGGTGGGTGCAATACTTGTGAGGCCCAATGGAGGGCTCTGGCTCTTCTTGGGGCATCACAAGTACAGCCCCACACACACACCATACACACACACAAACACACACACGCACACACGTTCATTTGCGTATTATTAAGCGTCACATGCTATGAGGATGCGTTTATCCCCTGTAGTGTGTGTGTAACGTGTTACAGTAGAGTTGTAAGTGCTAATCTAGTCTGCCTGTTGATTTGATTACATGAACACTAATTACAGCCAGCAGCATTGAAATCTAATCAGTTGCTTGATTTTCCCAAGCTTCAGATGGGGGATGAAGTCTTCAAGTCTACGACAGAGCCATCAGTTACTGCTGCTGCTGCTGCTGCTGCTGCTGCTGCTGCTGCTGCTGCTGCTGCTGCTGCTGCTGCTGCTGCCAACTGGGAGCAGCAACCGGAATGAAATTACACACAATCTATGATCAAAGGGAAGGAGGGCAGGTAGACGTGTCCAGCTTATAGTTCAGTCAAGAAGTAAAGACTGTGTGTGGACATACGGTGGGAACATGCAGCGTTCTCAGGTTGGACTCCATTAAAGAGTCGGTGTGAGCCAATAAGAGAACGCGTCGTAGCTCAGGCTGTGCGGTGCTGCTGATGTCACCGAGTAGCTGATCACACTTCCTGAAGCATTGAGTGAAAGAGGCTGGAGAAGACATGTTCTATCCCTCGCAATACATTAAGCAGTATATTGCTGGTTGGATAAGTGTTTCTCATTATAAAATTATATTAGAAATAATAATTCCTGCTTTAACTTTATTTATTTAATCTTTAAATAATCGTTTACCAAGTTGTTGTAATTTTAGTTATAGCTATAGTTATAGTTAAATACAGAGCCAGGTGAATGGACACAGACGGACGTACAGACAGACAGATAGATAAACAGATAGATAGACATATAGATACAAGGGAATGGTAAAGAAAGCCGATGCGTTACAGCGTAGCAGGCCTCCTCATCAGATGGCGTGTATTAGAATTGTAACTCGTCAGCATCCTCCCAAAACTATAACACAGCAGCAGACAGACAGCTCAGCCCATCAGCTCACTGTTAAATTACAGCCATCAGCAACCCCCCCTCCGGATCTACACTCCCATCGCTTGCACCAGGAGAACAATCTGCAGAGTAATTAGCCTCCACCAACAGACAGTTACAGAGAGAAGGAGGACGTTTGGCTTGATTAAATTATTAAACCACACACAAAACAAAAAAACAAAAGCAGCATCAAAGAGGCACGGCGGCTCTCCTTCAAAGCTCCTCGCTGTTCCCTAAATACACAATACACACTACGTCTTCTCCCAAGCCACTAGTTGGCATAATGAGCTAAATGTGTGCATTTGTGTGTGTGTGTGTGTGTGTGTGAGCGTGCACACGTAAGCATGTACATGTGTGTGTTTGCTGTGATTGGACCAATTCCTCCAACCGCTATCTAAAATAACCAAGTGGTTAATGACAACATGATGCTAGGGAGGCCCCCACCCTTTGCCAACACACACACACACACACACACACACACACACACGCACCAATCACCCACATCTACAAACACATACACATTTAACAACACTCTAATTACAACATTTATAACTCCCCCTTGCCTTCTACATCTCTCCCCAGCCCCAACCCACAAATCTGTGAATCTGGAATTGAATTGAGCCCAAGTTGAGGACTGCGCTGGCATGAAAAGACTATTTGATTAGAACGGCAGTTGTTTCATTTGTGGTGCAGCAGATTGCAGAGCCTCTCTATCCAGTGTGCAATCTGTATTCATTACTCTGTGTAAAAGGATGATCCATGTCCTGACACCAGACTCATCATTTCATGCAGATGCACAGCTTTTGCACAAGGCCCCGACCAAAGCACCGGGCTCAGCTGTGCTCCTCTCCTTTCTCCATATTCAACACTTCCCTGTTTGTCTGGGAGACAATTGGATGGAACATTCTCCTGTGCTGCTGTATGTGGAAAAGTACAACCAATCAGTTCGACTCAATGAATGAACTCTATCACATTTAGCTGCAGCAGTATTATTGTTTATATAATTCAAATAAATAAACAAATGTTAATGTTTATTCCGCTAACATCACTCTCATACTAAGGTGTGAAATGTTTGCTGACCCTCTCCTCTCCTCTCCTCTCTGAGCTGCATCTTTTAACCCTACAGTTCCTGCTCTCTTTATTCAGGGACTGCATGGCTCTCTTGGTCCTTCGCCCCCCTGTCGCATCAAAATCAAATATATAGAACAAAAATCTATATAAATGTGGCCCCTGTATTTGGTAATGTGTATGAACGGCTGTGCTGCAGGGTTCAGCTTTCTAGTCCAGCATCTTAACCTCTGTGTTTAGACGCGGCTCTGATTACTGCCATTAAGGCCATACGTTGTGTTTCTTCTTCATATGTCCTGTAAACGCCTTAAGATGATTGAAACTGACACAAATCAAAGCATGCTTACTCCGAGTAACACACCTAGATTGTGAGAGTGTAAATCAGTTTATCCAGGCATGTTAAAGTGTTAATTAGAGGACGTTGCCTTCACATACACTTCCTGCCTCATACTATGCACATGTGTGTTACACGCATGTTTACGGCCTGGTCTTGTTTAGCATCTAATCACAGTGACAAACCCTCCTGAGTGCATGTAAACAAACTGACTGTCACACTGCAGAAGCATGAGCAGTGTGTGAACTCCAACTATATAACTGTTCCAACAAACACAAACACACACATACCAACCTAGCAGCACACGTGTTACAAGCTGTTTTATATCACACACGTCACACATGTCAGACGCAGGGTTAGTATGCTAAGTGTGAGGGAGGAGAGTAGGAGCATGTAGCTTGAGCTGCTGTTTGTGCTGTCAGAGTTTTAGCATTCAGACGGTTTCTCATTTATCTGAAGATCACAAAAATCTTCTAAAGTGAGTGGATTGAAGACGGCTTTTATTCCCGTATTTGCTTAAACATTCAAACTGAAATATCTGAGACGCAGAAGAAGAGAAACTGATGGGAGATGAAAGCCGTATCAGAAGGTGAACTGAAGTCTGAGGGGTTTTTTACTCTTTAACCCGACAAGTCCCTGGAAACCTCCGAGCTGAGAGCGTGAATATGAATCTGTGCCTGCGTCTGAAGAAAGAGAATCCAAATGCGATTAATAGAAAAAAAACACACACACCGCACGTCTGTTTTGTTTCAAAATGTGCCCTGAAGCTCTGCGCCTCCTTTTTTAAAAGTGAATCAAACTAAAAATAAGCCAGCAAATTTTGATAAGGAACCTTTGCGTCAGCCGAGATAACCCGGGGAAAATTCATTTTGCTATCAGGCAGACAATTTGAAAATTCATTCAGTGCTGTTGTCGTATCCTTTGTCCGTGTCTTTATGGAGTGATCTGGGGAGCGTCGGTCTTGACAATAAGGAGGGGATGCTTTGGTTCCCCCGTTACAGAATAAGGTTATGGCAGATACCCTCTGCTCCGGCTCACACTGTCTGATCATGACTGGTATGTGGTACAAGTGCAGACAAGGCTTTACACAACTTCCTTCTGATGTTTCTAACTACCAACCCTAAACTTTCTGGACCTATGTGGTGTGTCTGAAGTCAAACAATCCCTTTGGCAGAGTTACACAGAGAGAAAGTGTCTCTGCTTTGGAGGGAGTAGTAAAGCTGGAAAGATGAATTCCCTGCGTAAAAGAAAAACCCTCCATGAATAGATCCTACATGCCTAGAGAACTTATACTACATGTAGAGAGGGCTGGAGGGGGAAAGGGGACTGAGCCTGACACAGTTAGCCCATCTGTGTGCTCTATTAGACCTGTTGACAAGCATGTAAGTGTGTTTGTGTGCTTGTGTTCTTTGCGAGTGCACACAAGTCGTCTCGTCTGTACGGACAGTGTGGGCAAACCTGATAAAGGCGCCTGTGGCTGAGCAGGAGTTTAATCCTGAAAGATGTGCATCCAGCAAACCCTCCCACAGGCTGTCCCACCGCAAGTCACCGCCGCCCGGGCGTGTGCGGCGCTTCGCTCCCTGCCACGTCACGCCAGCAGTGATTAGCACATGTTCATCCAACTGTGCTCACAGAGACCTGCCCGCTTCTCTTCTCTCTCCCCCTCTTACTGCTGGAGGACATGGCAACAAATAGAAATTATAGTGGTCGAGGAAGCAAAAAGGACGAGAGAGAAGGAGACAAAGGAATGAAGAAGAGGGCGTGGAGAGCGACGGCACACTTCTACAGAGCGGAGTAGAGGAGAACACTGAGGGCGAGGTACAGAGCGATGAGACCTGCGTGGGCTCTCTGCACCGGGACATTGTCCAGAGCCGATGGAGACGCAGGCTCAGATAAAAAACATCAATTATGCAGGCTGGCACTGATGCTGGACGCATCACAACCAGGAGCTGACGTCTCTGAACGGCAGCCAACACGCTCTATTTAAGATGGAAAGGAAATGTATTGCTTACATGAACAAGTCATTTCTCGTAAACACAGCACTCCTCCTCCCTCTCCTATAGCCTCTCTCTCTCTCTCTCTCTCTCTTCCTGCTTCTTTCTCTTCTGTCAGGAGAAAAGAAAATCAATGTGCATCACATCCATTACCGTCCTCCTCCTCAGCTGCTCTCTCTCTCTCTCTCTCTCTCTCTCTCTCTCTCTCTCTCTCTCTCTCTCTCTCTCTATATATGTCTGTCTGTCTGTCTGTGGCACTCATTTTGCTTTACTTTTCTTTTCTGTCCACTTTAACACAAGGCGTCAAAATATTAATTATCTAGCTTTCACACTGATAAGTAAAGTACATATTTGAAAAAAAAGTAACATTACGGCGGATGTCTGAAGGCCTTTTAAACCAAATGAGGCAGAGTCACCCCTGATATCTCACTCAGAAGAGGAGATTGTGGCCCAATCACAGCCGGAGTAGAGCTGGAGCTGCATAAATGAGGTGAAATCAGTTGATTAGTGTCACCGAGACACAATCCATAATGGTTCCCTGATAGTTTTAACATCTTTTTTAATGTTTAACTTAATATGCCGTCCCATTTATCCCCCACGACAGATTGCATAATATTACTGATGATGAATTTAAATAGGTGAGCATGTTCTGAAACACTGAAGTGATGATGGCTCCTGGGGGATTCTAGGGAACACAT
The DNA here is from genome assembly GCF_046128005.1 of Genypterus blacodes. Taxonomy (NCBI): domain Eukaryota; kingdom Metazoa; phylum Chordata; class Actinopteri; order Ophidiiformes; family Ophidiidae; genus Genypterus; species Genypterus blacodes. Next base: position 6,047,666 of record NW_027466870.1, on the reverse strand, counting down.
GGCCTATTCTGTCTCACTCTCGCTCCTCTTTTCCTCTGATTATGGAGAGTAGCCGCCCCGCACTGTGCCTGTCGCCGGACAAGTGAAGCTTACAAATCACCCCTGCAGCATTTGGAGGAGCCGAAGTCGCTCAGCGCAAGGTTTTACTGCCTGTCTTCTCTGAACGGCTCCCCGAAGGCTCCTATGATAATAGCTCACAGCCGTGTCCTTCACGCCGCCTGGCATCAAGCGCGGCCCTACGGCAGCATGGCACGCCGTATCAACTTATCCAGTGGGGAGTCGTATCAAATCCTGCACCGGTTACTGGTGCGGACGTACAAGGAGGCTGGAAGGGAAGGGGAATATCACAAACTTATCCTTAAAAAATGTGAAAAGAAAGATGCAAAACTTTGATCTTAAAGGTCAGAGAGGAGATTTAATTTAAAGTTGATTAAATGTGGGACCGACTCTAAGAGGTGTTGCCCTTAGTAAATGGATTATTGGGATGCTGACCAAGACTAAAACGCTCAGCTTCAATAAATGTGATGGATTTCAGCCGTTTGTCAACATCATAACATAAAGAAACGCTCCTTACACCTAAACATGCTCTCAATAAGGAACTGGATGGGGGTTTCATCTCATTCAGAGCATTCTATACCAAATAAAGATAATATAAGTTACATAGGATATTATATTGATTATAGAGGATAAGAAACTTGATAACCTCACACACACTGTACAACATTAATGCTGATGTTTATTCTGAATAAACAAAAACAACAACACATTCTCCAGTGAGTCAGACTGTGGCTAAATGGAGTAAAATATTTATTCTGTGGTTTCACCTCAAGATTACATGAAGACTGCAGATTGAAGACATCAGAGTCGTCCAGACAGACTCAGGCCTTTACTCGTCTTCCTCTGCGTCCATACAAACGGCCGCAGTTGGCTTTGCCTCTGCGTGGCTTCATCACAAACACTTCACAGGCCTTCTCTGGCATTTTTTGGGAGACATCATCAAGCCTCACCGCCGCGCTGTGTGGACGCACCAAATGTCAAACGCCGTCACATGATCCCCAGTCATCGCCACCGGTTTAACCAAAACCGGTCGGAGCTCGGAGGCAAGTGGGCGGTTTGGGAACGACAAAAAACAAAACCACAGACACAAAAAAAAGAGACATTCATCCACCCGGCCATCCATCATAACTGCTGCTAAGGTGAAGCCAATTTCCACAAAGCTGCTAAGCTGATTGAGGCAGACCAAATCTGTTTCACCAGCTTACATTCCTTCAAAATGGCCATCTCACTTCCAATATCACAGGCGTTTACTGTTCCCCATTCCCCTGGCTCAGGCTGAGAGTTAGCAAGGCTTAGCTGGATGAAACACTCCAACAGCCCAGTTCTCCCCTGAAACCCACAGATATCTCTATAGCACAGCTTCTCCCCACATAGCTACACTTAGCTGCTTTATTTATACATTCCATTATTCTTGATTTTTTTCTCCCCCCTCTCTTCTTAGGTTTTTGGATCATTCTCTGACAATTGTTGGAACAGAAATCCAATCCAATCACACGGACACACACACACACACACACACACACACACACACACACACACACACACACGCTCCCACACCCCCTTGACTAAATGCATAGGCAGCACTTAACCAAACACCTTCTAGAAGAGTAGATTAAATTCACACAAAGTCTCTTTAGGAAGGAAATTGGACAGATAAGGAATTGATTTCTATGAGGAACAGACTTCTGTGAGAGGCTGCAGAGCTCAGAGACACACACTCAGATTCACTCCTCACCTGTTTTGTCACTTGCCCTTGCCTGTGCCATTGTACGCACACGCCCGCCTCCATGTGTGTGTGTGTTCAGATGCATTGTACTTATCAATCTCTTGTTGTTTATTGTGTCTGACTCCCCTCTCAGTCACTTTTTGCTCTGTCCCTCTCTCACACACACTTTCCCTGTCATTTTGCCACAACAGCAAATATCCTGTTGGCCCGGGCTGCAGGCCGCTGCTGGTCTATCTGGCCCTGGGATCGATCCGGCTCCCAGCCCAAGCCTCCCATTCATCTCAGAGCCATAAAATGTGATTAGTGCTGACTACAGCACTGCGGGGAGATGGGCTGATAGGCCAGATAGCCTCAGATAGACCGGGCTCTCTTCAGGAAGACAGCAGCAGCAACAGCATGCTGTGGATACATCCTTACCTTATTCTGATTCTTTATCTGTCCCTCTCTGCTTGTTTCTCACACTCATCCTTGTCAATCCCAGCCTCCCTTTGTTTCCATTACAGCCTCGGTCTTTATGTTGAGGTGTCATCGGGGCTGTGTCTATACCGCGTGACTATATATCATGTTTGTGGTTGCTTCATCTCAAAGCTTGACACAAATTATAGAACAGCAGCCAGACATGAATGCCAATAATTTATCGTTTATCGTCTTCTTCTCCTCCGAAGTTTGTGTCTGAATGGCAAACAGGCCCCGCCCCCCGCCCCCTCACCCTCACTCCCCCCTTTCAAAAAAACAAGCCAACTCACAGTTCCCATATTCAGTGTATCTCTGTGGCATGTGACTGCCTCTCTCAGCCAATCAGAGGCCAGAGCTCACTAATGGCAGAATGTGGGAGCTCAGAGGCTGTGACAAGAAGTGAGGCTGTTCTTCCAAAGGCAACCAGATAAATTAGGAAAATAGGGGAAGTAAGTAAGCATCATGCACGTATCACATGTGTGATCATGCACATCACTCATACGTTACAATGATAAATACAATTTAAGTCTAAATAAGAGAGGAAAAGGAAAGAATGCCACTTCTTCCTCATTTCATATTACAGAGACAGACTTCCCATTATAAATGCAAACAGTCTCCTAGATACACACAATACTGTAGCCTGAAGTTTAAGGGCAGTAAATGTCAATATTTATCAGCTGTGCAAAAGGTTAGAATTCCCATATTTGTCACCCAAAGTGGACAGCATGGAGACGGGACTGAGGGAGTGCAGAGGTAGCATGACATCAACATAATGAGCTGTGGGGGCTTTACGTGTGTGTGCTGTAGTATAGCACACACAAATAAAGCCCCCCCAGCAGCTATAGGGTGCCGAGATAGAGACTCTATAAAGCAGCTTTAGGGTCTAAAACATGGACATTATGACACATTATCACAACTAATGTGTCAGATTAGGTCCAGCTGGAGTTCAGCACAATGTGTAAAGTACAAAGAATGGTCTGATTGGACAGTAAACGTATAAATTATGAGTTAGTATGCATGATTTAATACTGTGATCATGCATGGGGTCATGTCGGGTCATCTTATTTATTATTAGTGACCTTTAGCCCTGATATCATGCCCTCTGCTCTTAGGTTGGACTTGGCCATTCAGGATTTTACAGAAACAAATGGGTTTGATGGAAACAAACCAAGGAAGCGATTTGTGATTAAGAAAAGGTTTGTTTGCTTTGTTCAGGGCCGAGCAATCGTCTGGGTGGAAATTTTTTTTATAATTAGAATACGCTGGTTATTCCTTGACTAAAAGCCCTGTATATTATTCTGCTGTAGGGACTCAGAAAGTATCCAGGCGCATACAGAGATTTCCATGTTTTGTATAATTAAAGCAATAATTGAACTCCTGCTGCTAAATTAATCAAACTCAACCCAAAACCAGGATTAAACCTTGCAGGAGTGTTAAACCATAAAAAGCTGCATAGTTTGATTCAATACTTTGTGTAATCTAGTGTATATCCTGTACACGTGAGGAGCGCAGCAGCATAACCCAGTCACTCCAGCAGCAGCAGTAGTAGTGTGTGTGTGCCTGTTGCAGCTCAGGCACACTCGGTTGATTATGGTAATCCTTACATCTGTCTCACAGGAAGCCGGTCGCTCCAAAATAGAAGTGTCCTTTTGAGAGTTTGTCGTGACGTTGGACTCCACTAGGTTTAATGTAGTTTTATGAGCACACCACACTATAATTGGTCACGTGTGTTGATATTTTAGAAAGTGCTGCAGCTGTGTGTCGTGCGTCTGAGTGCTGCGGGGGAAACGTGTGTGTGTGTGTGTGTGTGTGTGTGAGTGAGCCAGACATGACTTTGTGTAATTGTGGGTTGATTGTGATTGATGTGTTTCGCTGTGAACGTCTTCACCGTGTGTCTATCTGTGTGTGTGTGTGTGCATGTGTGTGGGGGAGCAGGAGATCAGAATTTAATAGTCAAGCTGTCAAAAGAAGCGTTTTTAGTTTGAGCTAAAACACGATGCTGGAGTTGCCCCATTGTAAAAACATTGGTTGATTGAAATTGTTCATAATTTCACTTTTATCCAGCTTTGGTAGAAATTGACGGTCAGTAAATATAGAGTTTGTACTGCAGTATCGTCTGCGTGAAGCTTCTCCTCCTGACAGAACTGCATTACATCTTGCCGACCCAGTGTGTGTGTCCTACCCAGAGGTTCTCCAAATAAAGGGAAGAAATCAGTTTGCCCCGGTGGATGTGGGAGGACATTTCATTAGTGTCTGTGTGGAACTGGGAGAAAACACTGTGCTGAGTAGATATTGACTCCAACTAGAGGCCTGTTTGTGTTGTAGAACAAGGAAATGGAAAGAAACAATTGGAGTGAAGCCATTGGAAAGGAGCCCATTCTTAAGGTCTGAGCCACTGACCTGTGTTTCACGGACGTTCTCCACTGTGAAGTTGAACCAGACTCTGAAGCGAGGGTTACACGTGTCAGGCCGGATGAAAAGGTCAAACTCAAACTCACTGATGTAGTCGACACGGCCCAGGTTACCTGCAGGGGAAACACAATCACTCACATTAGACTGAACCACAACCGTATGAATACTTCAGGGTGGTGAGTAGAACCACAGAATCACAATGCATCGGCCTCAAAGTTCTCCATCAATACAAACACTTAGGATCTTTCCCTGTCAGCTGTTGGCTTTACTGCTGTGTCAGCGCAGCACAGTATACAGCAGCATTATCACTAAACATTTACCAACACTGGCAAATTGGAAGCGCAGCCCTGCCCACAGCGTGCGGGGGAACATGTGGGGAACAGAGGGACACACACACACAGAGTTGTCCCAGCAACTCAACGTCTGATGAATAATATATTAAGCGCAGAAAAAAAAAGATTCAGATGATCAGTGGAAGTATAATTAATCCGAGGGGAAATATTTCCCTTCCTTCTAACTCTGGGAGCTGTCTATGAAATGACTGGAGAGAGGAGGATTACAAGACAAGCATTCTAAATATAGGCCTCTTCCATATGTTGTGGTTCATATCTACACACACACACACACACACGTGAAGAAGGAGATACTGAGGTGCAGGAAGAGTTAATCACTAAGAGTTCAAAAAGACAAGAAAAAGTGGGATGAGATGGTGTTTGCATAGAAAAGTGCTGGACTGACAGCTGAGATGAGGTGAAAGTGAGGCTCACACACGTCAACAGAGTGAGAGAACATAATGGGAAAGTAAAGACAGAGTCCCTATACACACACTTTCCTTTACATTTCCACAAAGACATTATAATTACAGCTAGCCATGTGCAGCGCAGCATACTAGCAGCATGCCGCACTTTCATCTTTCTAAAGATTTAAACGTTGCGATGTAAACCTCGCTGCGGAGGAAATGGCCGTATTAATTAATTGCGTCTTTTGAACTATCTCTGCATAGCCGCGCCGCAGCTTCAATTCATTAACTCCCCGACCCCCCACTCTCGTTAGGGTCGTATACGTTTATACACACGTTCAGTCATTTACACGAAAAGGCCCAGGCAATAAGAACGCCATCAAATTAGTTTGCATTCCACAATTTCATTCATTAGATGAAGTTTTTTTAAACTGCTGAGGAAAATCAGAAAACAGTTTGTTCCAGACATCTTACATTTTAAACCTTGTGACAAGTTCCACAGAATTCTTAGAGCCATCAGAATATTTCCGCCCACCTGGTGGCAGGTAGTAAGATAGCAACGACACACAAGCGCGTGCTCATACACACACACACACACCGACGCACGCACATGATTACAGACAGATGGGCTAACAACCACACTGTCAAAGTAGATCCCTCTCCTTCTGCCATCAGAAGGAGCTAATCTAGCAGTCAGCTTCAGACACACACACACACACACACACACACACACACACACACACACACATGCATGCACCACACGTTACTCTGCTTCCTGAAGCTTCCCACTGAATCGCTATCAAATGTAGAAGTTAGCAGATGCTGGCAGATACACAGGAGGACTCTTTGTGTTTGAATCTCTTTATTTGAATTACTCACTGACCAAACATGAGTCACAGCAGTAGAGAGACAGGAGACACTGCTGCAGAGAGACAGGAGACACTGCTGCAGAGAGACAGGAGACACTGCTGCAGAGGTTTAGAAGAGAAATGTAAAAGTACAATTGTTTGATGTTTTACTAAACCAAGTTCTGTTATGATGAGGAATGAGAAGAGATGAGTTTGAATAATCCCCCAGCCTTACTTGCCTCACCACACACACTGTGGCAGGGTGACTAAGAAGGCCGTCTGAGCCTTGCTGCTCTGGCTGATTGGCTCTGCAATCCAGAGTGGGTGAAAACAGATCAAGCTGATGCTGAGGGCTGAGCCAGACCAGCTGCAGCTCGCACCGACAGAGGAGACGGACAGCAGAGCAGCACCTGTTCCACACAGATGCGTCGTGCCATCGATCATCTCTCATACGGCATCAGAGCTATTTACAGAGCTGACACCGCCAAACACAGCCTGTTAGAGCAAGTTGATAATGTCCTCCAAAGGTCACAACAAGGCCTGAACGCACCCAGACTGGATTCAGAGAGGGAGAGAAGAAGAACGCATTGCATATTACCTCAGTGTAAGACTTCAAATGAGGAAAAAAGGGTTTAAAGCAGTCATTAGAAATCAATAAATTGATTTCCGACTCTCTACTGTCAAAGGAAAATCTGCTGCATTCCATTATAGAACTTTGACAATCACAGCTCAACCACCTGTGAATAAAGTGAGGATGTCAGCGCAGAAACGACAGAATCTCATCACTTTACCTCCCTGATGGGCACAAATACAGAAAGCGCTCACTTGAGGACACTAAAAGCTTACAAACTGTGAATGGAATTGACTGAGCTATTTTCCCCCTGCATCCTCATAAATCAGGGCTTCTGCTCTCAATTTGAAAATGCGATGGGAAGATTAAAAAAGAATCAAACAATAATTATGAGCCCATTAGCTGCTGGGTGCAGAGGGAAGTGGAGAACACAGATACGGAGAAAATCACAATTATTCTATAAATGCTATGAAAGCGCTGCGCCGCTCACATTTCCTATTTGGAATCCAGGATGTGACAACCTGTGAGTCTGTGCTTCACACACCTGAACCCAATATGAACACACAGATAGCACGGATGGGACTTCTCAAACTTGTATGCGGGGGGAGGGGGGGTGAAATATGCAGACGTAAGATAAAGAGCGAGCTGACATGTTTGGGTTTGTGGTTATGAATCCCGTATCGTCTGCAGCAACATGGCCGACTGCGTTATTGAGCCCGACGCTGGGAGGCCTGATGTGAGAGATGGCTGCAGCCTCAAGGTTAGAATTACATGTTCAGCCTGCAGAGAGAGAGAGAGAGAGAGAGAGAGAGAGAGAGAGAGAGAGAGAGAGAGAGAGAGAGAGAGAGAGAGAGAGAGAGAGAGAGAGAGAGAGAGAGAGAGAGAGAGAGAGAGAGAGAGAGAGAGAGAGAGGGGATATGACACGCCATTGATCCCAGTTTTAATTTTATGGTGGCTACCCTCCACATTCACACACACACAAACACACACACACACACACACACACACACACACACTTTGCTGGGCTGGTAGATTGACCCATTTCATCAATCCAACATCATTTAGTATTAACCAGCCTAAATGACCGACTCGCCCACGATTCAGAGCACAGAAGTTCAACCAGATAACTCAGAGTTTGGTCGAGTCCGCGCGATGCTGAATAGCGAAATTGTCGATTCGTTTCTGGGTGTGCGATTTGAATTGTGTGTTATTGTTGGTGAAGCTAATGAACTACAGGAAGGGAAAGATTAGAAAGAGGCAGAAACAACTATAGCATAATTCCTCCTGAGCTTTGTCTCTCTGCACATTCTTCCTCAGCTGTGTCTTGGCAGGTTATGTTGAATATCAATCTTTGTCCTTGAGGGAAACTAGTGCAGCGTTCAGACATTAACAAATTGGTTTTCAACAAACAGCTTAGTCCTGGCGGTGCAGCCCACCGACGCACGATTGCCGGGTAGGAACAAGATTTTCCACGTGACAGCTTCTCCTCCAGGAAAACCCTGAACAAAACCCTCGGATCTTTATCTTTTCCTGGCTCTGCCGCTGCCTCTCTCTTCTTTCTTTCACACACACACACAAACACACTCAAGAAAACGAGTGCTAAAAATAACAAATAGCAAAACAAATAACAAAAATTATGTGACACTGTTTGTTGTTGCCGAGAAACAGAAGTGTCAGAGGAAAAGCTACAGCACCTGCATCACAACACACAGTCACAGCCAAGCACACAGGGAGCAAGCGGGAGGCGGCCAAGTGGACAGTCAGTCATTCCTCGAGTGTGTGTGCGTGTGTGTGTGTGAGAGAGAGAGAAAGAGAGAGAGAGAGAGAGAAAGAGAGCAGAAGAACATGGCTAATGTAATCCCATTATGGAGGTACAAGAGGGAGCAGTCACAGCGCTCAGCCCACACAATGGGCCGGCCTGCAGCCTGTAGCTATCCACTGGATGGATGGTTTCTGCCATGCAGATGGATCATGGTACAGCAGCGTGCCTGCCTGCCTGCCTGCCTGCCTGCCTGCCTGCCTGCCTGCCTGCCTGCCTGCCTGCCTGCCTGCCTGCCTGCCTGGGGCCTGAGGTGGGACTCACTCACACAGGCAGCCATTAGAATGGTAATAGGCAGTTGTTTCCAAATGAAATAGACTGTGTGCTTACAGTGCTTCCTACTTAACAGACCTGTGGGCTGTCATATTCTACACACACTCAGGTTTTCACACACAGGTTTAACCATAGAACCTCCCTGTGAAATGCATAATTTGTAAAAGTGGGAGAGATGCAGAGAATGATGTAGATTTGGTGTTAAGAGTTTATGAGGTGTCTTATAGAATCCAGAGCGGCTGAAGAGAAGGGAACATTCCAGAGACCTCAGCCGTAAAGCTGTGATATCTGAAGCATCAAATAACAACTCTGAGTATAAAGAAAATAAGACTTTACAGACCAAAACCCCCGCATTTTGTCTCTGAACACGATTCACGCACCGCCGTCCACTCGCACGCACACAAAATGATTTATTGAATTTCTTTTGGCTGGCGTCGGTGAAGCCCAAACTGTGTTTAAACACCAGATTAGAGATTGGAGAGATTGAAAGAGTTGTTGTACTGCTGAGGGACAGCAGCCAGGCACCTTTTTAAATTTATTTTTGCAATGTGTTCCATTTCATTATTGGAAAACACATCAGTTTTCCCTCTGGCTGCACTGCGGCGTGAGGAGGAATCCTGGACACAGAGGAGAGGGACTGATAAAGAGAGAATTGATTCCAGCCGGCAGCAGCAGCAGCAGCAGCAGCAGCCATAGTGAAGGTGTCTCCGTTTACACCTACAGCTAAACGTCTGGTCTGTGTCTCTCTCTCTCTCTCTCTCGCTCTCCTTCTCATCTAAAGGCAAGTTGTCACCGAGGCAACATCAATCTCCTGCCTCATGATTTCTTAAAGCCTGCCTTCTCCCCTGATGCCTTATCACTTCATCTGCAGGCCAGATTAAAGAGGTCACCTCCAAGTTTCCACAAACTAACTCTCAAACAGGTACACACAACAAGAGTGTTTATTTATTGGAACATCCATTTCATAGAATCTAACACACACACACTATTAAGATACGTTTGAAGTTGATTTCTTTCTAAGATCCGGGGGTGGAAAGGTAAACGTTGTGTCGACGACGCTCTCTCTCTACATGTTCATATTGATCTAATATGTTAAAGTTTCTCCTTCCTGATGTTCAACACGGCTCAGCACATTTGTCAAAGTGATGTGTTTGCTGTATTGTCTTGAAAATAATCTTAATATAAAGCAAAAAAAGCGGATGAGACCAGACAATAACAGAAGACAATAAAGGAAAAAATCATATTGTTATGAGTCCATCTATGCTCCAGTGAGCGCCTCGTTTCAATATAGATGAAGGGAGCCGGGCCTGAGGACAGCAGTGAGATATGCACGCAGCCCACACATATCTGATGATGTACGGCACTGCCTGCACATTCTAAAGAGAACATATTTTCAAGCTAGCCTTTTATAATTGTTTTTCTCTTTCCACAGGCCCTAGAGCGGCGCTGGTGTGCTCCATCTGAAGCGGCCGCTGTAGTAATGGGTCATAGTGATGCATTCATACTTGGACTAGCTTAATTGTATTATCAATCTCATCCAGACAGAGCTTCAGCCCCACAGCTCTGGACACGCTACTGTCACACGCTCTGCACTCCGTATTGGCGGGCGAGCTGTGAGGAATTGCAATCTTTACTTTCATCCGAATCTCAACCTTCGGATGGTGGGCGAGCTCTGGCCCAGTGATATGTTTTGATCGGCATCCAGGCGATGCCATCCGTCACTTCTCTCTCTCCCTCTCTCTCAGTCACTCTCTTTAAGTGTCTACCCATCTAGCAGACAATCTACCCATCTTCCTCTCTCCATCTCTGGCCTTTGGTGAGTCCTGTGTGTTAGCGGCCCCCGGAAAATAAAACTTTGTTCTGATTTCACGCTATCTTTTTAATTATACGGAGCCCTGCAAAGAGCGAGGACAGGCGGAGGACGAGGGAGCGCTCTGGTAGAGGGGGAACTTCCCAGGTTTGCTCTTTGTTGTCCTATGTTGTTTTATGTCCTCCTCAGAAGCTCTCAGTCATTTCTCTGCTCTCCTGCTCTCTGCTCTCCCTCCATCATTTGGTCTCTTCCCCGGCAGCGGCCTTTTCAGCGTCTCCAGTGGTGGTGGAGAGTTTGGAGATAAAAGCACAACGAGCTAAGGAGTCCTTGGCAAGCCTAAGGCGAGGAGAAGGTCAACAGGCCTGCTAAGAAGGGCTGTTATCATCTTAGCAACATGTTATCGAAGACCCTGCAGTAGTGTTTATTTACAGTTATTGCTCCCTCTGGGTGCACACTTCAACGCCTGGGGCTGATTGCTCTGTAATGAGTTCAGGAACACAGGGAGCCAACACAAGAAAAGAACAGAAACAAGGGAGGCAAGAAATCACTGGGCAACAACCAATAGGTCAGCAGAAAAAAAAAAATGTCAAGGAAGAATCGAAAAGGAGGAGTCGCTGGAAACGCAAGTGGGCCGAACAAAGAGCCAGTGAGGTCCAGCGAGGCGAGACTATTCTTCTTCTCCGCGTTATCAGGGAGCAAACAAATCACCCCCAATTGGAGAGGACGGCGATTCCTCAAATGAGGTACAACCCAGATAATCCAGTAAAGCAGTAAATGGCTCCTGACCTGCAGTGAGCTTTATTTATTATAAGGAAGCAGGACCAACACTCAGACTGGAAACACTCCATCTCCATCTCCAATGTCCACAATCACCCTGTTATTTAGTTTCTTAGTGGTGTCTCCTTCTGTATTTACTTTATTTACCTGTCCAGCATTGTGCAGACTAATCCGATTGGCCCGTATTTAACCGTCTGAAAGCTGCAGTGGCAGAAGTGAAACCCTGTAGTTGAGCGAACGCGGACAGAAGATGCCTGTAAGTTCCAGGGTGGATTATTCAACAGGAAGGAGCCACGCGGTGGAAATCTGTTATTGTGGAACGGCTTTTCAATCTAGGGAATTACACTAAGTGCTGCTACTGTCAATGCAATGCCAGCTTTACAGAAAGAGGAAAAATGAAAGAGCAGGAAAAAGGCAGAGCTGAACGCCATTCAGATGGCCTGGCAGAAGATCAAGGCGTTTATGAGCAATCACTCTGCCAGGCACTGCACCCGAGCATGCTGCAATTAAGAGAAATTAAGCAACTGAGCAATAAATATATGACAAAATCACTAAGTACAAAGATAAATATGTTTTTTCTAGAATATACCATAAAAGCAAATCCATCCAATGACAAGCTAATCCCTTTTTATAGCATCGGATATGGGAGATTAAGATTTATAATTTGGTAATTCAATTTAGAGAGAGGAGGAGGAGCGAACAGGCGGCGATTCGGGGTGAAGATTTTTCCTCACAGCAGGGAGCTCGAGATGATTCCAAGTTCATGATGAGTGAAAACACACGACTCCTTATCATATATAATTCCATGCTCTGAGCTGATTCTTAAATACCCTTAAGGTTTAGATTTAATGTGTGTCACATTATGAAACAAAGCTGAGAGGAAGAGAGGAGACCTGTTCTGTCCTACATCCTTTCCCAGCTCCTCCTGGTGTCACCTTCAGCGTGACGCAGGAACGTCTTCCTCACATCGCTGCAACTGAATATGAAACCCAGTCCTGGAACTGATCCAGAATTTCTTAGAGATCTAATAGAGAATCGATTCAGACCACTGAAGTATCTGGTAAGGACTGAACTCACTGTGTATAAGAAAACATTTAAGAAGAATAAATGGATGCGTCCTTGTTCTCTGAGCTCTAGGACCTAACGTATCTCCTTAGGTTCTTAATTCACTGCCTTTTGGTGACATGTAACGTTCTTATTCTTCAAACGTTGTGTGCATAGGCTTGCAATTTCTCTGAGGAACCATCACCCAAGTGCAGTCTTTAAATGTTCATGCTATTGGTTGAAGTTCCTTGCACCTTTAAGCGCAAAAACTGCACAGTAAGACACCGCGGTCAGGCCTTTACTTTAGCATACAGAGGAGCCTACACATGCAGTATCTATGACTTCAGTGGCATTACCTCTGTTGATTGCACTGATTTTTCATGCAGTTTGTCACATTTTGTGCAAACTCACAATTAAAATCCAACAGAACACACACTTATTTAACACAGTGCAGCCTTTTGCTCTGTTTCTCTTGCCCAGCGCTTTGACTTATTCCTTAGTGTGGCTCTGTGAAGTCAAACACACATTATTCCAGCCCCGTCTGAAAGGTAGAGCAGGTCTGACCGTGTTCAGGATGAAGTGCTTGATAGCAGCCGTCGCCATTTAGGAAAGAAATTCAGAACTGTTTACTCTGAGCAGCCGACCTACCAGAGAGCTGCCTGGATCGGGACCAAAATGTATTCAATCAGAATTCTGCTCCTGTCACTATTTCACCCTTCACTGTATAAGCAGATTCTCTACATAAATTTGTGTTATCAAACAAACCCTGGCACATGAATGAAGCTCATCTCAGAGGTTTTCTAAATAAATCAGCAGAATAAACACAGGCAGCTTGAAAAACATGAAGTGGTAAAGCATTACAAATCTCTGCCATTCTACCAAACTGTACAATGCTGCTGCTGCTGCCCGGGATGAAGAATTAGACGTCTGCTCTGTAACTGTGTTTATGGCATCAGTACGGGCTTGGAGATAAATTCCTCACACACACACACACACACTCACTGGTGCAATGCAGGAATCTTTTTTTGTAGTAATATTCACTTAAGACACTTGGATCATTGAAAGATGCTAGCGGCTGGCCCGGAGCCAAGGAAATGAGGTTTTCTTTTTTTTTTTTTTACCAAAGTACATTCTTAGGACTGGCAGAAAACAAAATAGCCTAAAGCTGGAATTAAAGACAAAGTCATAGCACATCTTTCAAAGACAGCTAGGTAACCACGGTGCCAATTTGATGTTCCAACCAGGCCGCTTCATCAAGCAGCGGCCGTGTCTCTGTCTTCTCCTCAACCTTTACAAATCTCACAGGCACAACATGCATGCAGTTGATAATCCAATCCTTTCAATTCTCCAACTTTCCACTGCTGCTGCGAGCATTGGGTGACATTTTGAGAAGATGAGGTGCCGTCTGTGTCTCCTATGTATTCTTCATATCAGAGCCATCAACAATTAACTCCAGAAACACTGAGGTTTGTTTTTGCGACTTCTTGGCAGAGGAGGCATTTCTAACTAGAGCAACTCAGCCAATGTGTTCAGTCGCTGATTAGATGTGACCGTGTGCATCGGCCTGAATATCAGCCGGGACTGTTGCTCTGTTCCATTTACTCTGCATGCAGTGTATCTCTATTGATGCGGATTCACAACTCCTGTGGCACGACGGCGTCTCCAGCCAAAGCAGGAGAGTGTGAGGAGATGTGATGGCTGTCTGCAGGCGTCGTGGCTCTAAGACGGACCGCCTTTGTCTGAGTGTTTGCTCTTGCTCAGACAATTTAAAATAGAGGCATGAATACGTTGCCAATAAGTACTTGTGTGTTAATTCAGAGAAAAGGTTGCCGAGCAGCCTGTTGGCCTGTCTGGCAGCGTCCCTGTTGGTTGCTTCCCTCAGGGTCAGCCAACATAATAACCCCACTCACGGGCCACGACACTGGCAGGAAAAGGGGAATAAAACTGATCAAATATACCTGTAGAAAGCCAGGGATATGCAGCAATGATAATAAAAAAACACAATAATAATAAAGAGTAATCTCTTATGGATACAAATGGCTGATAAATAGCATAAATCAAAAGAAATGGTCTCGCCAACAGGGCCTAGACAACTGAAATTTATCTCCATACTCTGCGGCTGACTTAAAAGAAAGAGAGAGGAGAGAGAGAGAACTGCTAAAAGGGAAAACTGAAGAGGCCATTTAGTGATTTGGGCAGTGAAGCTTCTCCGCTGCCAAGGACATGTAAGAGAGACGGAGAGACTGGGAGTGCCTCTCAATACATCAGATGTCAGGAGCGCTCCCTCCCACTCAAACCCATGAATCTCCTGTGGAAAGCCCATAAGAGGAACTGCAATCTAAGGTGGGTAGGTTAAACACACACACACACACACACACAAAACAAAGTCAAGAAAAACACACAAGCACAATCAAATGGCCTCGAGATGGGAAAACTGGCAAACTACTTGGTGCAGTTCTGTTCTATTGAACGCTGTTCCACTTCAATGGAGGATCAGCATGGGGGGGAAAAAAGTGAAATTTCCATCCCTGGGTTGTTTCTCCTCCTTCTGAGCTTTTTTTAATTACCTCAGAATCTTGGAAGGAGACCAGCAAAAGGACACGAGAGCAGCAGGGGAGGCAAGGCGGGGAGCCGTACACTGCAGCAAGCCCGGGCTTCTCCGAGCCACTCGTTCTGAGCATCTGGCTTGATTGTAAAAACGTTTGCCTCTTCTTTAATCAATGGAAACTCAACTATCCTGATTCATGGGGCACTCTGGAGTATATAAATATCTTCTGACAAGCTTGACTGCGTTCTCCCCACACCGGCTCCAGACCACCAACCACCCACACACCCCTCCCTCTGTGTTCATAATATTCCTTTCCTCTTTACTCCCTTCTTTCTTTCCCCCTGCCCAACTGTCTTTCTCTTGCTCTTCTTCTCTCTCTCTCTCTCTCCCCCTCCCCCTCTCTCTGTGTCTTTCGATCTGTAAATTTTCCTTTGACTGTGACTCTAATCAGTCATTCTTTAGAGGGACTGTGCAACATGACAAACAATTTCTGTGGAGAAGATAAGGCCACAGAGATTAAATGTGCTGCTCAGCAAAGGAAGAAAGCAAAGAGAAAATGAAAGCTGAAAAAAAAAAAAAAAAAAAGGAAAAGGGGAAACAATGGAAGCTCCATCGGTGGAGAGCAGTGGAGATATTTTCTTCAAAGTTTCTCCTCCTTACTTATCAGCTGGGAGATTCTTTTAATTTATACATGTATCTTTATCTCAAAAGCAGAGTGAACTGTTCTCACTCATCATTACTGTGGAAGGATTTAACTTCTGCTGAGAAAATCGATGAAGCGCTTGAGAGATTGTTAATATTATATAATGTCAGTCATATTCATTTAGATTGTGTTTGCCATACGTTTGCCACATCAAACCCTGCTGACACTGACCACTGTGTTTGGCTGTGCTGTCTTAGCATGCATAAATATTTCAAGTTCATACCCAAAAGAGGTCGTCCTTCAATTTACAGTACTGATTTTGCTGTTTTTAAACAATGTGTGTGTGTTTGTGTGTGTGTGTGTCAGTGCTTATTTGGGAGTTTTTATGGGAGTTTTTATTAAAATACTGCTTAATATATATTGTAGACCTTTTGAGTAACCACATTCATAATAACGTGGAGGAACAATGCAAAAAAAACAAAACAGCACAACACAACAAGCAAGTTATCCTGTGAAGGCACTGTGTGTGTTTATGGTCTGAGGGAATGAGGGGCAAATGTAAACTCTAACATAGCGACACTGCTTTGCTGTTGTAGCTACGGTGTTAAAGTGAGCAGCTCAGCTAGGTGTGTACATGTAAGTGTGTGTGTGTGTGTATACAGTATCTTTTCTGCAGCCTGCCAAACAGGGTGGACTTCATTGATTATAAAGCCAGATGAGTCTATGAGTTGTGCTCATCGATGGACTCCATTAAACAACTTGTCACCTCTGGGGAATTTCTTTGACCATGCAAGTCCCTGTCAGCACACAGCAGTGGGACTAATCAATGGGTGCTTAATTACATCTGTTGTACAGTCCAGAGGTTCAGTAAACCAATATGCCCACACTGTCTGTGTCGGTTATTGTTAAGACTTTCAGTCAGCAACATCACTAAAGAGTTCTCTGACACACAGTGTGAGTGTATGACAAAATAAATGTGAGGAGTTTAGATAACACTGTCATTTATATTTCACTCTGAAAATAATGAAGCTTCTCTAATCAGGTGTATGTGTGTATCTCTCCTTGACACAGTGTAACACACGAGATGACAGATAGAGCTTCAGGATTACAGATGAACATAACTGTGTGTTTACTATAGCATGATTGTGTACTGTGCATTGTACTAAATAGAATAAATCATCTAAAACAAGCTAAACTGAATATTAGCGTTCACACCACCCGGTCAACCAAAGCCATCGATATGGTTTGCAATGACACGTTGGGAAAATATCCATTATGCTGAAGTTCTACAGAAAGAATGCATAATAGAGGCCAACATTACACCGTATGTTATCTTTAAGCACAGGCGTTCAATGGTTTCCAGTGACCCTCTGTCAGACGACCTGTTGGCTGAGACACTATATATAGAGTACATGTGTACGTATCAGTATAGGGGTGACAAATATGTGAATTAAGCCTCATCTAAATGTAAATGAGGTTTTCCACCTGCTTACATAACCAGAAACTACTCTAATAAACACATTAGATTTGGTTCCATGCCATACTGGAGCAACTACATAAAATATCTGCTTTCACAAAATGTACATGGAATGGGGATCAAATGAAAAGGTCTGCTTGAAATACGACTTCTCTGCTATTTAATCTGGCATGAGAGGAGTCAAATTGACACACGCTGTCATGAAAAACCATTTCAATACCTTTGAGAGATGTACAAGTCCATGCTACACACACACACACATGTGGCAGCAGCTTATGGTTTTCAATTTCCTTCTGTCACTGGTATCACACACATCAGACTGAATGTATGGAAAACACACTGCATGGCCTTTTATGAGCCTATGGTAAAGCTCTGGGTATCTTAGGAGTGTGCTGAATATAAAAACCCTGCATGCTTTGAGTTCTGCAACCTCATAAACATTTGTTGTTGAAAAACTTAAGGGAAAGTTTAGAACAGTGAACAAAACAAACATTTGTCGTGTTCTTTCTGGCAAAGCGTAGATTTATTTGGTTAATCAAGTGGTGCCCTGCAAAATGCTACAGCAGTATGGTTATGTTAAAGAGCAACAACAGCAATTTGATATGAATATTTCAAGTATTGGGCTGTTATTAATAATTAAAGGAAGCAGTGATTCACTTCATGCACATTCAACTGAAATATCTGTAACAATAAACATCTATATAATCAAAAAACACTTCCACAAAGACAAATAAATGAGTACGGTCATGCTACCAACATTATGAAACACTAGTAGGAACAGAAGTGACACATAGAGGTGACACGAGCCTCACATCCATCTTCAAACGGTGATAAACAGCACAAACTACAATATTTGAGGTAATGTGATGTAAAATCTTCTCAATATGTAATCATTCCATCTCCCTGCCGCCTGCGCTGTGCTTCTCCTGATGCCTTATCTGCTGTTTGTAATATAGTGTTATGAAAAACACTATTTGGCTCTTGGTGTTCCCTCAGCTCTACTTATCTGCTGCTTATCCTTTTTGCATCTGCATCTCAGGTGGTTTGTGGTAAACCTGCTCTGTCCAAGAAATAAACATCATCCCATCATAGCTTTTCAGCTCCGTCGCTCACTCTCCCTGTGCAAACAATCAAACTACACACACGTGCAGCCCCCTGATCAGCAGAGGCTCGGTTCATATGCAGGTATAAGCACAGATCTGAGGGCAGCTGCAGGTTTCTCAACTGGCAACGTCAGAATCCCAGACACTGATGGGAAAATGTATGAAATTGAACGTGGATCAAACATGAGAGAAACTGTTCAATATTCTGAAATCTAAGACAACAGCAGCACCGCCATGGCCTCACAAATACCCTTAGAGTGGAGTCAAACTCTAAGATAAGGCTCCATAATATCCAGATAAGGAAGGAAACATGTGAAAGCGCGGTGCAAATGAGCTGAGAACACATTGTGATTGGAATGCAGTGCAATCTGTCAGCTCGCATTGAGATTTGATCTCAGTTAACTAGCCGGTAAAAATGTAATCTGCACAGCTTCCACACGTTCAGGGAGGAGATAAATCCTGTCCACGACTCGTACCGCCACCTGGAACACGGGTGGCCATTATTTTCATTTTAATGGACGAAGCTCATCCACCGTAAGCAAATAGCAAACACAGACGTTAACAGCAGAACAGCCCAGCTTCAGAGATCTGATCACAACGCTGAGAGAAGCCAGATAATAAAAAGAGTTTTTAAATCAACGTGTAGATGTGAGTCCCTTCAACATCACACACAAAAGCTATCCAGATACAAAGTGTCAAACCGGGCAGTTACAGCATTACATTGAGACAGATACAGGGGTGCAGAGGGGAGAGGGGGGAGGGACTGAGGCCCATTGCTCCTAAATCCAGCCTGTTAATTGATATCTTTACAAAGTTTGGGTTCAAGGTCACTGCAACTGAAAACAAAGTCCTGTGCACTTGGAGCTAAATGTATTTGTTATGCTGGACAGACCAGAAGCTCAGTCAGATGTTCATATTATTTGAATAGTGAGTAAATGCTCCCTATTACACGGACATATCTTTGTTTTAAAGGACGCAAAGAGCTCTAATCCACTTTAGATGCTATTACAACGCACAACTAAACATTAGCATAGATTAATTTGAATGAGCAGCTTTAGAATAATGACAAAACTATAAGAAGAGGACAGTAAGCCTCGTCTTTCTCACATAACTAACACAAACTAATATCAAGGCTCACTTTCGAGTAAAATCAACACCATTAGTAATGTTTTGTTGAAACAGCAACAGGGCATTAATTTGACATTAGCTTGCATAGACATCAGCTCCCCCTCCTCCATTCTAACTTTAGTAATGCATTTACTGGAAAAAGATTAATATCATTTCCATAAATCATTCAGGAGATGCATCCGGAACCAGAGACACTGGTATGTTAGCTGATCTCAGTGTGCGAGCTCGGTGGCCATTAATCAATGTCTCAGCTCCTCTCGCCGTGTCATCTGGGGAAAAAAGGTCAATTTATAAAAAGGCCAATCGCCACTTTGATCTCTCAGCACAATTATCAGAATATAGCATGTGTACGTCTTTACGTCTTAACCTACAGGCGCTACAGTCCTGCACTCACTTACACACCACTCAAATCTACTCTGGACCAACCTGTGGACAAGATGAGCCACTTATCAAATGCAAATTAATACAAAATCCCATACTAAACCTATTAGTATGGACCTTTAACCCTTTCAGTGACAATCCAAGTTCACAGAGCAACAAGCAGGACACACGGGCCAGACGTGAGAACATAAGCAGGGTGAAGTTAAAGCTCATCTCCAACGGCAGGAACTCCTAAAACCTGAGAGCCATCTGAACCTAATCTGCTCTCAGAGATGCAGTCGCAGAGAGACCGCTGAATCCCTGATTTACTCCCTCTTCTTCTGTGTGTGTGTGTGTGTGTGTGTGTGTGTGTGTGTGTGTGTGTGTGTGTGTGTGTGTGTGTGTGTGTGTGTGACCTCGTCAATAGTGAAACAGTACTTTATTTTCTTTGCAGTGCATTGAGCTGCCAGAGGAAGTGGCAAACAAAACCCCATTAGCAAAGGACACGGAGCAGATTAACTCCATTTTATGTGCTGCTCCAAGAAAAGAGATGATCAAGGTAACAGGTCAATCGCTGAGATAAAGCCATTTCATTTATTTCTTATTTTTGTGGCGCTGCTTATTTTGTTTATATGTGGATCTAAGAGGCCAGTGTAGCCGTTAGCTGTGACCTGTGTTCATTCCGATGAATGGAGAAATCTACATTTAAATGAATAAATGATGATCGTTTCCATGACGGCCAATGGCTAACACTTGGAAGTAAGCAGCTGCTCCTGTTAACGTGGCAACAACAGCAATACAATCACGTCTATAGGACACACACACACTATATCAACACGTGATTACTATCATCTACCAACAGGCTCATGGTTCTGTGCCTGAGCTGAAGCTGCTGCACACACTTCATTGCAAAAGTAAAAAGCAACAAATTCCTCTTTTTAGTTAGAGAAAACAAGAAGCGAAGAAAACAGTGACAAGAACAAGAAAACACAAATTATAGAGGCTCAACCCATAACTACAAGATTTATGTTTCTTCTACTGTAAAATTGTCAAGCCAATCTGATCAGACGTTACAAAGTTATGTGTGTGGACACGCCACCATTCACACACACACACACAAACACACACAAAAATAAACCGCACAATGTAATGATGGTGGAAAAATCCTTTTAAAATTCTTTACAGCTGTTTTGGAAATAAGCATGTGAACACACACATACACACACACACACAAACACACACACACACACACGGGACTCCTCACAATACCCTCTGCCCCTGTGGGAGCGATAGTAATTACTGTATAAATACAAACAGAAAATATCTGTGTTGAGAGATAATGAGTAGATTGCATGAGCACAGTTAGACACACACACACACATGCACACACACACACACCCTGTACATGTCCAGAAACAGGTGTAGACACATACACACATGTACACAAGCACACACACACAAATATGTACCGTATAAGAAAATACAAATGCGATAACAAAGTTTTCCCTAAAAACACAGCAGGTATGGTTTTTGGCCGAGGCGGTTAGAAGCAGCGAGGCAAAAAGAAGGAGGAGGATTCTTAGAATGATGTTGCCAAAGTTTCAAATGGAATAAAGTCCCTGGCTTCCACTTAGTCTTGGGTTAGACTTTAAGATCCTGTGCTTGTCCATAAAACTTCTCAGGGCTACGCTCCTGACTATATTATTGATATGCTGCCAAGATTCAGTCCTGATAGAACCCTCAGATTCACACACTCGATAAAAACCCCAGTGGTGAAGTTTCCTTCTGCGGCACTGAGCTCAAACTCCAAAAAGCTAAAGATGAATATCAACTGCAGCTTTTAACTATACAGATTAACTATACAGACATCAAGTCTCCATGAGTGTGTGAGCAGTGAGCGGGGTCAGGGCAGGACTTAGAGCGACAAGCAGGGAGCATGATAGAGAATCTGAACAAATAAGCATTAAGACTCGAGAATGTAGGGTTAGAACTTTTAAAGCAGTCTCTGTTCAATGTTGTGAACCAGATCCAGTGTGGTTGCTGATCTCAAGTAATCATTTGATGGGGAAACAGAAATTTAGAATTTGTGGGTCACAAAACGTTTTCTACTGAGTTGGTCTCAGCTGTTTGTGCTGTTTAAACGTTAGTGAGGCTATGAGAGGAGAGACATTATCGATGTGAGGGGACAGGGACACAGATAGAGGTGATGGTCAGATTCTGACACTTCCCAAAGATGATGAACGGATGGCCTTCTGCGTGAACTACTGAGAGAGATAAATGAAATGGTAGGAAATGTCACAAGGGTAGGGTGGGTCTGCACCTGAGGCCTCCTCTCTGATCGATTCAATCAAATCATTACAGGAGTCTGTTTGTACATTTAAAGATAATGGAAACAAAGGGCCGTGGACATGTGGGGCAGTTTACAAAACAAAGTTGCAGTTGACAAAATACAGCTGTTAATATTTTCTTTACTAACCCCAAAGAAATATGATCAATTACATTTGTTTGAGGGTGACGACCCTGACATCATCAGAGCCTGAGTGTGTGTTTTGTCAGACACTGAAAGCCACAGCACAATATAATGTTAGTATAAGCATAGAATGTGTCATGTTGAATTCTGCAGTTCTTGTTTCTTTAGGATGTTGTGGTCAGATACTGTGTGTGTGTGTGTGTGTGTGTGTGTGTGTGTGTGTGTGTGTGTGTGTTGTTGTGCTGTTTCTGACACTGAATCTTGTGTTTTGTAAACATCCAACAATAGTTCAGGGTTATTGCTCTTTTAAAGAAACCAGTGTAGTCATTTGCGGCATGTTGCCATAGAGACTTATATATTTCTATTTCAGTGGAAGTCTCATTTAAAGCAGTAAGTGTTGGTTCCTTTATACTAACAATGAGAATGACCTTCAGATGATTAGAAACCATGGCCATTTATAAATGACTTACCCAGCTACAATAATAATCTGGACTTCTGCATATTAAACTTCCCTTCTCGTCTCGTCTCGGTGAGTTTTACTCACCGCTCTCAAAGCAGGCATCAAAGACCAGGTGTCCTTTCCGCTGAGCTCCGGTGTACCCTGGTGGGCTCGCCGTCAGCTTATTCACATTTCCCACCAAGGCGTCCTCTCCTCCGGTTTCACTGCCTGAAGAACAAACACAGTGTGAAGGAATGAGTACAGACACAGACGAGGAGCCTTTGGCCTCGCAGCAAGCTGGAGGATTTGGCTTTCAGCACAGTTTCACTTACAGCTCCAGAAATTAACACAACACAAGGATATAAGTGAAATCAGGACGGCAGCTAGAAGGTCGAATTAAAAACAAATCAATTCAGGACAGAAGAAATGACAGATACAAGATCATCGGGTGTAAACGTGTTCAAAGGGCTTCCGCTAAAAATCATTGTCGTAGAATCTATAATATGAATCTTTCAGGAGTTCATAGCTTTTAGACGCGCTGTCATCCCAGTCACTCATCCACAAGACTTCAATCCTGACCTTTAATTACAAAAATCAGGGCCAAACAAACAAATAACTAAGAAGAACTAAAAACTAATAATTTAAGTTACATTTACTCAATCTATGTATTCAAATTTACACAGATACATGTTATTGTATTGATTATGACTGCAGTTACACTTGAACCTGAGACACACAAACATTGAATGTATATATTGCCAGAAGATTGTCTATTAGAGGAGTCTATTTGGAGAACTGGTCCTTGATTTGTTAACTTTTAGACGAGTGTGTTCAGTGACCAATTCTAAGCTAATAAGCCTGGTTTAATCAATTACAGTTGTGTACATTTGATCAACTTCCTAATGAGTTTATTGGTACAATTATCAGGCATTGACAGAAGCGGTGGAGTGAAAGAATGAAATAAAAACTTGGAACAGAGCAGTAAAGTATTTTTAAACTGAATGAAAAGCTTTTGCCTACATAATAAACAAAGTTAGGAGAGCTACTAACTACTTCTCTGTTACTTGTCCAGGTTATAACAGATGCAAGTCCTACTTCTGACCACCAAGATTCATTTGGAAACAGCATTCTATTAGATATCAAAGCTTTTAGAAAAGAAAATCTACACTTGTTTCCTGGAATATTAACTAACATTACTGATGTATGAACTTTATCTTCCCCTGGTATCCTGGTTCCCTTGCCAAAGTGTCCGTCATGCACCTGTCAGAGAGGGTTTGGGTCTGGGCAGCGGTGGTGCTGAAGCTTTTGGATCACGGACTGAGGGCTTTAGTTTGAATGTGCAACTAACGGAATGAGCTGAACAGACATGAGAGGAGCGTCAACAGCCACAGCGAGGAGAAGAGGACAAACACACACGCTGCGCTCATTAAGAGGACATGTCCCAGCTGGTCCAGGTGAGGCTAGCGCACCTACAGTAAGCTAGCAGGTACCCACTGCTGCCTCCAAGTAACTACACACACGCTACAACATCAACCAGGGAGCGTGGAAGCAGACATTTCCTTCTTGTGTTTCATGTTTGTCTAACAGAAGAAAGAGCGCGCATGTCTCCAGACTAACCGCTGACATGACACTTGTTTACATCATTACACCTGCTAGCTAGCAGCTTAGCACAGCTCCCGTTAGCGTGTTTAAATCGCGTTACAGCTTTCCGGAAACATGCAAATGTTATGTATCCAACCGGAAACATGATGCGGCTCCATGCGCTTGTGTATGAGTGAGAATGCAAACTCGCCCAGGCTCATATTTACACACCAGTATCGACGTCTCTAACGGGACTCTCCTCCATCTTCCTCTCCGTTCTGCCTCACACACACAGGCCGACGCTCGCGCTGTGTTGCCACGGCAACGGAGCAGGAGGGAGAGGGTGAGGAGCATCATCTTCATCACAAACATCATCACATGGACACGGACGGTCACAAACAAGCGTCCACACCTGGCAGGAGGAGGTAACATCTGTGTAACGCGAATGACGTAATTATATAAAGATAAATCACGGAAGACTTAAATTTAATAGCAGAAAACAATAAACACAGCAAAGTAACCGTTGAAGGTTTATTTATAAAGTATTATCTGTGTGTGTGTGTGTGTGTGTGTGTGTGTGTGTGTGTGTGTGTGTGTGTGTTTATATCTTATGTCCTTATATGTTTACATGTTAAATCCATGAATATAAACTCAGATCAGACTCATTTGGTTTAATTCCTGCTCCTCATCTCAAACTGTCAGTGAGAGCTTCACTCTCAAGACTCAAACTGATGGTTTAAATCAAGATTTAAATAAATACACAAAATTAGAAGTGATTATGCCAAAGTGCAGTAATGCTGAAACAATCTAATTGATTAGTTAATCTTTGGAAAATTATGCAGCAAATCATCTCAGTCAGTTGTGAAGTGAAAAGATCAAAGACAGTTCTGCTTCCATCTTCACAAAACTCCGGATCTGCTGCTTTGCTTTTCTTTTCGTATAAAACTAAATTGAATCCAAATGTTCTTTTCAACCATTGCTTTAAAAAAAATCAAGCTATTGTTTTTCTTTTAAGTGTATCCTCTTTCATCTTTAAAGATCTTTAAATGCAATTTTGAATGCATTTTAAAAAGAATTGATTGATCAAAAATGATGTTTAGATGAATCGATAATGAAACAACAAACCCAGTCAGCTGTCAGTTGCAGCCCTGGATGGCTATAAGTATTCAGTGAGCACATACGGTACTTTGAGGCATCAGTAACTCTGTAATTCAATCTTGCCAGTCAAGAAACCTCACATTTTTTGCCACCATAGTTGCTTTTTTAATGGTATTTTCAGAGAAAAGGAGGCCAATCACAGCAGACGGCAGCCAGAGATTCTGAATTATCCTGCAGATTGATTAAAGCTGGAGGTTTTCTAGACAATTGGGGCATAGATGTCATCAAGGCCAATCAAGCTTGGCCCTATTCCTCTCCCGTTACAAAGGCTGCACCTGATTAAACACATCAAATGAGCAGCCACACAACACCCCCAGTAAAAGTCGTATAGGCTGCTGCTAATTTTCAGGTTATTAGATGTGTGTAACAGCACCAAATGAAGAAGACCAGGAGAGGGCAATGGTTTTTCTCTCTGCATGTGATCTGTGTTTGATAGCCAGCATCAACAGGCCAGCGAGCAGATACACAGCGCTGATTGTTTCTCAGATGAGAGGAAGCGAATACAGAGCTGCCGTGTGATATTTGGTTAAAATTGAAAATTGAATAGCTGTCCTCCACGCTATGTCATTCCAGTAACACTATGCCAATTAAAGAGTTCTATGCTGGTGTAATCATTCATTTTCAAGTGAGAGATTGAAATTGAATTATGGAGCATGAGGAGAATGAATTGGATACAGCTTCCCCCTTGTTTCTCTGCTCTTATCTTATACAGAAACTACACAGGAGGAACTGGGCTGACTGTAAGATTGTAGTTCATCTGTACAACGCCTGTCAGACTCACGCCACTTAAGATATGTAACTGGATCTTATTTCGGAAACTGAGACGTGGCAGTCGGCTTGGAAGAAAAGTCTGTTATTGTGAGAAAAAGCTAAATAAAGATCTTAGCATGTATTAGAAAGCCTATGTGAAAGCTTTCCTGTTTGAGGCACACACCCGGCTACATTTGTCACATGCAGTATATTGTGATGTCTCTCTTCTTGGCATTCAGTAATTAGTCATGATGTGCTTTACACACTGCCTGTAACTTAGCAGCACTCTCTGTCCCATATTGGAACTTGGAGTAGTTTTCCACGCAGCTTCTAAACATCTCATTCTATATCGGGCAGTGTCCTCCTTGAAACATGTTTGAAGAAGATGAAAAATAGAAGAAGGACTTTCAACGATCACCCCTCCTTCCTCCGCCCCGTGTTCCAGGCTGTATGTCTGCAGTATGATTCTTGTCATGATGTCTGCAGACTGCAGAAACCATTTAATGAACGCAGCCATCACTGGAAAACACAAGAACATGAAAGAATGATACAATCCACTCCATCCTCTCTCACATTTTAATTACCTCTCTGGAGAGTCTATTTTCATTTGTTCATCAAAACACATTTGACCTCTAATGATTTCTGAAGATACCAATGTGGCTCACATGTAGGCATCCTTGTCACGGTTAAAAACGGAATCCACGGGAACTTTAGAGATGATGGCTATTTAGAGAGTGGGTTTGTAGTGACTGGGGGACACGGAGCTCCACCACCACGCCTCCCACAATGTAACAGGAACCTTTGGAGGAAACAAAAGCTTTGGCACTGCAAAGATATTTTCAAAGCTTCTTTTGATTGTTGCATAAAGATCCAATTTCTTCTAAAGTGTAACACTGATAGATAGGAATACCACAACTGAATGGGGGGGGGAAACACTCTCCCCTTGTACAGCAGTGTGTGTGTGTGTGTGTGTGCAAATGTATGCGTTTGTATAAAGTACAATGAAAGCCTTTCTACTCTGCCTAGCTACAGATAGGCCCATCATGCAGGGAAGTCATGCAAAAATTCAAAAACACAGGGAGCGAATGGCAGCGAGCTGGAGACTGTGGGGGGGAGTAGGGGTGTGGGGGGGTTGGGTACACAGAGCATCACTATGGTGACAGCAATCAGGAGGCTCTGGGGAGTGAGGCTGGGTCAGAGAGGAAGGCTTGAGAGGCAGCTGACGGAGGAATCAGCCCTCACTCTGGATGATTCAAGTGACAGCTCCCCCCAGGGCTCTGCCGGACCGGCCGTCCCCAGAGAGCCAGGAGGGCTTAGCAGAGCAGGGATGTGGCTCGCAGCCCTTTATGCAATGAATCTGAAGCTAAAAACATTCATAACCCTACAGTACTACAAATGTGTGTCTCATCCTGACAAAGTGATGATGTGTTTATTCATAATGGAGCTTTGTGCTTCGGGTGATGGGATTAGTTTTTCTCTTAGCCCTCATGTTCCCAAACATCTGCTCAATCACACCTCCACTTTGCTAACATTTCCTCTTCACTCCCTCTCCCACTCGCCCACCTCCTCCTCTCCCTTTATCTCGGCCCCCCCTCTCCCCCCTCCCCCCCTCCCCCCTTCTTCCTCCTCCCTCCTCCCTGTCTCCCTCCCTGTCTCCCTCCCTCCCCCCCTCCCTCCCTCCCTCTCTCTCTCTCCACTGTGCTGGACAGTGTCCACCTGAACAGATGGTCCAGTGTCAATAGGCTGCTATCAACTGGCCACTCTCTCTCTCCGCTCTGATCCGAGAGAGCAAAAATCGCGTTCAAAGTGCCCGGGTATAAATCCTTTGCCGCGCTGACGGAGCTCCTGGTAGCACAACACTATAAGATTTGCATTAATGAAGGTAATGGGAGTCCTAATCACCCTGTTGTGTTCATAAATGAGTTTGCCCTCTGTTATTTTCCTCAAACGCAGCCTCGAAATGCACCGGCGTTCTGACTGATGATATTACAATCAATGCAGATGGATGATATTTGCAGTCATTACTGAAATTTGAAATCTATCTCGTGTTATTGACTGATACCAAGAATGGAGTGAGTCACATCTCTGGCATGAGCCTCCCTGTTTGTTTGTTCCGTAGTCGGGATCTCCTGCCATGCCTGTGACTAGCTGCTTCGTCATCTCCGTGCCACACCCTGCTGTGACTGCTGAGAAAAAGGACAACCACCTGACCTTGGCGCTCGGATCAGCCCAGCCCAGCCCAGCCCAGCCCAGCCCGCACGTTTCCCTCTGCCAGCTACGACTGCGAGGTACCCTTCATTAGCAGTCCCACTCCATTTCCGGAAGTCTCTTGATATTACATCGATTTTTACGACATTCTGAAACTTTATTGTTGCAAACGCCTCAAAGACACAATGTTTATAATACCCGTGTTTGATTCCAAATGCTGCCATATAATTAAATAAGAGAGGCTTAATGGATGATTCCACACACACACACACACAAAACGGTGTTATCTCACTGCCTCGTCAGCGAGCGAGGATCTTTTGCCCATTAGTGTCGTAAACCCACATGAAGAGAAGAAGAGAAAGAAAATGTGAGGGATAGGAGTGGCAGGGAGAGGAAGGAGAGGATGGAGAGGATGTGGCGGCGGGTGATGGTGTCGCTGTTGCTAGAACAGCCTTCCCACCTTGTGGTCGCACGCTGAACTGTAGCTGCATCAATGCATGAGCGATGGAGTCGGGGGAGAGCGCGAGAGGGAGGAGAGAAAGAGATGGAGTGAGAGAGCGGAGGGGAGGGGGGAGCGAAGGAGAGAGCCAGAGGGAGTGATACAGAGAGAGAGAGAGTGAGAGAGAGAGAGAGAGAGAGAGAGAGAGAGGGAGGGAGAGAGAAAGCAAAAGGGAGGGGAGTTTAAACTAAGTGCTATGTTTTGGGACAGGCTAATCTGCTAGCGAGCAGTGTGAGGATCGGAGCGTATTGTGTGAGCCAGTGTGCGGGGGACAGATAAGGGAGCCAGCAGCCCGCCAGCCCGACCCACCGACCGGCCGACCCACCGCCTGACTGCCTGTTTTAATGTGCTGACTCTGGGGAGATTAAAGAAAACAGCATATTGACTCCTTAGACGTGTGAGGAAACCCTGGGCACAAACGCCGCCGCCGCAGCCAGCAGAGGTGCATCAGCAGACAGCGAGAGAGAGCGAGAGAGAGAGAGAGAGAGAAAGAGAAAGAGAGAGAGAGAGAGGACTGAGAAATCACAACAGCAAAATCTGAAAATTAAAGAGGATTTTTATCCCCCCTATTTTTACCCCCCGCTTGATTTCATTTTTTTCTTCTTTCTTCCTTTTTTGTGTTCACGGGACTGACTCCACGCCGAAGAAAGAGGAGACAAGGAGGCAAAGAACTGAAGAGAATCTGACCACAAAAAAAAAAGGACAGCGGCAAACAAGGCACCGAATCTGAACATGTTCGAAATCAGCCGAACACTCAACGCCGCTTTGTTGAGCAATGAGGTAAAGATGTTTGGATTTGCTAATTCCTCCTCACCTCACCTGTGTGCGTCTGCTGCCAACCATTCTGTGTCATGTGTGTTATCGTATGTCCGTGTGTGTGTATGCGTGCGTGTGTGTGTGTGTCTCTACACTTCTGTGTGTTCCCAGTCAGAAGACAGAGCGGATGATTGATAACAGCAGCTGTTTATTATATTTTCTCCTCACGACGGTCAGAGAGGAAGGATTGCTACGCTTCTCACACTCATCCTGGCTCGTGATAACACACACACACACATCTAGTAACCAGACTTTATATCCCCCCATTGTAACCAAACCAAGGTAGCTATCAAACCCATCATTGCTGTATACGCTTGTTGTGGACGAGCCCACCTGGGGTGATAATTGTACGTGTGCCTTCATGTGCACGTTCAATGCCATGTCTGTAAGTGCGGATGTGTATGCGCGTGTGGATGTGTGTGTGGATGTGCGTGTGTGTGTTTGTGTTCACACATGCATTTGTGTGAGAGCACAATGTTCTGTAATCCCCCTCTACCTCCTCTTTCTTTCTGTTTTCCCCGGCTCCCTCTTCTGTCCTTTACCATTTGCTCTGTCCTTCCTACCTGCTGTTCTCTCTCGCTCTCGCTCTCACTCTCTCTCTCTCTCTCTCTCTCTCTCTCTCTCTCGCTCTCTCTCTCTCTCTCTCTCTCCTCCCTCTCGCTCTCCCTCGCTCTCTCTCTCTCGCTCTCTCCCTCTCCCTCCCCTCTCCTCCCGTGTCTGTGTATGAGTGTGTGTGTTCTGTGAGCAGCATCTCAAGATGATGGCGAGGTACGGGCAGCTCTCGGGACTAGCAGCCAGTGGCGTGGGCTCCGTCCCTGAGACGCACTCGCCGCTATTTCCCAGGGATCTCCTGTCATCATCAGCCCAGCTGGGCTTCAGGTCACCCCTGGTAAGAGGATAGATAGACCGATGTATCTCCGTTTGTTTAATGAACACAGGCAGGCATTCTATCTAGAGAGGAAACAGGGAGAGGAGAGGCAGTCGGTGTGTGTGCGCGCCTGTGTGTGTGTGTGTGTGTGTGTGTGTGTGTGTGTGTGCGGGTGTGTGTGCATCTGTGCGTGAGTGAAGCAAAGGGCAGAAAGAGAGCAAATCAATTGTGAGATCCTGCCTGTATCCCCACTGGATTGTATTAGTAAATATTTACATTGTTATGTTTGTTCAATTACGGACGCCTACTCTGTCTTTAGCCTCTGCCAGTCAGTCTGTTATCAGGGGAATTAGAAGTGTTTGTACATGTGTGCACGCATGCTTCTGTGCGTGCGTGTGTGTGTCTGTGTGTGTGTGTGTGTGTGTGTCTGTGTGGGTAATATGTCTTCTTTGTTGTTTTTTGTGCAATTTGTCTGTGTCTGCGGCGTTTGCGGTTGTCTGTGTTTGCTTCTTGAAGATGAATCGCAACTGCAACGATAAAGTCAAAATTATTAGCAGCACGCCCACATTTTTTTACCACTCTGACACTTTTATATTTCAAAAGCCCTGAATCAAAGTGTCTGTAGAGTTGGAACAAAATCCACATCTGACGAGCAGCATTAGCAGAGGCAGCAGAGCGGCTGTAGATGTATATTGGATATGTTGAACTGAATTCAACTTCAGTTTGCCTAACGCATATGAAAGCATCGCTGTAAGAGAGTGGGGAGAAGAGAGGAAAAAGGGCAGGAGAAAACCCCGAGCGTTTAGGCAAAAAGCGGTGTAAGAAAATCCCTGACTCACCGCATTAAAGCAACATGAAGCAGTGGGTGTCTAATCCGCTATGGGCTTTTCGTTGGTTCGGCTTCTCTTCAAACTGGCTCAGATCCACACCCCAGAGTCTCCCGGAAGCCTTTCACATGCCACCGTCTCGCTCGCTGCTGACTGTACGCGGGGCTTCCGTCAACTGTATGCAAATAAGCGGATAGGATAAGGGGTGAAAACGTCCGCGAGGAGTTGAGCTTCACAAATGCTGTTTCCCCCCCCGTTTGTGCTTTGAATTCTCACTGAAGTTCAAAGGCGTTTCTGCAATGTTTTGTTCTGATTATACAAAATGACTGCATTTCCCATCGGCCGTGTGTGTGTGAGACTCTGAACACAACACTATCTGCTGTTTGCATAAAGCACAAAGCTGCTGGCCATTAATTATTTGTCCAAATCGCTGGAAATAATTAAGGGGATGTATTATTTAAATATGAATGACATCATTTTAACAGAGATACGGACCAATAACAAAGTTTAAGGTGATTATTGAGCTTATTAGTTAGTTGCTGGGTGGGACTTGATCATCAGAGGACTAATTATTATTTAATAACAGCACAGTGTTAAAAAAAAATGATACGCACAAAACAGCTTCAGACACACTTCTGAGTAACTGCATATACTGAGAATAGACACACACACACACACACACACACACAGTCACGTTCTGACAAAATGGGTTTGTAATGGTTCATTTCTGTGGTTTGCACATTTATCATGAATACGTGAGGCTGGTGATTAGGTGTGTGTGTGTGTGTGTGTGTGTGTGGGCGTGTGTGTGTGGGGGGAGGAGGGGGGGCGGGCATGTGTGTGTGTGTGTGTGTGTGTGTGTGTGTGTGTGTGTGTGTGTGTGATTACTCCGGTTAAAAAAGACCATCGTTATAGTGATTAATGGTGCCTTCATTAAGCACAGCAAGATCATTTGCATACATTAGATAAATGTGCTGGAAGATTCTCGTGGCTTCGGTGTGTAAAGCCTTAAAAGCTGAATTCCATTTTTTTTAACCCTCAGTAATATAAAAATACAATTCCTCAACGACAGTGAAACGATTTCTCTGTGTGTGTGTGTGTGTGTGTGTGTGTGTGTGTGTGTGTGTGTGTGTGTGTGTGTGTGTGTGCATCAGAAATGGTGGAAATGTTAAATAGTCTCATAAATCACATCATTTATTTTTTATTTTACCAAACGCATATGAAGAGCTGTGGTTTATTTTAATTGAGGCTGAATTAAACGCCTGCCTTTATAACTCCTAACACATTTCTTGCCTGCAGTAAAGTTTAGCGTGACCTCCCTTGGAAACGACGCGCGTGTGTAGCGTGTTTGCCCTTTTCCTTCTCCTCCCTGCATGCGCTCGCTTGTTCATTTGTAGGTTTGTTGTTTTTCCCGTTTTAGTCACGATTGTGGTCTTTGGAGTGTTAACACACAGCGAGTTTAAAGACGCTGATGCCATCTTAAAGAAGGAAAACACAGAATCTGATCCCGGGCACACGAGGAAGAGATTCAGCGTGCAACGGATGTCGAGGGATTTCAACAGATATTGCTGCAGATATTCTGTCACTAAAATGTAATTTTCCAAAAGCCCATATCTAAAAAGCCGCAGTGCACCATGCTTCAGAGCTGAATGTTGTTAATTTGTAGAAAGCTCCACTGATTACCCACTGCAGGCAGCTGCCGTTCTCTATGTGACACTGGGCTTTGTTTGACAACTGCAGTCTTTTCTATTTCAACATAAAAAAAAAGGGGGCTGCGTTTCAAACCTGCCTGAGGAGGTTCATCATCAGCAACAACAACAACAAACAGGCGAGAAAAGAGGAGAGGAGGAGAGGAGAGGGGGAACGCCACAGTCGCCAGCAAATGTATGCAGCCATATTAGCAGCCAGGAGATAGTTAGGGGTCATCTCTATTTCACAACAATGATTAGCTCCTTCCATCTGCCACTATGTGCTGCTTTCCCCCCCTCTCCTTGATTGCACTTTCTCTATATCCAGGAAATTAGTTCGTTTATGCTTCACAACCCTGCCGTCAAGTGAGACACAAACAGGTGCAGCAGGCTGAGCGATGCCACAGAGGGAGAAGCAGGCAGGCAGGCAGGCAGGCAGGCAGGCAGGCAGGCAGGCAGGCAGGCAGGCAGGCGGGCGGGCGGGCGGCGAGAGGGGGAGCAGAGACGGAGAGACGGGCAAAATACTGAGCCATCAGCTGAGACAATACAGGGCAGAGCAGGGAGTCAATGGAGGCTGATTAATACAGAAGTGAAATACACAAATGTGGAGTATTAAACCGTTTGTCAGGGAACAACCGCAAATGAGAAAAGTATTTATGGGAAGAAAAGCAGAGAGGAAGGCCACAATCGTCCTGTTATCTTCCATCTATCTGTCCTCCAGCTGCTTTACTTCACTGCAATTAACGCAGCACTTTTCATGGAGATTTATTTGAAATGCTTTGCTTTGGAAATACAATTGGATATAACGCAGCAGAACACACACCGTCCCTCCCAATGTGCCTCGTAAACTAAAGAATAGATTTAGTTTGATACAACACAGAGCGTGAAGTCTGTGCCCGTGTGCATCAGGACGCTTTTGCTCTCCATACCAGCGCATGTGGTGCGTCGGCTACAGGGAACACGGAGAGGCTGAGCGATTGGGGTGAGGGGGGACTGAAGGGTTTTGGTAGAGCGGTGGGTGTGCGCGTGTGTGTGTGTGTGGGGGTGTGTGTGTGTTGGCCACCAGTGCTGCAGGGGGGGCCTAGTGATCAGCAGCTGAGCCTGTGTCCCGCTGGGAGCCATCACTGCAGAATGGAGCAGGTGTCTGCAGGCTCGCTCACACACACACACACACACACACACACACACACACACACACGCGCGCATGCACGCACTCACACACACACTAAAGGAAGTCTCTTTTTTGCCACCTCTCCGTCTCTGCCTGCCTCTCCCTACCAGGCTGTATTTCATACCTCCAACCATGCGACTCACCCGGTCTGAACTGCTTCACATCACACATTAGCATTTTTTTTATTTTTTTTTATCATTACTTATTTCTCGTACCCTTCGGCCCTGTAGACGGGGACAAAACAAGGGCTGCATGTGGACGTGATCCATCAACTGCGGTCTATCTTCAGGTTATCCAGCTGCACCAACAGGAAACCACACGTCCAGCCAAAGGTCACATCTCTGACCTGTAACCTCACCTATAGGATAACAGGCGGAGCTGCTCGAGCACTATATTCAGATGTAGATGAAACTATGGATGGGCAGATCAGGCACTGAAACTTGATTCTAATGTTTCATTTTGAAAATTAATACGGCTCCTTAAAGCAGTCATTTCCATATTCTTTTAACCGAATGTACATCTGATAGAGAGAATATTAAGTAATGAAACGTCCGAGGGCATAATGGTGTAAAATAGGAGGAGCTCCTCCTTCTGCTCTCCCATCATGCACACACTGGCGCACAGCCACGCACGGGGGGGAAACGGCAAACGACTGAACCGGTGCCCACCTGCGGTAATGGCGGAGCGAAAGTGCAGCTTTGTTTGGAGTTATCGAGCTACACTGAACGGTATGGAGGCAAAATGCGACACACCTGGTGGAAGTGGTGGAAAGAGGAGAAGAGCGAGGGCTGTGTGGCTGCACAGTACACCTCTGTGGAGGGAGGGAGGCAGTGTTCTCAGCGGAGACGTGAAAGCAGGGATCACCGCTTATATCAGGAGAAGCAGCGTCACACAGTTCTAACCTGATGAATCGGCTTGGATGGGAGAGAAATCATGCAAGATCTGAACGCGTTACATCCATTCTGCAATCGTGGAGAAACTAATTAGAGTAACACACTGTTATCATTACACTAGCTGTTACACTGACAACGGCAAAACATCAATAAAACAATGCTAAACAACTCATCTTGTTAGTTTGAAAGACTAGCTCTGATAATAACTACCCCCCTCTGTTTGTTAGAGATAATAGTTTGTGCAGTTCTGTATTCTATATTCATGGTTGGCCTCTGAATGCTGCCTCCAGTCGGTAGATACGGAGCTGTGGTTCACCAGGTTGAACCAACTTCTAGTAACAATCGCTTCCTGCTGTTTATTTTTCTTCTTTAATTCAGGAAAAATCAAAACATTTAATTTTAGAGACAAATATGTGCTCTCACTTAGACTGTGGTTTTTATTATTATTATTGTTTTTGTTTTTTTACAGTGATTTCTCTTCTATTAAATGGAGGAAGAGGGAGAGAGTAATTGAATGGAGGAGAGAGAATTTGTGTCTAAACATGAAATCAGTGTTTTTTATCCACAGCCACTCCTTAAAGTCTAATGTCAATTTATATGCAAACTGCATTGGGAGAGTAAGCTGATGTGTGTGTACAGGATCAGGCCACAAAAGAGACATAAAAAGGTTAAGACAGATTTACTGAATTCATTATAAAAGCTGATATGAACGCACGTCAGCCGCTCACACCCTGACAAAGGAGGTATTAGCCGGTGGAAGCCCTTTGCTGACCTGTCTGTCTGCCGTAATCTCACCCGGGTGACAGAACCATCGGATGGAAAGGAACGTTAGGTCCATTTTCCCAAAATATATTTATATTAGACGCCGCTTTTTGAAAAAAACACCAATTTGAGATATCATACGGAACGCACGCCCATTTTGTAAGTGAAGACTCCTGACCGTATCTGGCAGCCATTTTAAGAGCAGGGATGTGAAGAAATGTGCCTTATTGTTGACAGCTCGGTGCCTGCTGATGTCGAGGTGACAAACGCAGCCCCATATGTGAGCGACTGTGTGTGTGAGTCTAGGATGCTGCCATGCTGATGAACAACGCTCCCCCAATCCCCTTCCACTCAGAATTGATGGTTTTAAAGCCAATGTGTTTTTATTGATTCACTAATTGCTGGGGATGAGGCAAAGTATCTGATGTCCCCATGAATAAATGATGTATGGCTGACTTGTGCATTAGTGCTGAGGAGGAGTGACCATCGGGTTTACAGAAGTTACCCACTGGCTCCTCGCAAACATACTGGACATTTGCATTCTGCATTTACGCTTTAGACGTGTTGTTGACAGGTGTGTATGACCATGATTCTGTCCAGGTCTGTAACTGTGTGATAGTTATGCATTCGCTTTTAAGAGTGGACGTAACAATAATTAGTTTTAAAGCGGGGTTAATATGCAACAACATCATTAGTCCTGCTAACTTTCCTGTCCTATTAATTATAGATGAATTCTAATAGCAGCAATCAGGTTGAAATGATTTGCAGTGGCATTTTTCTACAGTAACCTAATCACAGGAAGAGACATGTACACGTACTGTTTGTGTGTCTGTGTGGATGTCATAGATGTAATTGGACCTTTTGTCTTTTTTTCTTCCTCTTCTAATTGGTTTATGTGCTCATGCATGCAAACAGACAGAGACAGGAAGAAATGGAATATACCATATAGAATAAACTAGACTAGCATGAATCTAAATGTCTTTATAAGCCTCATCTCCAATAAGCTAAATGTTTCATCAACATCCCATAATAAGTGAAACGTGTGTGGCAGTATGAAGGCATTTAAAGTGAAATCTGGGGCAGTCTTATTGTGCACTGCCCACTTGCTTTTCATCACGCATGAGGAGAAAGAGTGGTTAAGCATTTCCAGAGCTTGGTTTGTGCAGTGTGGGCATGTTTTGGTCCACAGTGCCACAGGACAGCCCTGAGAAAGACTCGTTTCATTCACTCGCCTCATTTCTAAAAGGTTATATCCGATCAAAAGCCAATGTGCAGCCAAGTTTGAAGCGTCATGCAGACGGCGGGTGGCGCGATAGTGGCTGACGTCATGAGGAGGTTCTGGAAGGTAGGGAGGAGGGATGTAGAAGGGGATACGTGACCGTGGCGTCTATGGAAAGAAATTAATAAATAATATGATTACACAAGCCTGGAAATGAGCAGCGGTCAAAAGAATCTCAAGTAGGCAGCATTATGTGATTTATGCTGTGTGTGTGTGTGTGTGTGTGTGTGTGCGCCGAGCGTTGGGGGGCTGGGTGGGTGTCGTGATTAAAGCCTCCACCAGATGGACCACAGCCGTCCCCCTGTGAGCATGGATGTACCCCAACCGGGATCAAACACTAAACGGGCTGCCACCCGCACGTCCCTGAAGCCCTCCGCCGCTCTATACCCAATGACCCAGCACACCACATCCTGGCCAACGCTTCATTTCCCAATTGCATTCTAAACGATACATTTGCGAAAGCATAAATGATAGTTATGGGTGAATTCAGTCGTATAATGGCGATTGTATATGATGACAATCTACAGCGAGCTATAACTCCAGGGTGGATCTGTGAGGTGCTGGGCTGCAGAAGAGGATGCAGGCTGAAGTTGAATGTCACCCCAAGCTGTGGACCACTCTGTTGTCCAAATGGACACTAATCCACCAGAGTCCTGTAGAGAATACACTCTGAGTGCCAGGACACATGCCAGACTCAACAGCCCATGCAGAGCCGGCCTCTCTGGGCACCTTCACAAAGCTCCTCTCATTTGTATTCGGCTATATCCTAAAAGACCTTCGTTATCTCATTAGAAGCGTTTCTGCTTAATAGAATTGCTTCAAATGTATATTTTATTGTATCATCTGTTGGTGATGGTTTATAGACGGCCATTTAACTTTTTTTTGCACAAGACAAAATGACATTCAAGGAATGGCAACATAACCAGCCGTCCCTGCTCCATCCTCAATTTAATCCTCCACAAAAGAGAAGTGTGTTTGTGTAGAGTTTACATACAGATTGAACAGACCTTCGACTGCTGCTCCACACACAGACACAGTGTTCAGCCTCAGCTTTCAAACAGCCCCTGTCACATCTCCGCAGTCTGCAAAGCTCCCGCCATACCAAACAGCTTTGAATTAAAGTGGGAGACAAGCGTCTGTGACAAATGCAGCGCAGCCTCGTTCCAGGATCGGCATGAAGAATTCATTCCTGATCTGAGGGGCTTCCACACAGGAGAGTGACACAGGCAGGGGTTAAGCTGACGGTGTATCACACACACTGACACGCAGGGAGGAGGGTGGAGGAGGAAATCTCTAACTAGATTAGATACATTTGTCTAAAAGGCTTGTTTCTAATAAAAAAAAGGGTTTGGGTCGTTTTGGTGAACAGCACGCAGACAAAATCAAGTTGACTTTTAGTAATCAGTCAGTATTTTTACATGCATGCTGTCCTGAGGTTAAGGCAAAGTAAAGCACAAATGGTGACTAGTTGCTCAGTAGGCATGTGAGGGGACAGAAGCCAGGTGAGTTCATGCTTACAGACTCTGATTATGAGACAGAATGACTCATTTATATGCTTGGGTAAATTGATTTGTAATGGCATGACCGAGTATGAGAGTAAGAACGATTTATGTCTGTTTCAGTCTAATTATGCCGTTTAAATACATTTGAATAAGTCAATAAATTGCCTAAATCCAAAGATGATGCCCTTTTGAAGTAGTAGTCATTTGGTCAAAGGAGGAAACAGTCATTTCAGTTTGTTGTTGTTTAAATTTGGACTTGTGTGCTGTCAGAAAATGGTTGTTTTCATTCATATCTATGAAACGAGAGGCGAAAGTGTGTCATTTGAATTTAAAATGGCAGTGATACTAGTTGTTGCGTGTAGGCGGAGGTCTGTGCTCTTGGAATGACACGTTTTGCAGGTCTTTGTTCCGTGCCGCTGTGGAAGTCGAGGCGCATTTCCCTGTGATTCTGCCAAGACGATAGCAGCACGGCAACCTGGATGTATCATGTCCTCCCAGGCTAATTTAACATCACAGCTGTCAGTGGTTTACTTAAGGTGCTACTGCGGCGATTTTGCACCTCCCACACAAGGACATCAGTTTCCTCTTGGGAACAGCTTTTGTGGCAGAACTGCACCCAACTGTTCCCTTCCATTATCAAATTGTCAGATCACCATGGTACAGACTGCACTGTTTTTAAAGGGAGAGAAAAGAGGTGATTTGATTGAACAGATCTGAACCATTTCCCTGGAGTGAAGCAGGTGCGCTGTGTGCCTCTGACGGTGAAATTACTCCCCAAAAAAAATCAGAGCACACTGTATGATCTGGTGAAAATAAAGCCCCTGGTCTTAACACTATGAGCAAACAATAAAAGAAGTCCACTGAATCTAAAGCGCCCGATCTCTCTGAGATACAGCCGCGTCGTGTTAATAGCTGTCTGGCGTCTGGGATGTCAGTGATGTTGAGTATGTTGCTGGGCAGGGAGACGGGGCGATTTGAAGGAAGTGACTCCCATTTGTTGATTGTTACCGGTAAAGGGTGGACACCTGCCAGGGGAGAGGCGATCATCAGTCCCGGGTTGCTAGAATGCTTCCACTGCCAGAACTTCAAGAGAGGATCTAAATCAAAACCCTTCAAGGGCAAATAAAAAGGGCCTAAGCTCAGGGCTGCAGCATACTAAGTAGGAGAGTCTTTGCTATGAAATGCATGAGACCGCATACGGTGCTGTGGTGATCTCCATCCAAGCAGCTCCTTTGTTCTCTCTCGCTGTTATTCCACTTTGTTATTAATTCCCCCTCTCTGCTGTTGCCACACAGTGTAAGGAACATCGTTTAGGTTCATGTTTTGCATTCTATGTTCTCGGATATTTAAAATCACTTGTGGTTAATTTACTCTGCAGCCGCCTGGCAATTCAGCTTCACAACACAAGTTTCCCCCCCTGTTCTGGTTAATAATCAAGGTATTTTCTTTCAACACTTTTAGGTAACACCTCTGCTGGCATCTTCACTTCTGCTCCTTTAAATAGAAGTCTTATTATGCAGAGTGAAACATAAGACAAGTGTTGAGACATTGCATCTGACAGTTAACAAGACTCAAACTGAGAGCACCCGCAATTATCACTGCCTGCACACTGCATATTCAAACCTGCTATACTGCGCCAGCTATTCTTTACCTGCTCTTTCACACTTGTTATTCCACATACAATGCACCGCTACCAGTACGCCTTGTGCATAAATGGTATTGTGCCTGCCACACATTAAATCTAGGAAACCGCAAACTGCAGTGAGACAGCAACACAACCTTGCTTACTTGTGATTTATTTTTTTTCAGGGCGTGGCATCAGTATAGCAGTGTGAGTTTTTATGAGCGTGCTGCTGGAGAACCCTGAATGTGTGTGAGAGGGAGAATTGAGAAGAAGAAGAATACACAGCACGCGGTTAATCCATTAAGGTCTCTGACTGGGAGGGAGGAGAAGCAAGGCAGGGCAGCAGGAGTTCATCTGCTCGCTGTGAATTAGCATGCTGGATGCACGGGAAGGAAGCAGACGCAGAGTCATCGTATTGCGCACTTCAAGACTTTAACAGGGTGTGTGCCTGTGTGTGTGTGTGTGTGTGTGTGTGTGTGTGTGTGTGAGCGTTCTGTATGGCTCTCGGTCTGTATGCCGTGTCCGTGTGTGCACAGGTGCATGTACTACACTGGTGTGAGTCGGAGCAATCACTGAGATGGCATTTCAATTTGCTGACGGCACGACTGGCTGTTCTGGGTTAAAGCCACAAAAGCTTTTTATCTTTCACAGCTCTGGATGGAACGATATATCATTTACCTCCTCAAACACAGCCGAGCATCATTCACCAGCCCGGGAAAAAGGCCGGTAACGCGTGCAATCAGCACCGTGCACTTTTGGGGCAAAGTCTAACAAAAAACGGGAAAGCGATGTCATAGAAAAGTCTGAAATGATTCATCCTCTTTCTCTCATTACCTTTGATTACGTCTTTGACATTTACACAATGATGCTTCATTCATTGCTGCATTGCATTTTATTCACTAAGCGACACAAAGCTTCGGCGGGGAAATGCCAGAATAATAAGCGCACGGCACTATCGCCTCTATCCAGGCAGTAAAATATCTCAGCGTGAATGCCCTTGGTAGAATATCTCCAACCACTCCCTCCATCTGCCCATACACAAGATTATAATGCACAGCGCGCACGCTTATCTAGGACATAGCAGCAACATGGTTTGTGTCAGCATAGCAAACTACATGCGGACAGCCTCATAATACACAACTGGGGGGAGCAGATTGTGTTTGCAGCTAATTCAGTGAGTAGCAGCAGTCACATTGGAGGCTCTGTACAGAGGAGCGGTGTCCTTTAGTGGAGTGAAATGACACACCGGCCGGGACGACTGTGAGGGAGAGCGTTTTCATTTTCAAATCACATTGTCATTTACAGCAAAGGTTATTTGGATCATAATACACAGAGAGAACACAACCTCGTTATTTCCTCCCTACGCCGTCCTTGATGAGAAAGAAAGCCTTCGTTCTCGGCCCTCACTTCACAGCCGCCGCGGTTAAAAGCGACGCGGCGTTCAAAGAGCAAAGTACTCGCGCATTTCCAGCCGCCCCTCGCCGCCGCCGCCGCTTCCCGCTTCCCCTAACTTACATTAAGGAATTAAAAAGTGAGGATAGAAACATGGTTGGGAGAATGTTAGAGGCAGCCAGGCGGATAATGATTTCCTGACTTCGACCCAAATGGATGAATAGGCCAGAAGAGGAGAGGACGGGCGAGGAACGGAGGATTTTGTAGCCTATTCTTTCCCGTTATGCATTATTTTGTTACAAAGGATCTTTCTTTGTGTTTCCTTCAACTTTGCTCTCCCTGCGTTTCATTATGAGAAGAATGATCTCCACAAATCTCCAGAGTTGTATCCTCACTACGTGTGCCAGCATAGTTCTGTTTTATCTTAAACAATAGTACGCCTGTTCACTCCCCTGCCCGCCCGCACGCCTGTGTGTGTGTGTGTGTGTGTGTGTGTGTGTGTGTGTGTATGTGTGCCCTCACATGTGCACCTCAGCACCGCGCTCTGGCCTAATTGAGGGTGTAGGGAGAATTCTCATTAGTATGTCAGACGCGCGGTTCCGTTGCACTACCGAGCTAGGTGTAGTCAACCAGACAGGTGGAGAGGTCAGGGGTGAAGTGGAGAGACGGGGGGATTTATTCAGCACTCTCTCTCTCTCTCTCTCTTTCTCTGCCCGAACTTGTCTTATCGTGCTTTCCTTCCTCATTTCAAGTGTGAATCATGGCGGAGGGTGGGGGCTCATTGGTTGACATTCACAGTTGTATACGTATGTGATATAGTATCTACAGTATATACATAAATCATATTCAGAATAGGTATTTATATAAATATGAGGCCCATGGTTTACATCAGCCAGTGTGTTTGACGTCTCTTATGACAGAGCTTCAGTGAAGGGAGGGAGTTACAGACGGCATCAAGGAAACTATATTCTCAGCAAAAGGCAAACAAAAGTTGAAACTATACATTGAGAGTTCTATGTTGTGGAAAAAGTAACCATGACTCCAGTATGAACCATAACCATTTGCCATTAGAGCTGGAGACTCAGGGGAACTTTGAGTGAGCCATCATGGTCACCTTCCATGATGTTGACCGTCCAGATCAAATGTGCTCACATGTCTGTCTGGAGCCGAGTGAGGCAGAGAGATCTCACCGGGCTTAATGGACTTCCACCAGTTACATTAGCTCTGCCAGGCCTCACACAGCCTCGTGCTCATTGAATCAAACCAGCATGAGAATAACTTGATGACTGCCTCTCACTGCTGTTAAACACAAAGGAAATACATGTTGGGAACCCGGTGATGTTTTGATCGCTTGTCTGGCAGGATAAAGACATTACTGGTGTAAAAGCATTTGGTACAAAGTCGTCGGCAGAAGGCATGTGGACGTGTCAGAGCTCATTGTGTGGGCTAATATGTGTGTGTGAATCTGTTTGTATGGTTAAGTGCATGTATGTATAATGTGCAATTATGTTTCACTGTACATATTTTTCTCTTCAGTTCACGCATGTAGGTTTACGAATGTGTATGTGTGCGTGCGTGTGCGTGTGTGTACCCATATATGAATGCACCTGAGTTACAGGAAGCAAGAGCTCCCTCTTCTTGTGTGCCTGAGGTACAGTAGAGGCCAGCTGGACAAAGTCAGCTCTGCTGCTGGGCACAGAGATTTGGCCTCTGTTAAATATTTATTGTAAATGAATATATTAATGAAGATTATGTGTCTGAAAAAATAGTGGATTATTATGCCCTATAGCTCCTAATGTGATTTGGCGAGAAGCTATAAATAATGTGCAATTAATCTTATGACTGCATAAGAGTTGTTTTAACCCTCCGTCCGATCTGAAGGTATAAGGGAGGATAGCACGCTTGAAGGACTCATTTATATGAATTACTCGAGCCCATCATAGCATAGGGATTTGATCATAGCTGGAGGAGAAGAGCTACGCTGATGTTGGGTGGAGGTCTACACGCAGCAGGGGACACACACACTGCAGCAGTAATGCAGATATCTACGTGGCTAATGACAAAAGCACACGAGATCTGGCTCCTGAGCACGCCGCTCTAAAATACGCTACAACGCTACAACGCTACAACCCGGAGCGCGAGGGAGCGGCCGTGCTGAATCTAACACGTCATTCATAAGTGTCAGGTGTTGTTCGGACCATATGTTGTAGATACAGATGTGCGCGTGCGGACGTGAAGTGAAGTCACCTCGCGCTCGTCTCCTCGTGCCTCCTCGGTTCTTCCCACGTCGAGGGAACCGCGCGAGCCTCTCTCTCTCCCATCCGCGAGCGCACCGCCCCGTCCGCATCTCCTGGCAGCCAATGAGAGGCCGCGCGCGAGGCGACTGGACGTTCCATAAAAGGCTTGTTTGGGGAAAGGTGGTGCGCGCTGTAACACATACACACACACACACATACGAGGGTGAATATCGAGTCCCGCCGCGTTGTTTAGTTGTAGTTTCACCCACAGCGGCGCGTTTTCTCCCTGCGAAACTCTCCCACACACCCACGGCGTCGCTTCCCGGAGCTTTTGGTCCCGTGACTCACTCCATCCTGCTCCG
Organism: Genypterus blacodes; assembly: GCF_046128005.1. Lineage (NCBI taxonomy): Eukaryota > Metazoa > Chordata > Actinopteri > Ophidiiformes > Ophidiidae > Genypterus > Genypterus blacodes. The sequence continues at coordinate 6,003,349 of NW_027466870.1, read as the reverse complement.
CGCCGGTTCATTCATCTACTCTGACACGCTGCTTGCCGCTGCTGCTCCGCTTGTTGTCGGCTGACTGGACCGGCTTTTGCAGCACTTCCGTCGATTTCATCCGCCGTGAGCGCCGCTTTCATCCCCGCAAACTGCAGCCCGGAACCAGAATGGTCATGGTGAGTGAGGGCGCAGGTCGTCTGTTGTTGTCCTTCTGTTTGGTTGTGTTTCTGACCCGGCTGGGCTTTGACGCTATGTACCCGCAGCACGCAGACAGGTGACGTTATAACGCGTTAGAGGTAAATATAACATTCATATAGGCTACAGGTGTCCGGTGCTTTCTAAACGTCGTGCCCACGCGTGTGTTTGCGCGCACCTGTTTTGACATTTAAGTCCCAAATAATTGCAAATTTGCGGGCCATCAACGCGGCAGTCAGCTTTGCTTTTGAGCTAAATTACGCACGGCTGTGTTTTATGTGGAAGTGTGGGCTCTGTTGTCACATTTGGAGAAAAAAAACATTAAAGAGCACAGCTGATGGGGAAATACCTCAAAGGTTTTAATTATAACATTTAGTATTTGGTAAGACAAAAAGGTGCAATCAGCGCTAAATACAGGTGTGGGATGCGTGTGAGGGAGGGAGATAGTGTGTGTGTGTGTGTGTGAATGTACATGGGGGCTTTAACATGCACCCTGTAATAGCTCATTTATATACACAGAGCTGCGCAGGCATCCTATTACCGTAGAGCTCCAGGCTGCAATCACTCTCCTAGAGCTCTGCTGCGCTCTGCCCGGCTCACTCAAGCGCAGACCTCAGCAGCGATTGATTGCGTTGCTGGGATTCGGGAAGCCTTTTCTCTGCCAAAAGCATGCTGAGTCTGGCGTGTGCCGACCGAGGCTTAGAGCCAGCCAGAGAGCGAAGGTGTTAACACCGAGGGGCGGGGGGGGGAAGGAGAGGCTACGGGGGCTGATGATAGGCAAGATTAGAAGCCAATCACAGCCTCTGACAGCAAGGTGGGGAGGGGGGGGAGGAGAGGGGGAGTGGGCGGGCATCCAGCTGAGTAGGAGACTGGGCGGGTAGCTGTGGGAGGGAGGGGAGGGGAGGGAGGGAGGGAGGGCGGAGGGATGCTTACTGCAGCCCAGCACTCTCTCATCCACTCACTATTCTCCTCTCAGCATCTGTGGAAGAAGGCGATGCTCGCACGCTGACTGCACACAGGGAAGACAGGCAGAGTGAGAGAGATACAGGAGAACGTGTAGGACCAGACAGAAACAGAGAGAGAGAGAAAGAGCGAGAGAGTCAGGTATCTTTGGCTGAGGCATTCCTGTTTTGTGTCTGAGGAAAGAGAGAGAGAGAGAGAGAGAGACAACGGCCAGCGGCTCCCAGATGGAGTGGAATGGGTTTAAGATGGTAAGACAGCCAGCCGATACACTCTACTGTACGTTGTAAACCTGTGTTGTGATTGGTGCAGCGGCTAGAGCAGGTTGTAGTGTCACATATCCCCCGTATCAGCCGGTGTGTGTGTGTGTGTGTGTGTGTGTGTATGAGATCGTTTCATTCCAGGTGATGCGATGAAATGCACAAATGTTTGTTGTGTGGAGAGTTAATGTTCCTTCATACCAGGACTAGATATACAGCATCAGGGTGGATTATTGTGGTGTGTGTGTGTGTGTGCAGAGGGGGAACAGTTGGAAGGACGGGACCGGATATCATGCAAATGAGAGAGGCGTGGAAGCAGGAGTAGAGGTAAGGAAAGATGGGGAGCAGGAGGGAGGGAGGGAGGGAGGGAGGGAGGGAGGAGGGATTAAATCAGGGAACAGAATCCATTTCCTGGAGAAGACGGATGTAGAAATCCTTTTTTTCCTTTTTTGCAGCGCTCTGAAATATTTACCTGAGCATGGTACTGCAGCAGAGGGGGAGAGGGCTGGGATGATGGACCTTTGAACTCATATCCATCTATGTAAAGTCTCACATGTTAACCAGATGAGGACTTCTGTTATCTGTCCCTCTGTGTTTGTGTGTAGTTTGTTCATGCAGTGTGTCAGAGACAGAGGGAGATGGAGTCGTTGTACATAGGTTGTGCACATGCTTTGATACAGTACATGTCCCTGCCATGCTGTTTGTAAGTGTGTGTGTGTGTGTGTGTGTGTGTGTGTGTGTGTGTGTGTGTGTGTGTGTGTGTGTGTGTGAGAGAGAGAGTTTTCTTGTGTGTGCTTACTTGCTCTGAGTGTGTGTTTGCAGTGTATAGGTCATAAGCTAAGTGCTGTGCCTCTCTCACTTCCTGAAACTCACTCTAGCTTTGCATTCATTCATCTAATTGACTGACAGATCCAAGTGGCAGGTCGAGGCCATAATGTTTACTTTGGTCACTTCCAGCTGTCACATAAGAGACACTTTCTCATTCGTATTAGATGCTGCGTCACCATCAGTCTGCACAGTCAGGGCCATTCTTTTACATTCTCACAGCATCTGTCCGTTTCCAAAATGGTGCTCAGGCCGTCTACAGAGTGGACTGATTCACTTTAGCATCAGGAACATTGGAGACATTAATCATCCGTCTGTGAGTTAATGTTCCATTTGGCTCCATTCTCTTGTACGCATTTAAACCGCTCATTGAAACAAAGATGACTTCTCAGCTCGGCGACAGGCGAGTGGCGCTAGCAAAGCGGCCCGCCCGTTTCCCTGGACACCCGGTGCTAGCAGCCTAATGGAGGACACACAGAGGGAAGGAAGGACACGGCTAATGTATGTAATCATATATGGAGAAAATAGAATCAAAGCAGGGCTGGAGACCAATGTGCAAAGGGTGGAAGAAAGTAACATGAAAGGAGGAGGGGGGAGGGAGGGAGGGAGGGAGAGAGAGAGAGAGAGAGAGAGAGAGAGAGAGAGAGAGAGAGAGGGGTATGAATGTTAATCAGTGTTAGCAGCATTAGATATGATGTGCAGCACACTTCTAAACCTCCTGATGGGACACTGTGGGGGACATGGGTTTGAGGACAGGCCGTCTTTTCAACTATGCAATCAAACATATATATACTCACTCACACACACTCTCACTCACACACACACTCTCCCTCTCTCTCACACACAGACACACTGATACACTAAACATGCAGTGGCTCATTTCCCTTCAGGCAGAACACCATGATCCCAGCCTTCCCTTCCACCTTGTAGCTTCAAGGTTGCACATCAGTGTTAATGTGTGTGTGTGTGTGTGTGTGAGTGTGTGTGAGCATTTTATTAGCCACAATGTTCTGACCAAATGTGTGCTTAGTGATTTAGTGTAACTGAAGACAGGAGGGACGTGTTCATAGAGATCATTTAAGAGATGATGGATGATGGTGTGACTGAAATAAGAAAGTAAAGGGACAGGAGAGAGGATATCACCATGTTCATGAACACGCTAGTCTCTGCTTCTTTCTTCTCTGTGTGTGTGTGTGTGTCAGTATATCAGAGGGGTGACTGACGCGTGTCCTGATGCACAGTGACATGGCTAACTAGGGCCTAATTTAAAACAGCCCAGTGAATGGATTGAGAGAGCGAGAGAAGACAGCGGTCAAGACTGAACATCTTTGTTATTTGCCTCTTTGCCTCCTTGACTCCGGACCTAGGTGCTTTAGGATTGAAGGGAGTGTGTCAAAATATCTTATATGCTTAAAGTAATGATTTTCACAAATGGGGTGCAGCCGGTTTGATCACGTGCTGAGAGAAACCCAGAGAAATCTGTGCTGAGGGTTTGACTCTGTGTTTGTGTTCAGCTTTACATCGTCTACCAGCAATTAGTGAGCGCTCATAGAGGACACTTGAGTAAAAGGCCTCCAGCGTGTCCACACACACACACGTTGTGCTGTGTTGTGTTGTGTTGTGTGTGAGGTCTGGGTGTCGCTGCTGTTGCTACTGGTTTCTCAAATGCTCTGCTGGATACAAGCAGCAGCCCAGTGCATCGGCTGTAATTGAGTACAGCATGCTGAAATGTCAAATGATTAAGTTGTGTGTGTGTGCGGGTGTTTGTGGTGGTGTGCATGTTGTGTTTTGCATCACTGTAGTTAAGGTGTATTAGTTATGTCAACATGCTTAAATGGCTGTGTGTGTGTGTGTGTGTGTGTGTGTGTGTGTGTGTGTGTGTGTGTGTGTGTGTGTGTGTGTGTGTGTGAGAGTGTGTGTGTGTGTGTGTGACTCTGTGTGTGTGTGTGTCTCTGTGTGTGTGTGACTGTGTGTGTGTGTCTCTGTGTGTGTGTCTCTGTGTGTGTGTCTCTGTGTGTGTGTGTGTGTGTGTGTGTGTGTAGTGTATCATACATTACATGCTCAGTCTTGAGCTGTAATGTGAGTGGGCAGTTCTAATCATGCATGAATAACAGGATGCTGCTACACACACTCGTCAGTCACTCAGCTGTATTGACGTGTTAATTGCAATAGTTTGATCCCAAATTCTGATGTGGTCATGTAGAGAGATTGTAGTGATCGCCTCGGTCGACGCAGCTAAATGAAAGCTTTCCCGTGTGTGTGTGTGTGTAGAGGTAAAGTAAAGGCTGGTTGACTACGTGATCAACTGATTTACAGATTAATTAAAATAGTACTTCAAAGCTTTAAGCCTGTAAAAGTGCATGTTTGGGTCAGGAGGCTGGAGAGAAGAGTGTAATAAATAACAGCTTTGCTTTGTTTCCTGCGAGCACATTACAGCGTCTCTCTGTGTTTTAGTGACACAGTGTCTGTATAAATACTGCAAAATATTTTATTGTCTATAAATGTCTTTTCCACTTCCCTTTAAATAAAAACTGGATGGGAGCAGTTAATGAGCCAAAAGCCTGTTTGAATAAGAAGCCGCTGTAACAATCTCTGTCCCAATTAGCACGCTTTGGTTTTTAAATATTCCTTTTGTGTGAAGCATAAACACACATGAAGACTCGCAGAACGGTCACGATGAAAATTTAATAGGCTTCCACAGTGATTTCCTTCATTTATGTAAAATGTGTTTTCTCTTTCTTTTTTGAAACGCTGGAAATGTGAGAGGCACGGCAGCATTCTGCTGCGAGGGGAGCAGCATTCACAAATACTAGACCTAATTCCTTTGGCAGAGGCTCAAACTGCTACAGACAGACACACAATCAGCTGGGGAGTGTTAGCGCCTCAGCCCACTAGCAAACACAGGACCGAGCCCTTGTTGTGCATCGCTGCTTTTCAGAATAAATATCCCGATGGAAAATACAGTGGGAGGAAAGAGGTATTCATGTGTATGTAGCTCTTTGTTCACTCAAAGATACACACACAGAGAGGAACACTGGCTTTCTTAGTTACTTTGCTGCTCATTCTTCCTCAATCCTCTCTCTCCTCATCCTCTCCCTTCCTTCCTTCCTTCCTCCCTCTCTTTCTCCCACTGTACGCCGTGTGTGTGTGTGTGTGTGTTTTGGTATTCATACAGACATTTGGATTTGAGCAGCACTTTCTCCTGAGACTGTGCACAAGCGGCTGAGTCGTCTCATCTGCATTTTGCATCCCAGGAAAAAAGAGAACAGAAAGCATCACCAGGCAGACAGACCGTGTGTGTGCGCGCCAATGCTAGTGTGTGTGTCTGTGTGTGTGTGTGTGTGTGTGTGTGTGTTTGTGTGTGTGTGTGTGTGTGTGTGTGAGTGAGTGTGTGTGAGAATGCACACATTGGCTGGTGTTTGGCTCTGCCGGCTTAACTGGCCCCAGCGCTGTTGATGTGTGATGTTGAAAGGACGTTTCAAGGTCATACTTTCGACAGGCCTCGCCGCCCCCGACATATTAAACATTCATACATCTCTGTAGCCGAATGAATTATAGATCCAACATGCAACTGAACATGCTACAAAATGGCACTATTGTATATGGTAATCCACACATTAGGGCCGACACACACACACACACACACGCACACACACACACACACACACACACACAGCATCCCACACCATGTCCTCCAGCCTGCCTTATCACATCAGCAGAGACACCAAACACTGGGACAAAAGAAAACAAACCAAAACACCGATGTTGCTCTGTTCCAAACATGAAGTCGCTGAAAAATCCCACAGCTGTTTGAGCCCGGATACGGAGGGAACACTCCGTATCCGTCTGTGACCAGTGGCTCACATAGACAGGTGCCATTGTGCATAAAGATCATTCTCCCGGAGTTGACAGTCGATTCCAAAGAAAAAGCACACAGTATCTTCTCGTGAATTATTATAAATAAATGCGTGAGAGGAGGGAGATAATGCCACTATTTCCTCTCATCAGTCAGGGGGTTTAGTGTGCCTCTTTGACGCAGCACCCACGAGACCGCAGAGACGCCGCCAGCTCGCTCCCATCGGCAGTTATCGCCGGCGGTTTGAGATGGTAATACTGATAATGTCAGTTGTCCCATCAGGAATATGGATTCTCACAGTCGATGCATATTCCCTTCCAATCGACTGGCAACTCTGTCCTTCAGATGTAACGAGACGGAGAGGAGGGAACGTGACATCCTTTTCATCCGTACTTATCCGGACTGATAAATGCCAGTGGCAAGCATGAGCGGTACCTGTCGAGCGAGCGAGAGAGAGAGAGAGAGAGAGAGAGAGGGAGAAGGAATATAGAGAGAAAATGGGAGCAATAAAGGGATAGATTTGTGCTATCTCATTGAGGCACAGTGCATCTCTGGCACATGCTGTCAGACTACAAAGTCGTGGCTGAATTCTCCGAGGCAATCAGCCAGCACCTTCTATACGTTTCCTCCCTGGCTCATGCTATATAGTATATGAGCAGAGATAGTCTCCTGTTGGCAGTTTCAATTACAGCGCACTGTACAGGCGGGGGGGGGGGGGGGGGGATTCATCTGCTGGTTTGAATGCAGACCACACTCTGGTTAGTTGGTATGCTACAGGCCCGGTCTGTTAGCTGTGCTGGTATACATTTAGTCTTTTGTGTCTCGTTCCCTCCCGTCTTCCCGCGCTGCAGCAGGAGCAGGGGCCGTTTACGACCCGACCGCTCTCACATCTCTCACGTCAATTCACAACCGGGATTAGATTTTCACAAAAGATACGCTCGCCATTAATTCTCCAGCCGCAGCGCAAACAGCTTTATGGCGTGTACGGAGTGATTGTAGCTGTTGGAACGACGGCGTATTCCGACAGCGGAGTACAGCCGAAGAGAGAGAGAGAGAGAGAGAGGGAAGCCTGGTTTGCAGTCGCCGTGATGAAGACTCAAATGAAACCTGGTTCATGGCTTTGACAAGGTCTGAACATGTAGCACACACACTACACACTGTATGAACATCTAAATGAAAGCTGGTAGTTTGTCTTCCCGTTCAGCATACAAAGAGTATTGTCAGAGGAATCCTATAAAGTTCCATCTGGTCTCTCTATCAGCAGTTTAGTGAGCTCGTCTGCGTCTGATGTGTTCTCCAGTTATTCATCGTTTCCATCAAACTGTTTACTCATTAAGACAGATGATGGACGGGTGTCCTTTCCCCTTGCAGCTATTTGATTATATGAGCTCCGGTTCAGAGCTAAATCAATAACTAGATTAACTAGATATACACACACACACACACACAGAGAGAGAGACACACACACACACACACAGAGACACACACACACTACCCTAGGCCTTGGAATGAATTCTTGAGTACAATGGTCGGTGTCTATGTGATTTAGCTCACTGCCTTTGCTGAAGGCAGGCACACACACACTCCCGCACACACACACACTAACACACACACACACACACACACACATACACAGAAGCAGGCTGAGATGCAGCTGATGGGGGAAACAGTGATTAGATTAGGACGAGCCCTGCCTCTGCTTAGCAGGCGGCCCAGTGTTCCTCCGTCTGGTTTGTTCCCTGTGCGTGTGTGTGTGTGTGTAAACGCTGTGCTGTAGGTTTTGTTCTTATCGTATACCTCCAGGCTGTTTATACCTTTTTAAAGAAGCTGTAGCAGTCGCATCAACAAAGCCAATATTACCACTTAAAGTCTAAAAAACAGTTTTAATTAGAACACCTACTGTGAATAGGAAGTGAAAATTGAGTTCAGTGCAGAGTTTACAAGAATTTTACTCTGCTGCTGAAAATAGAATTCGTCTTTCAGATTCCTTACCCGGTTTCTGTTCTTCGAAGGGTTTGCTTCACACACGGAGGAAATGCTGCAGTAAGCATGAAGTTAAATCACAGTCATTAACCCTTTCACCTGTCACAGGAGCAGGACGCCGTGTCGTGACTGAAGTGACACGTGTGATTTTAAAACACGCTATAGAGCCGAGCGTGTCCGCGCTGACCTGCGTGTTTGCATACGTGTGTGTTTTAGTGTCGTCTAGCTAAAGATAGGAGAGCTTTCTCAGTGAAACGGCCGGGTGCCTGCACAGGTGCAAGGCCGCAGTCACCTGCCAGCTTCATGTGGAGGAGGCGTCCTCGCTCATGGAGCCCTGGTGCTGACTCAGATGGAACGGCCTGCCTGTTCAACCTGCCTTACATTTATTCAGGGAGTAACTAAGGGAAGGTAAGCAGGTTTGATCTAAACATAGGTATAGCATGTAAAGGCAAAGCTGCAGAAAAGGGAGGGGCCCGGGTGGGAAGGATACACACTGTGTCCTTGGTCCTAACACCTACAGAAACACTGGTAGTACCTGGTCTGCACAGTTGTTGCACACTTTTGTGACAAAACTGAGCCCTCCACACACACACACACACACACAAACACACGGCATATCATATATTTAATTAAATTGCACAAGGCCAAATCTCAATTTGGATTTTAATTCATTTAATTGTGCAGCACTAATACACACTAAATAGGTCTCAACATGTTGTAGATTGATATCAGCCTCACTTTAAACTTTAACCACATTAATGACATTTCATTAAGGGTTGCCATGTAAAGGATGAGACGATGATTCAGCCTCTTTAATCCAGCAAATATTTCTACTGCAGCTAAGGGCCTCGACACCGATCACTCCAATCTGTCACGGTCAGGGATTACAGCGGCCATGCTCAGCACACACATCTCTGTGGTGTGACTGGGTGAGGCGAACACTGAAGGTGCTGGCTGCTGCAGCTATCATGGAACAAAGGCTGGCAGGTTGTTGATCGGAATTTGATGCAGCTCAAAAGACTGGAGTCAGGATGATGGTGCCGCATTGACTTACAGGGGGGAGGATTGGATGGAGGAGTGGGGGGAGGGGGAGGGGGGGTCAGGGGCATAGAGCGAGGGACAGCTCCTGGCAGTGCAGTGAAATCAGGGGAGCAGAGATGAGGGCCGGCGAGGCCATGCCAGGGCCGGGGCTGAGGGACAGGGACTCAGGCTGACAGGCCGGGCCAGGCCGTCCTTTCCAAGGCCCGGTCCCCCTGCTCCAAGGCTGAGGCCAAACAGCTAGGCAGGTGTCCAGCTGATCTCACACCCCTGCAAGGGAGGGACCACAGAGCACCGGCCACTGGAGCTGCACAAATTGAAGTGTCATCCCCAGAGTCAAGATGCTCACCAATTTTCTGCATGCGTTGGTGCAGAGCTGGGAATCAGCCAGTGGACAAACGGCTCCAGATCCGCCTACAGTTTGGCTGAGCAAGGGGAGGCTGCAGTGTGTGTGTGTGTGTGTGTGTGTGTGTGTGTGTGTGTGTGTGTGTGTGTGTGTGTGTGTGTGTGTCACTGTGCATATGTGTAACAGAGAAAGAGACTGGGTGTGTATATACAGTACTGTATGGAGTACCCTTGGTCCTCTGAAGTCATTGTCCTTGAAGGACGTTCTTTCCCTTTGACTGCCTACAATGCAGCACAAGTCAAGTAAAGTAAAGTGAACAAGACAGAACTAGTTACTTCAGTCAGCTTCAGTTAGGACTTCAACATTCAGTCACAAATGAAACTGAGCAATACTGGGCCAAACCTTGAGACTGAGGCCTGGGCTATAAACAAAGAGCTCTGGGTCTAAACACTTTATTGATAAAGGCTGTCAGTATCCTGTCATCTCCTGGCCTCTGACTTTAGTTAAGATTTACAAAGATTGCCCCAAGGGCTGAGGCGAGTGTGTGTGTGTGTGTGTGTGTGTGTGTGTGTGTGTGTGTGTGTGTGTGTGTGTGTAGGGAAGCTGCATCAATCTCACTGAAAGACTGAAGCATCATAAAAAACCAAGAGGAGGGGAAAAAAAGTCAAGCCAAAGTTAAATGAAAAATTGCTTACGTACACGTCTCACACGGTCTGGAACATTTATTATTCTGAGTCACACAGAGAGAGGAAGAGGTAGAGGAGAGAAAAAGAGAAGAATCCATTTGGTAAAGTAGATGCAGATCGATGAGACTGGAGGCAGCCAGGACCAGAGTGCAGGGGAGGAGGGAGTGTGTGTGTGCGTGTGTGCGTGTGTGTGTGTGTGAGTGAATATCTGTGATGTGTCTGTGTGTGCCGGCGAACGCGAGGTGTCCCAGTTTACTTTGGGCGATTGATCCGGCCGAGGATCCGTCTGACCCGCAGGACGTTTCAGAGCTCCAAAAGACACTGGCGGAGATGGAAATGGCAAGAGAGACGGCCAGGAAGAAAGGGAGTGGAGAGAGAGAGAGAGAGAGAGAGGGAGAGAGAGGAATCAATAGCACAGCGAGCATTACCGCTAACTTGACTCACTGAGGAGCCCGGCTTGTAAAGTCATATCAATCTCTTTGTGTCTGAGTCGGTTTGATAGCAACAGATTTGGTTGCGGTGGATTTGCACGCACTCTCAGCTCGCAGGGCGCTCACGTTCCACAATTAAGCAGATTCAGCCGGTGGGTCGAGTAAAGAAACAAGACGCTGTATATAAAGCTGTCAGGAAATCACAAATAATATCTGAGGCAAGATGGTGAGACGACGCCTTAGAAGTCAAACGGTTGCACGCTGGCTCCATTTTGTAGCTGCCAGGCAGTGTGTGTGTCTATCAGAGCAGAGATCCTGCAGCATAGCATCTACTCCGCAGTCTCTTCCATCTATCCTGGCCAAGTCAGGGTAAATTGATTGTCTAAGCTCTGTAAAAGAAGGGGGAGGGAAGCCTGCGCCCAGGCCCGCAATAAAAGTGGCGGTTTTACGGCGTGGAAGCAGCAGAGGTTTGAGAAGGTTGCAGAGGACAAGAAAAGGATGAGGAAACGCCTGGGTCATCTAAATTTGAGCCTGTACTCTGGCCTTTATACCTTTAATCAAATGACACAAAGCTGTGGAGGAAGAAAGAGAATCAATCTTATTGCACACTAAGGTTGAATGCTTTGTGGAATGGATTCATATAAATCTAATCTCTCTCTCTCTCTCTCTCTCTCTCTCTCTCTCTCTCTCTCTCTCCATGTCTGTGCCTTTGGTATTCTACACTATTAGAGGAAAGCAAATGTATTCTCTCTCTCTCTCTCTCTATCTCTCTCTCTCTCTCTCTCTCTCTCTCTCTCTCTCCCCCTCTCTCTCTCTCTCTCTCTCTCTCTCTCTCTCTCCCCCTCTCTCTCTCTCTCTCTCCCTCTCTGGCCGGCTGTAGGCGGATATGGCCTGTCCTGTTTGACTGCTGTGCCCAGAAACCATTGGCCAGGAGCCCAAGGAGACAGGAAGCACTTTTGTGGCATCAAATATTAATGGCATTATAGAGTGTATTGATTATATAATAAGTCTCCCCAGCGTCTGTGCGCCGACTGAAATGTATTCCCTGAATAATTGAAAATGTATCCATGAGCGCTTTCTCATCTCGATGGTTTGGTGGATGTAATTGCGTTGCAGTCTTATTCCAGTGTTATTTGAGATTTTATCAGCGGACGCACGTGTGTGTGTGTGTGTGTGTGTGTGTGTGTGTGTGTGTGTGTGTTCATGTGATAAACGCAAGGACAGACACAGAATATGAAGAAAGATGAGACTGCCTGTGTGTGACTGTGTGTGTGTGTGTGTGTGTTTGTGTGTGTGTGTGTGTGTGCGCGCGTCTAAGACTGTTTGTTTTAGCGAATGGTTGAGCATTGATTCTTGAGCACCCAGCAGTGTTTCTGAATATGGGATGGAGACAGACTGAACGCACTTCTGAGGAAGCTAATATTCCTCTTTTGCCGACATTCCGCTCCCCCGCTCTCTACGTTAGCCCTTGATATGGAGACTCACACACACATCTGCTTGCTTGCTTCTTCCATCTTTATCACCACATTTCTCCGTCACACTGTGCTGCTGTCTGCTTGCTGCGGCGTCGTCGTTCCTCTCCTCACTGAGGTAGAATGTAAAACAACAGCTCTGCAGAATGGAAGAGAGAAATGCTTTTGATGTTTTCACCTCTGCCTAACATTTCCCTTTTTTTCCCAGGTTAGCTTTGCAGCGTAACATTGAACAGATGGTACACACCCAGGCTCAGTTTGTCCACTGTAGTACAAAACAGTGGAGCCTTTAAATTAGAAACAGCATGAGCGCCACAGTCCTGCTCCTCTCTGAGATGGTTTAATATACGACACAGGAGCTCTGGCTAAAAGCTTTGAAAATGTTAATGGACTTATATATAAAGCCATAATGCTCCTCTACAATATGTCCTAGTCAGATTAAAGGAAAATTTAAGGAAAGTGACTTTATATTGCATACATTTTGCCGTTTTTATGCAAGCAGCGACCCTTTAGTCTCTACTGGACCTCAGACCCAGGTGGCTCAGGACCATCAGCACCACAGAACGTCCCATTGTTCATCTTTACCCGTCAGAAGCAGAAACAATATTCATCATCCTCTCCCCTGCCCTGACCTCCCTGCCCCTCTCTATCCTCTTCTTCCCTTCCTCGCTGACAGTTCACTCTCATTTAGACCTCTATTATGCATTCCTGCCTAAGTTTACAAGACACATTGACAACAGAACATGCACCGGCTCTCTCTCTCTCTCTCCTCCCCCAACCCACCTCTGCCTTTCTTTGAAGTATTGAAAATGTCTTCCCCATTACTCAGCCCTTCTTCCTCCTCCTCCCATCTGATCCCTCATTCCCTCTCTTCATCTCTGTAAAGGAGTAAATGAAGGCAGAGGTCATCCCACCTCTCTTCCTCTTCTTCTGCTAAATTGGCTGCTTGTGGCATCCGTAGCTAGCTGCAGGCGTCTGAGCCCGCTGCTCTGGAGAGCCGGTGAACAGACTTCCTGCTCATTTGTGGCATTTCTGTCTCTTCAACCACAGGCATGTTTACCCACTGAGAGCAAGAGGGAAGCCCTCATTATAAACTCAGCTAAGGTCATTGCAGCCACCGCACCAATTTGCCGGCTTCACGCACACACATGCAGTTCCCTTCAGTACTCTATGAAGGCACTGGGATGATTGACACAACAGCAGATGCTACATGATCACATTATCTCCCCCATTTTGAGTTTAGCTCCGAGAAAATGATCAAGAAATCGAGCCGTACCGTTTTACCAAAATTGCTAAACCAAATTAGTTTGATCAACCTCATCACATCTCAGATCTCAGCCAGGCTCCATCCAAACCCCCCTGAGCCACCTGTGTGTTTGAGTGACAGGTGGAGTGACTGTAAAGGTATAAATGTATATTTCTAGTGAGCTGCCATGTTCCTTACTCCCCCCCCCCCCTCCCCTTACAACCATGAGACTGTACAGTGAGTGTGTGATGTTGACCAGTGGGCTGTGCGTCCCCCCCTCCCTGTGCTCCGCTCCATAGGGGTCGACAGAGACACAGTGGCGTCAGGCAGAGCTCCCACAGCTCCAGGGCTGGGCAGAGAAGGGATTGCTGACACAGCCAAAGATGGTAAGGAGACGACTGCTGCCAAATGGATGGCCCAGCCATTTTATACAGCCATGAAGTAATATGATTTGATATTGCACTGTGTTTACATGAGAGCACACTGGTGGAGACGCTGCTGACTGAGACAGAGAGTGATGGGTGGGGCTGCAGGCTGAGGGCAGGAGGGAGGACTGGAGCTGAGCAGGGAGGAAGTAGAAGCAATATTAAGCTGCTTACTTCATAATCCATCCCATATCTTTGACAAAGTCTTTAAGGAAGAATAAAATGTTGCTAAGCAAATCTCTATTATCTCAATTTATATCCATAAAATGCTGTTTTATTATTTAAAAGGCGTCTGTTAGCGGTGCCTTTTAGCCATCATGAGCACAGGCAAAGATGAATCCGTGGGTATTTCCTCTCTCTCTCCCTCTTTTCTTTCATCCTCTCTCTCCCCCTCTCTCTCTCTCCCCCCTGTCCTCCGGGAGGTGCAGTTGTACTCTGAGCCTGAATTCTCTGAGACTTCGCTTTGCATCTCCGCTTCTTCTTCTATTTAATATCTAATCCTAATATCTGATGTGATGTAATATAACATGGGGGGAAACATGCACATGCACAAGGCAATCTAAGTTGACTACTTTTTTTATTTCTATGTAAATAGTGTGGGTAGCAAGCAAACATTTTGCCTCAGAAGGCTCCTGACAAAAAGATAAACTCAATAGAAAGTGCCTGGTGTGTGCAGTAGAGCTGCTGTTCTTCCTACAATCACTCCTGACTTCACACACGCCAATTGACATTTTGGCAGAGCGAGAGATTCTTTCCCTCTACTTACGAACTTCTAAAGTGTGTGTATGTGTCTGGCTATACCTCCAGCATGAGGAGCATTAGAATGTGTGAACTACAGGCCGACCCTGTGTATCCTGCAATGAGCCAGAGAGGCCCGGTGCTGGAGCCAGGCAGCAGGACATGCAGGGAGCTCTGTTCACAGCACTGGGCTCCACAGTGGGAGAGGAGGAACAGCCAGAGTACTCACAACCAACACAAAGTGGACTGCTGAGCAGCACAAATGCTGGTGGGCAGGCACAAGGGGAAGAATATAATTGGCCATAGGGACTCGGCAGGTCCCTGTTAATTAGAGGCAGCCATTTTGGTGTAAAAACTCCGCAGAAAATGTCCCATGGAGTTGAAAGTCTCTGACAGAATGGAGCCCAGCAGGGAATGTAAACAGATTTAATAAGGCCCTCTCCAATCAACTCTATTATGGGTAGATACTTAATTTCCCTCCTCCCTCTCCCATTCCTCTCCACCCTTCTTCTCTCGCTCCCTCTCTGCCTGTCTTGATCTGTCTCTGTATCTCTATTGTGCTGGAGTGGTGAGTGACTAAGGAAGGATACTGTCAAAAGAACAATTTGCATGCCGCTCTCATCTTGAGAGCTCTTAGACATATCCCTGTCTGTTTATTTGCTGCTGCTGGCGGCGGCGGCGCGTGCATGTGTGCTTTCTCCCTATGTGCTCATGCACTCATGGCAGATGCAGTGTGAATGCCTTCATGCATGCATTTGCGTGCATGTGGGGATGGAAGTAGATTCAAAACAAGACACTCAAGACGTGTACACCTAGAAACACTTAGATGCTGTCCAGCCACGCCGTATAAGAGGAAAACAAATGCCTAGATCAGGAAAAATATGGAGAATGGATGTTAAGAAATACAGACTAAAATTTGGAGGAGATGCTTGAAGCAGCTCATCACACACTGTTGTTGTTTGACCTTTCTGAATCTGCCATATAAGGTCAAAGGCTCATCTGCCTGTTCTTCAACCCTCACTAACATAAACTCAATGCTCTTTGGTTTTTCTTTATCCACTTTTTGAGCAGCAAATAATTTAAAAACTATTTAAACCTATTTTGACAACCAGTCTACTAATATAGATTTAGAATTAGAGGTCTGTAATGTAGTTATTATCTCATTTCAGTAGGGATTTAAATGGTTAATTATCCCAGTGGCTGTTTTTCATTTACCTGCATTCAAGTATCACCATTATATTGCTTGTCAGATGGACAAAAGTAAAATGTTTCAAACCAATAGGGGCTTTTAAATGTGAGCGTTTTGACTGGTTTTAAAAACATTTGAGACAAACAGTGAAATATTTGAGCTCATCTTATTGCTACGGGAGGCCGAGCAGAGACCGTCTTTTAATAATCCAGAAATAGAGAGTGATGCGACTTCTGTGCCTTTTCTCCTCATTCAAACCAAGCGCAGCATCTTTGTGTGTGTGTGTGTACTATAGAGTCGATGAAAATAGACAGGAGAGATCTGAGCAATGAATTCTATGAATCTACACCCTGATTGAGGTATTAAAAAAAGTGGGGATTGTGAGATGGACCCCAGGATAAAGAACATGGAACATCCAGACGTAGATCCAGATGTATGAACCATGAATATGAAGCTCCGTTCTGCTGGATGAAGTAGGCTCATACTTGCTTGTTTTGTTAAAGCACTAGTCAAGCTCTAAAGCACTCTAACCATCTTCTAATGCTACATCCATCCACGTGTGTTTCACTAATCCATTAATTACAATTCATGAATATAATTTAACCCTTTTTTTTTTTAAAGAATGAGCACTTGTGTTTCAAATGTCACGGCGTTGTAGAGAGAAAGTGGAGAGCAACCTCCCCTCCTCCTCACAACTTTTGACTCTCTTTCTGTTTTGTTTTCTTGTCTGTTTTCTCTCGCACTTACACTACGCTCATAGTTCCTCTTTGAACACTTTGATCCCACGACGCGCCGCAAAGCTAGATAGAAAAACCCAACCCCCTCTCTGTCAGAGCAGCAGCATCTGCCGTCAAATAGCTCGCTGAAGGGCTGCCCCTGTTGTTGTCACCTCCCAGAAACCCCAGCAGCAATCAAAGTAAAAGAGAACTATTCAGAGACGCCGCTCACTGTGTTCATGAATATTTAGGTTTTTATCCTCTGAGGGGAGAGTGTTTGTTGTGTTTCTCTGTGTTTAGAGTTATTGAGGGTTTCAAGTGTGTATAGCATGTTCATATGTGTCAATTTTGTTAGTCCATGTTGGCTGAGTCATTTTTTAATTAAACCGTATAGCATTATTGACATGTTTGAGATTGTGATGGGAGAAATCTTTGGTTTTAATTAAAGTCAGACTCTCAGCAGTTAATTCTGTTGGCCACGTATAAGAGATGATTCATCAGCAATAACCATTTCTATTATTATTCCTGAGTATAAATGAGTAAACCAGCCATGTCATGTTTAGATCTACACTGGTTGTATAGGTAGAAACTCAGTACGAGCCCATTTGGTAAATGGAAACAGGGGGTCAGGACTAAATAGGACCATGACTGGACAGGTTTGAGCAAAATGGGGACTGGACATGCCTACAATTTGAATATTTTTTTATAATCTATCTTGGCCTCAGAGTCCTATTCTATCTGCAATATAGAGAGATATTATATTGTTATAAGGTTGGATTTATAAATGTTACAAACCCATAAAAGAACATCCTCACTGTCCGTCTGCCCCTGTAGGGTCAGAGTTATATTATAATCATTCAAAGATTAATATTACAGAGCATTAAAAGATGCCATGCTTTATGACTTTGCCTGTTATTTAACTTCACACTGCCAGTTAAGGAGGTGGACATTGGACATTTCACTATTTTATAAGAGATTAGCCATTTTTATTTTATTGCCATCATTGTACTTTAGGAGCTAACAAACTGCCAGCTCTCTGTGTTTGCCTCATATTAGGCTCCTTAACAGTCAGATTGATGAAATAGGCTCAAATGTGTGTCAGGTATAAACCCACATCTTGCTGTAGCATTACATAGTTTACATATGTATACAGTACAAGTAAGAGAATTAGACAATGTTGCCTGTGAATTGGATGCTTTGCTAAGAGTTCAGATTTTAGGAATACTTTGCCCACTAATCCTTTCTCTCCTTGTCCCTCTGCCCTTCCTCTCTGTGGTTCCTCCCCTCCTCTTTTTCCACCTTTCCTCCTCCTCTCTCGCCCCACCTCAGATCATCAGTAACATGGAGGCTCCAGTGACAAATGGGCCGAGCGGAGGAGGCACTACAGCCAACGGCCCAACCAACAACAACCGCGGGTGCCCCTCGCCCATGCAGACCGGACCATCAAATGACGACAGCAAGACCAACCTCATTGTCAACTACCTGCCCCAGAACATGACCCAGGAGGAGTTCCGTAGCCTCTTCGGTAGCATCGGTGAAATCGAGTCCTGCAAGCTGGTTCGTGACAAGATCACAGGTACTTGATGGAGACGTGGTGAATATTAAAGCTTTTCAGGAACTAAGAATACTGCTTTGGCTTTGTTAACAGCTGGGAATGTTTCAGTCCATGAAGGGGAATGAATTTGTTTAAGCACAGAGAAAATATTAAAAGTTCCAGTGATAATAATCGTAAATAATGGGAAGAAGAGGGAAAACAGGAAGTATCCTAACCTGGCAAGCTTTGATGAGAGGAAACCCTATTTTCACTGGACTCTCCAAAGGAAAGTGGAAAGGGAGAGCACAGTCAGCTGCTGTACTGAGCTGGAAGGGAAATTGCTTAATAACTTTGGCTCGGGTCTTGGAATTCTGTTTTAATGATGGACTTCCAATTAACCACACTATCTTGCTTCCTAATAATCTTTCTCTGGGAACACTGTGGTGTAGATTCTCTGGGGAAACACATATTTTCCGATTGTTGGTAGCCTAAATTGAGAGATGAGAGATCCAGTGAGGAAGGACAGGCGTAACATGGCACTGTGAGCTGTGCGTGGAATGTGCAAAGTACGCAGCCACTGCTGTAGGCTGCTCAAAGATCACGAGTAGGTGTAGATACTATTAACCATATGCCATATGCTCTCAGCCAGTGTTGAATGTACTCAGATAACACACTAACACACAGGTTGGAAGAACGAAAGAGGACAGGAGAAGTTAACGCATGCATACATAAACACACACACACAAAAGCCCTGAGATCAACCTGGTTTGGAATCCATCCATACCATTGATATGTATGCGTGGAGTCCGTGTGCGCTGTGTCTCCCACAGGCAGGGACCCGTCTCTGCCCTCTGTGTGTGTGCTCAGGCGCTGCGACTCAGCAATGCAGCAAAGCGCCACATGTTCTCCAGAGGTGTTTAAATTAAGCAGCACTTCGGAGCGCTAATCACGGCTGTAATCTGGGCGTAGTGGCTGTGTGGGTGGCCGTACAGCAGATGGATGGGGGGTGGGGGGGGTGCAGCTCTGTGATAATGCTCCATAATGGCTTTCATTTTAGATCCTACTTACTGACACTCTTCTCCTGATAATCTCATTAAAGGAAAGCAGGCAGTGGAGATCACCAAGCCATTCTGGTGTGGAGGCAGGCGGGGAGTAAACACGCATACAAACATTCATAATCACACAAAGTCATATTCCTGTAGTAAAGCATAACACAGAGGCCAACAGCAGTGATGATCCTGACTGTAAACCAGAGAGTCCACCAGTTCAGTTCTCTTCTGTTGGCCAGTTTTTTAAGCTAATTTCTGCTCTAATTCTTTTTTGGAGTCATCATCATCATCATCTTCCTCTGTAATGGGTCACAAAATGGAGCCAGAGCGTCTGATACACTGGAATAATGGTGGATGGTGTGAACAAAAATAACACAAGGTTACCACATAGCTATCATCGTCACCATCACATCGTTCCCTCTCCCCCCCTCCCTTAAGTGTTGTTCCCCAAACAGCAGCGAGGAACGCCACAACGGCACTAACGGCACTAACGGCAGCTTCAAAACTGAAAATTGGTGTAAAAACAGAAACGGTGTATAAACTGCTAGGAGCCGAACCGGGGGAATGTGAGAATGGTGGAAATGTTTGTTCGCTCACTTTCAAACCATTTAGGGTTCTTCTCTGCTCTGCACTGCAAGGTCTCTCTGATGACTTAGCATCAATGCAAGAAGTTATAAATAAATCCCGCCCTCCCGCGGCCCCCCCCTGTGCAAACCTGTTTTGCTCTCCCATGGGTGCAATTTCCTCGCGCAAACTTTTAGACTAACAAAGCACAGCTCCCCTCTTCTTTCAGGGAATGCCAAGAGGCCTCACACTCTCGCACAGTCTTCCAAATCATTACGGGAGTGAGCCAGGTTTGAGAGAGGGAGGCGTAGAGAGAAGCCCCTTTTTTTTGGAGAAGGATGTATACAGCACACACACCTGCACCCTCGCTCCTCTCCTCTGAATGTCTGCTCACTGATGTAAGAAAGGTCAACCGATGCCATTTAAATGTTTCCGGTGAATTCAAAGACGGAGAGGAAAAAGTATATTTTATACCGCGTTAAAATTTCAGGATGAAAACTTTAGAAGATGTCTGGAGGATAGTAAAAGTGTTCTGCAGGCACAGATTATTCATAGTGAAGGGAATAATAAGGCCCTTCTGCCTTTGTGTTGTATTATGCAGAGTGATGAGGATGAAGAACAGAGTTTTAAATAACTTTACTGACTGGAATTATTATATTGGTTGTTATTTAATGATTACACGATAGATCCATTGGCTCATGCATGGGCGAACATACCGTGGGATAAGAGTGGATACATTAGTCTATCTTTAGAGTCAAGATCCTTTTTACAGCTGCATTCTTATCTCAAATATTCAGTCATTCATCCAGTCTGTTCATTTAAACACAACCTCTCACACACACACAGACACACACACCCATAAGCAGAGACTGTGTGAGCACCTGAGCCTCTGTGAGTTATGAGACAGACAGCTCTTCAGCTTCCTGTGGACTTGCTCCTGTCAGCTCTGATGCCATCATGGCGTGAGGCCGGGTCGGCTGTGGGCAGGCGTAGGCACTCCAGCTTCGTCTGTCACCCCGGCTGACTTCAGCGGGTAGGAGAAAAAAATAACCCACCTCTTAAGTGCCTTTCTTCATCCCCACATGCCTTCTTGCCCACCTACCTTCCTGCTTGTCTGCGCCGCTACCTCTGCCCGGTGCTCTCAGAACACATCGGGGACGTGCAGGTTAATCTTTTATTTAAGTCTGCCTTCCATGCACCTAACTGCTGCCCACACACACTTTCACACAAGCCCTAGGCCTCCATCATTTGAATTAAGTGTGTATACCATAGTGGCTCAGGAAGGATTTCAGACGATGTGCGCTGATAGCTCCATGAGATTCAGCACTCTGGGTCTGTTTTGTTTCTTCATAGAGAGTCAAATGTCTTACTGAAGCTGAAAGCTCACACCTTCAGCAGCAGCAGAAGGGCCGGTAACAAACACAGACGAAGCGAGAGCAATGAGAAACTCACCTGCTAGGTTTTAATGGAATGCATTAAAGTATTGCTCCTTCTAGGCAGGAGCCGTCTCTTACATGCACACAAGCACACACACAAACACACACACAAATGGAATTGACTGATCCTTGTCAGTTAGTCATTTCTCCGGATCATTTTTCTGCATCGGCTGCATTTCTGCTGGAGAAATGAATACATTTGTTTTGGTAATGACACGGAAGAGAAGAAATGGCTTTCCGTGCTCAAACAACAATTGATTGCATCTCTGGGTTTAGAATCGTGAGGGGGAAATGATTTTTTTTTCTCGGTAACAACAATTTGTACATTCTCCAATCGTGGCAACAAGAGCAGTGGCCAAAAGCTCAGCCTCCTTATTCTGTGGAGAGATACAAGAGGACATTTCTCTTGTTTAATGAGTAAACAGTTCACTGTGTGTCTGTTACCTTTTGCCTAAGGTAGGTTCAATATTTCCTGATTGCAGGCAATCAGTAGCACACAGCAACTCTACACCTTTTAATGATAGGGATGTTATTCTCCCTGTTATTGAGATAATCATTTTTATACCTCCTCAAAGCCGGTAAATATATCACCCTGAACAAACTAAATGAAGCCCCTGTGCACATCACACTCCTCACCTTCCATGTGTCGGAGTTTGTGTCACTGTGACAATGAAGCAAGCCGAGGAGATGTTAGCTATGAAAAATAGATGGGCTATGACTACGTCAGCTGTGGAGGAGGGCAAACCAGAGCGTCTCTGCCTGGCTGTGGCTTCACTGCATGTGAACTCTGCTGTGAAGTCAAAGCTCACAGAAGGACAGGTACACCTCATTCAGGCAGGTGGAACAACAGCTCATGTTTACCGGCTTTGCTTTGCAGGCACAGTCCTGTGGTTCAGCGAGCACACGTCCGTTAGTCTCATTGGCGTTCCACTTCTGGAACAGAACATCAAGTGCACCCACAAGTATTACAAACATAAAATATGCATCTAGTCTTGATCTGCGAGGACAGACCGGGGGAGTTAAGTTCTTGCAGAGGGTCTGTCAGTCTAATGGGGAGCAGATGAAATATTTACCATAAACCTCAGTTTACCCACAGCTCTGTGTAACATCCACAACACGCCAGGCAACAAACCTGATTCTCTTTGTACTTCAGAGCACAAATGAAGCTGTTTCTCCCGTCATTACTATAGTGAAGGGAAATAAACTTGCTATTATGGTCTGTTTGCCTTATAATGAGATCTATTTACACCTTCCAATGCACATAAACAACAAATGCAGTGTTCTGCATGTTTACAAACTATAACATTACATTTATATTCTGTGGCTGGTGCAGTGTTTAGACCTCACACACAGGCTGCATCTCTCAAAAACGAGTGGCTAGGCTCAGAAGTACTGACACAATCAGGCAGAGGGGCATTTATTTATTACATTTACACAGTCCCAGGTCGCTGGAATGTCCTGTCTCTCTCCTCCTAGCCTCTCCTCTTTCTGCTCTGGATGCAGAATTGGATGGCTTCCTAGGTTGCACTTGTCCCCCTACAACCCTGGGCACAGCCTGCCTCCATCCCCTCAATCCACTTTGAGTGCCCTTTATATGGAACACGCAAGTTGTGTGTCCGTCCCCTGTGTGGGCCTCACATTTACAAGCTGAATGTGCCTGAGGGTTAGTTCTCGCCCTCCACTGTGAGTTATCTGTACCTGGACAGGAGAGGGCTGGACCGTCCCTCTCCGGTCTGGGTCCTGTGCGGCTGAGGGTTGACAGCTAAGGGGCTTTGGGTCTGCTCACTTTTTGTGATCTCTGTGAGATCCTTGAGCAGATGCAGTCCAGTGTGATCCTGACGTAACAGGGTTATCTAAGACTTAAAGGGGCTCCTCAGTTTGCCTTCTATACCTCCACTGCACCGCCATCCGGCCCACACACTGCTTACCGCAGTCCACTGGCCCCAAGGCTCAGGGAGCCACCATGAGTGGGTGGTAGACGTGTGTTTGTCCCTGAGCTTCTATGTGGGCAAGCCTGTGTACTTGTGCGTGTGTGTGCGTGTATGTGTGTGTGTGTGTGGTGGAGGAAGCAGGGCCTTGGGAACTGAGAGCAGGAGCCTCCTGACTGTAACAGTGGCTGCTACCTTGGCAACCCAGAAGGGAAAGATGTGTTGAATGAGTGAGTGGGAGAGTAGATATGTGTGTGTGGGGGATGTGGCTCTGTTTATGAATTTAGTTATTTAAACAGGCTCAGTGCATGCCACATAATACATACTAACTATATTGCTAGTGTGAGAGCAGAGTAGTGTGTGTGCGTGTGTGTGTGTCTCTTGTGTTCTGCATGTTTGTCTTTCTACAAACTCCCTTGACTTATTTCCAATGCAGCTCACCTTCTTTGAGGTAAGTGGATTGTATTTGGATGTGAGGCTGCAGACAGCAGGGCACCTTTTCAAATGTTGAGGAGCACTGGCCGATCAAAAATAGCTCCACCTCAAGTACAACAGCAGCAAGGAGCAAAGAGTCAGAGGATGGAGGAGAGAGGGAGCAGGGAATGTGACACATTTACTCTGACAAATTGAATATCTATGTCTCTCTCCCTCCACATCTTAAATGTCGCTAAATTTAAAACTGACCAAACAGATGTACCTGTTTCTGGGGAGAGGAAACGGAAACCTTCTCCTGCTCATATCTGTAGTTGACATATAACATCGATATCAACCACAAATGAGCAAAATAATAGATGTAATAATCCAACTTAAAATAGAATTTAATCATAGAATGTCATCACTGAATCTCTCTTATTGGCGTTGAGAGCATTTTAGTAGAATTTCTTCAGCTTGGTTAAATTTTGTCGCCTCCTCAGCCAGCAACACACTCCCCCAAGATAGTTTATGAAAAAATATTGCATCCAGACACGAGCAATGGGAGGTTCATGTGTTTCATTTGGTAGCCACCACTCTACATCAAAGAGCGCATTGTGCAACTCTTGCCCTTGTCTGATGATAGCAGGAGATGAAGATGCTTTCATGTCTACAACACACAGCTGTTAGTCACATAAAAGAAGAAATGAGCTCAATAATCACAGCACTATGAGAAGCTTACAGCCTAGGATTGTTTACCTGAATATGTATACATTCACCAATATATATGATCATGAATATAAATCAGTGTGTAGCTTTGAAATGAGTGTGTGTCTGCAAATGGAGTATAGTCTTGCGTGTATCTGTTTATCTCTTGTTTGTCCCGATGCATCCATGTGTAATTTGACATGGGTGTGGTAATGTGACTTTTCACCTGCATCCACTGGTATGTGTGTGTAAGTGTGCACAGAGGGGGGGAGGGGAGGGGGGGTACTACATAGTGGCCAGCAGGCAGGATACCCACTTGAAGCACACACTCATTTTCTCATCTCGCATGTTGGGCAACCTGCTGCTCCTCAGGAAACAAATAATGGCTTAGTCATAACACCTCGCCAACACACCGAAGAGCTACTCACTGAAATAGCTGTGATTTTACCACTGACAAACATGCCCACCTTCCCTCAACTATTTATTTCAGATTGTATAAAAGCCGTGCCAGAACAGTGGGGGTTTGGTTCAAATTAGCCCCCACCTCCTCACTCCCCCAGCTTTACATTGTTATAGATCTGTTCTCAGCCAGACTGTACCAAGAGTGTAACGTGATAAAACACTGGAATTCAGATAAAGCGTTTGAAGCGATACAATGTGTAGTGACAGGATCTGGCAGATGCTCCTGTGTGATATAACGTTCCTATATTTGATCAAGAATCCCCCGTTTATGTCTGCTGAGTTGATCAAATGACTTTAGAACTTACATGAGTGCCACTGTACAGCAACCGACGAGTCAAGACTCTGATATCTAACCTCATTAAAACACCATTATAAGCCGCAATGAATCATTTTGGTTTGTGTTTAAATTGACAATTAAAATATACATATAAGTAAAAGTATCCATTAGACTAATTGATCAGCACAAAGCTTATTTTTCTGTTAACTATAACCTCATTAGAGGCCATTTATCATTGGTTTTTAATAGCTTCTCTGCTTTGCCTCAGTTTTCTAGTTATTTGCCTGTAATCATACTTTAAAGATACAGATTCACTTTGTGGTTTTTGAAATGTTTTAGGCAGCAAAAAGTTTATGTGAAGGATTATGGACTTGAACCAAAGTTGAATGGAGATCTCATTATTCAGTACAAATGCAACCCCCCACCCTCAAATGTGTCCAGATTTCTGTAGCAAACAGCGTAGGTTCAAGCCAATAGGTTTCATTACGGTCAATAAGTCAATAGGTTCCAGTAGCTTCAGTCACAAACAAGTCTCCAAGGGCTTTACAGGCCCAAACATCAATGCTCTCCAGAACAACATGGACAAACTACCCCACAAAACCTCAAACATGAAAGAGAAAAGAGGGAGAACCCCTGCAGAGGCAATTCAAAGAGAGGCAACAGAACCTGTCTCCTTTCTTCATCTCATGTTTGGTGAGCATCACAAGAGAGGGTGCAATGCTTCAAATTGCTACGGCAAACTTTAAAATAAGTTTTAGTTGTTGCTGCTTCTTTGTTGTGGTAAAAAAAAAATGTATTGTGTAATTTAACGAGGTGGAGGAGAAGCTCGGCTCATTGTGGAGCTCAGTAAGAAACCATGAGAAGAGGAACGATTCTGAGCTGCTGTAGTGTGAGCTGTGCTTTATTATGGTGTGGTGAGCGGGAACAGAGCAGCCCATACTGACGGGCTGAACCAAGTGCAGGCTCTAAGCCGGACTGATCCTGCTGGGCAGTGTTGTGGAGGACAGGACAGTTGTTGTGACAGGGTGAAGCCAAGCACACTGCTTGCTGCCTCTGCATGCATGAGTGAGTGGGCCCACAAGTACTCACAGCGGTCTCATCTATAAGAGCCTTTCTGTTATGCAGATTAATGCATGCACACACAAACCTTTGTTCTCACACACTGAGAGTAAAGGATGTAAACAAATCCAGATTTGAATAACTCAAGGTTGGAGAGTGGGGTGAGGTGAACGTCCCACCAGCCACCTCCATATCTGCTCCCCTGCCTGATGCATTCACTGTCACTGCTACAAGGCCACTTCAGCCACACGGCTGTATCATCCCTGCAGCAAGGACATCATAAACCGATGGTGTAAGTGTGTGTGCATCGGTGTTATTGAGTGATTACATGTTTACCTGTATGTGTGTGGACACATGTGTTCATCTGCCTGTGTGATGCGTTGGTGTTAGATCTCCCGCCCATCCTGGGAGCCAAGCCGGCTGCCAGTTGCCCCCTGCTGTGAGGTGTTCCATTGCAGGCTGGAAATAGTGGGTGGAATCCCCTCCTGGAGCTTTGGCGGTGCGGTAGGCAGATGTTTGCCTACGTCTCCCCTCATTTCCCTCCTCACCTGGGGACTGATAGCATCCAGCAAGCCTCATTGCTACCCCCTTTCTTTCAACCCCGGAGGCCCTCAGCTCTGCCAAAGTGGGAGTGAAGATGAGAGTGGGGGTGGGCACATATGCCAAATCCAACCTAAGCTCCCTGTGCTTACAGCATACACGCTCTTTGAAAGTACACACGTACACACACACATCCTTCACATGTTGAAGCTGCCACAATCATTTGGATTAATGAAAGTGAATACACTGATAAAGCTGTCAAACTGAATCTCCTCTGCTGACACACTTACAGGCAGATTTGAAGTCTGGAGTAGTGTCGAATGTACAGAATATAGTCAACCCTGGCCCATGTAACTTCATAACACAGCAGCAGGTCCATGGGTGCAGTCTGGCTTGGTTTGACGGCCTGGATGGCTCTATGAGCGTTAAGTGTCTGGGTACCATTAAGCACGAGCCATCCCATCTAGATTGCCCTGCATGAGTGCTCTTCGCCAGCACACTTCATTTTCAGCTAACCTTCTGCTAGTTGTGCTCATTGAACCTCACATTTCTTGTCGAATCTGAGGGAGAGGGCCGAGCGAGGTGATGGCAAAGTGGGAGGGAGAGATGTAAAACCCTACAGCAGCCTCTCAGCCGTACTGTACAAGTTTGATACGAGCACCTATGAACAGTTACAGGACGCAAACTGTGGTTTCAAAGGTATTTGTTTGTTGGAAAGCCCTATGAAAGACATTTGCATACACAACTGACTGACCCAGTGGTGTGTTTCAGTTTTAATTTCACTCATGCCTACTCCTTAATCCTGTTTCTTTGTCAGTTTACAGTATTTAATGAAGGAAAACAGGCAAACATGTCTGTAGTTATATTTAAACAGCCAAACTTTACAACTAATGTCAGCTGCAAGTCAGGGAAGAAGAGGAGAAGGAGGAGAGGAGGGTTGGTTATAAATAGCTGTAGTCTCTCCAGGATGGCAGGTTTTTAATTAACAATAGAGAGAGTCTGATAATCCACAGTTAATCCAAAGGAAAAGAGGGTGGAGAGGAGAGATTCAGCCACTGTTTGATGTGAGAACTACAAGTCCCTCCTGGTCCTTTTGCCGCTCACTGTCGAGCAAAGCTGAGCTGTGATATCATGGCCCAAAAGTATTTATTTGGTAACAGCCATGCTCCATATTTTGTGATTCACTTTGTCTCTGACTAACTGCTGTCTGTTCCCATTAGCATGAGATGCGCAGGCTGCTCGTCTTATACTGACTGGGATTCTTTGTGCTCGCATATGTTGTGAGTGGATTGGGGCTGTTAGTCGAAAACTAGCCGACTGAAGGCCCTGATGGCTGCGGGCGTCCGCTCAAAGTCCTACATCTTTTTGAAAAGCTTGATCTGTGGGGGAAACACTGGGAGATGTCAGCACAGCTACACACTCAAAGGGAGTCTACCATATAAGACACTTTGAGCTTAGAGGGAAATGGGGGGGTGGTTATTTTTTCTCAGTTTTTTGTACAGTAGAAAATACATGGGTTATGTGATCAGAGGGGAGGCTGGATTTATGCCATTCCCATTTTTTTATTGTGTGCATTTTATAGTGCTTAAGTTCTGTCTCTAGGATTTACAGAGATTCTCATATGGTATCTAATTCAGGGTTCTGTAGTTTTCCTAACCGATCGGTCACTGTTGGTTCCAAAGAGCAGTTCTGGATTGGCGTGGAATCAGAAAGACACCCCCAGTCTGGATACTCCCACACTGAGGGAACCAATCAGAAGCCTGGTTAACTTGCACACTATCTCCAAACAGTTCATTGTTGAAAATGACCAAGGGGCTGGAAACACAAAAGCTGGGTTTGTACTGTATGCATTCCTTTTGGCAGCAAACCTCACAAACTCTATTTGCAGACCTACATCTCCTTTAATCCGCTCACGTTCCTGCCTCCCCATGCCCCGGCACAGCTGTGCACACTGACTAAAATATGCTGGTGGCAGTAAACGGAGCAAGTACCTGGATAGCGTCGGCTGTTGTAGACACATGTTGTGTACAAATCATCTGTAGGACACATCAACAGAAGGAAAGGAAACACGAAAGGAGAGATGTTTGCTGTCCCGTGAACCCTATAGATGTACCTGTTATTATTCGATAAGATGACGAGAATTTGAATGAATTAACAATAGATTTCCTTCTCCTCTCTTCCAGGACAGAGTCTGGGCTACGGGTTTGTCAACTACATCGATCCAAAGGATGCAGAGAAAGCCATCAACACGTTAAATGGACTCAGACTTCAGACCAAAACGATCAAGGTAACAAGCTTATTGCTATCATTATTATTATTATTTTCTTTAAGATACATTTAAAGCTCAATCTGTGGACAACAGCACATGAAACCTCCCTCTATAAAGTGATGAAGGGCATGGTAAACTGAAGTCTTCTGCCTCAGAGCCCTCAGCAAATGAGCTAGAAATAGAGATGGCTTTAACATTCATGAGTGTTAGAAATGAAAGACCATCTCAATCAAAGAGACACTTGAAAAGTTAATGACTATTCCTTATATGCTAATTACTTTGTAAATGTCAAAATGTAAAGGTGAAATTATATAGATATCTCTGGCTAAAAGGGAAAGAACGGATCTATCAGCACACATCTAGAATGATTGAGGGCCCTGTTATTGCATTTGATGCCTTAAATAATATGCAGGCTTGGCAGTGGCTGTCAGAGGTAAGTCAGATAAATCAATGCCAGCGCTGCTCTGTCCTTCCTCCAAACATGTCGCCAAGGCTAAAACTCAAACCTTTTACTTGGTGGTTCGTGCCGGCTCCCACCGAGCTCTTTGCTTCGCGTTTCCCTCTGTGTTCTACATTTGCTGTTGGGTTTAGAAATGAGCGGTAATCTGGTTTCCTACTTCTGTCATCTGATCTAATCTGATCTAATCTAATGTAATAGGATGGGATTAGCCTGTAGTTATGAATAGGGAAACCCACAGAGAATCCCTCCATTCCCTAGACAGCAAACACTATCTGGCTTGGCCTGAATTCAACACAGTGTCCCAGCTTCGAGTACAGAGTTGTGTGTGTGTGTGTGCGAGTGTGTGTGTGTGTGTGTGTGTGTGTGTGTGTGTGTGTGTGTGTGTGTGTGTGTGTGTGTGTGTGTGTGTGTGTCTTGGCATGCAGTTGTAGAAAATGCTCTTCATTCAGTAAAGACACTATTCAAGACTAATTCCTCACACATATTTATATGGCTGCTTTGCTGAGACACACACAGACACATTCAGATGACAGTTTCATTCCTTTCTGTACTTCTTCAGTAATTCTTCAGCTAATCAACCACCATTTTTACTGTGACATTCATATTAGTATTGAAAGTTGAGGCACATGATGTCATTGAGGTCCTGAGTCTCACCATATTACCATAATAACCCTAGGACTTGGCAGAATTAAGGCAAATGACTCCCTAAAGGTCATTTTGGTGATTTGAAGATATATTCCCACTTTACCTGAACTCAAAGTTAACTGCCAGCACTGGAGTAGACTTTGGTGACAACGAGCTTCTTCATGACGGACTGGGATCATTTCAAAGCCATTCATGTTGGTTGGAATTCACAAGGACTTTACTGAATACAGCGACTGATTAAAGATGGAGGCTGATTCTCTTTTTGATCTCATACAAAATCTATCAAACATCATATTTCCTAAGTTTTCTTTTAATGAACTACATTAACAAAATATTAGGTATGGAACAATTCTTAAAAGTAAGTATTTCAACTGAGCTACTGAATACAGACACACTAATTTTACAGCATGCTAAACTGCCACATAAACTATACCTATTACCCTCTTAAAAGAAATTAATATAATTATTCTCCTTAGTAAACAGGTGAACCTGTTCAGATTATTGTAATAACATAATCTCACCATGTACCTGGATGTAGCCTCTAATGAAAGAAGTGCGTCTCGCCCCGGCACCACATGTGAGATTTGATTGCTTTTCCTCATCCGTCTCCTCCTCTCTTAAACGAATCAGTGGGTTTGCTGCGTTACCGCGGTGACGCACATCACATTTAGCTTCGTTACTATCAAGTGGAGGAAGGCAACTTTTCATTCAGCCGAGCCATTCACCCGCTGATAGGAAAACTAATGAATAACTTCTTCATTATTATTTTTTAAATCCTGCTTCACGTTTGGCAGCGGGTTATTTTAAGGCCCAAAATAAAGAAAGAAAGCCATCCTAACATCTCAAGGCAACTGTGTGTTGTCATCTCACACCATCAGCGTTTGACACATCACTCCCCATCTTTCCTCGCTACCGTGTTACACGGCACTTTGAAACGCCCTGAAGGTAACAAGATAGATTAAAAAGCAGCAGCGGTAATTCTAAAATTAAGTTTGTCGCTCTTTCATGTCACACCCCTCCCACTCTCTGTCACTCTTCTTGTGAGGAAATGCTTGGCCCAGAGTTTCACATTCACAGCGTGTATCTTTGATTTGGTTTTGCTACCGTGGTTTCCTCCACCATGACACCTCAGATTTTGTCAGCAATGGTTGAGATGCTGCTTTCCTACTGAGGTGTGAGGGGAAGCGACGTGCTAAAGGTGAGAGGAGCTCACAGAGACACACGCACACACACAGGCGCACACAGGCGCACACATAAACTCATACACATTCATACGGTGTGTGCTCGGGAACACTTTAATCTTCACACTTACACTTTTCATAACTTTCCTGCACACATGCACACTTCTGTTTCACACATGCACTACACCACACTTGTACACAATACTGCTCACAGCTTGAGGAGGTGTTGATGGATTAGACATCTGGAGTTGGCTGACAAGGAGAGAAAATGAGAGAGAGCTGCAGAGAGAGGAAGATGAGAGGAGGTGGGGGGGGGGGCGCAGAATCTGGAAGAGGGAGAAAGATTTGGGGAGGCAGTGAGCAGGAAGCAGTGAAGCAGAAGGAAAGGACCCAGGCAGAGAAGGGAGAAAGGAAAGCAAAGAGAAAGGAAGGAAGGGAGAGAAAGACTGCACAGAAAGGCCAAGGAGGAAGAGGTGTGAGAAGAGAATGTGAGGAAAGATGAGAGAGACACTGGGAAGGCCAGCTGTTCCCAATCCCATTCTCCACGAGTTCAGCAGGATTTCCATGCCGTTGCTCAGGGTTATGACTGCATATCCACTATGTTCCCCTGACTTTAACCGCATTGGAGAGCTTCTGCCTCCGCGTGTCAGGGGCAAAGAAAACGCTGTAAGTGAAAGTCAGCAGCGGCAGTAATGGGATTTATGCAACTTTCGAGTTGAGCAAAATCAGGTCCTCACATGTAGACGCCGGGACAACATTTGACAACTGACAGAAGAAAGTTTGCCGCTGGAGGAGCTTCTGCCGCGTGGCTCACAGTATGACTCGTTAGTTAGGCCTAACTACTAACGTCAGGAGGGACGGGGACGGGAACGGAGAGACAAAGATAGCTCTGGATTCAGTATCTGTAGAGGGGTGTGTGTGTGTGTGTGTGTGTGTGTGTGTGTGTGTGTATGTGTCAGAGGGAGAGAGGGGGGGAGAGAGAGAAGGTGTATGAGAATCGGGATTGACTTGAGGAGCATGTGACAACCAGGGACTGAGTGAGTGTGTGTGTGTGTGTGTGTGTGTGTGTGTGTGTGTGTGGGTGTGCAGTAACACGTTCAGGCCTTTTTATTCCCTTTGTTAGAATGTCATCCAAAAGAGAATTGCAAGGGCAAGTTTGTAATGGATTGTGTGTGTGTGTGTGTGTGTGTGTGTGTGTGTAAAGGGAGCATGGTGGAAAGCTTAAAGGCTTTTTGGTAAGTTAACATTAGACTTACTGCTAACGTTAAATAAAACTCACAGAAAAAGGAAAATCCCTTTTCATCGGATATCGGCAAACTCAACTCATAGTTTATTAATTCACATTTTAATTCAGCAAAGCTCTTTCCCTCTAAATCCTAATATTGTTAAACCTTCCCCCGGCTGTGTGAGTTGTCCTTTCAAAGTAAAACACCTGCAGTTACGACTCAGGGGAAGCGTTTCCTTCCCTCTTCCCTGAATGAAGCACTATCTCTCTCATTTCCTGATGATGATAATCCCTTGGCCCAGGTGTGCGAAGGAAATACACAACTTTTCTATTTATTCTATGACTCATACCCTGCGCCATCCACTACACACACACACAGGATGATTGTCCCTGTTGCACTGTATTCATGTTGTGAATTGAAACGCAAGTCGTGCAGCCCTTCTGCAGAAACACAAACCTCTTCTTATGCTTCCTCTCCCATAGGTGTCATATGCACGGCCCAGCTCGGCCTCCATCCGTGACGCCAACCTGTATGTGAGCGGTCTGCCTAAGACCATGACCCAGAAGGAGCTGGAGCAGCTCTTCTCCCAGTACGGACGCATCATCACCTCCCGTATCCTTGTGGACCAGGTCACAGGTATCTATGGGGCAGCGCCTATTCGCTACATTCTAATTATGTGTGTGCAAGCCGGATTAACCATTTAAGATGTTGAGCTTTTTGTAAACAAAGAAGGTTAAAGAAAAGGTAGCGCCTGGTTACTGGCACAGCTGTCATTTAGTGTGTGTGGTTATGTGTGTGCGCATTTGTATATGTATGGTCAGGTGAATGTGTAATATAGAGACTGTGTGTGTGTGTGTGTGTGTGTGTGTGTGTGTGTGTGTGTGTGTGTGTGTGTGTGTGCGCGCGCTCAATTACACATCTCACTACATCCAAAACACAAGCGTGAATCACATCAGCCCATTATAATGCATGAGATATCCTCTAGCATGTCTCTTTAGATCCATTTCAGGGCGTGTGTGTCTGTGTGTGTGTGTCTACTGGCTGCAACCTGCTCCAGTGCTATTTGCAAAGTGCACTGATGAAGGAGAAAACAGCAGCATGCTGTAAGCCATACTCATTTGCCTAAGCAGCATAAATCACTCCTGGCAGTGAAGTGTATGCCCATCTGTACATTCTGAGCAGGCCAGGGGAGAGGGCAAGGAGAGGAAAGGAGTCCAAATGAAAGGAGACAGGATGGAGTGTAAAGGAAAAAACCCACCATGGACCTAATAGAGTAAATGAACAGATGAGTGGGAAGCAGAGGAAATGAGGAGAGAGGAAATGAATGAAGAGTTGTGAATTGCAGGGCGAGAAGCAGAACATAAACTCAACCGTCACACACACATGAATGGGACAAGGACATCTCCTGTACTTCTGCTGTAGGTGGCACACATCACACACACCACCATGCTGCTTAAAGGCCACACTCTGAAACTCCACCACACAAATACAAGCAATGCCACAGAAACCGCATGCGTTCACATCTGGGCCTCGGGCTCATCTGATTTTTGGCTTTACAGCGTAGCTCTTAGCTATGGGTTTGCAAGAGACTCAATAATTCATGGTTCTACCAGAGAGACTTGTAGAGAGTCAGTGTTAAAGTGAAGCAAAGATGTGCCGATAAATTGCTTGAGTTGTTCATTTCCACTTATGGGAATAATGTCAGGTGTAGGATAACACCCTGTTCAAAAGCCTAACTTAAACTGAGACATAATGGAAATGGACAGAGGGAGGAAAGGGAGCAGAGAGGAAAATACAGAATCAGCAGCAGAAACAGGAGAAGAATAACAAATGGATAAAGGCGCCACAATATCTATAAATATATCACTTTTCACTTTGACTGTGCACCCCAGATTTGGCATTTATTGATATGAGTGTAATATATCTTTCATTTCCATTTTTACAGACAGTTTCTTGGGCAAAACACTACACTACAGTCGTCTCCTACTATACAAGGTGGAAAGAGGAAACAAAAGCCTCACATGCCCCATCCTCCCTCTTTGGGGCTTTAATAAAACCTTTCCAGCTATGAAGCACTTCCTCATTTTCTGATGTAGTCTTATATCAACTGATCTCCCTCACAGACCACAGCTCATAGTCCAGAAATCTGACGCAACGCTGAGCACATGCCTCTGCTTAGATATGAACACCCGGATCAAAAAGAATCTTAAAAGGTTGAGCACTTTGCACAATCCTCCCTTAAATGGCAGGGGAAGGGTTTGTTTCACGACTAGGTTGAATCTACTAGTGGGAGTGGCACCTGGGAGACAGCGTTTGAGCGCTACTCAAGGATCTGCACGCCCACACGTGTCCTTCCCAGCTGAGTGGGTGAGATTGAGTTGAAGTTGGGGTGGAGTTGGGAGTTTGCTGACATCAACAAACTCCGTATACGTAAGAGACAAACCTGTAAAGAGAGTTGGGGAGACGGCAATCCCGGAAGGTGTTTGGGCACGGATGAAAAGCCTTCAGCACCTCTCTGCCACGTGCGTCGGCCCTTCAGAAACAGTGGATCATGTTTTCAGCACACACACGCACATTATTTATAAGGTTATGTAAACAGAGCAGAGGTGTGGATATTAATTACATAAACAAATCCCAGTGTGATCAGGCATCTACAGGCACCGCCTCTCCAGGACTTTACCAGGCCCCACACACCCATTCAACACCCACACAGGCTGATTAGACCTCTCGTCAGGACTGCGCGGGCGTCTACAGACCACCCTTGATTGAAGTCCATCTACCTCTCCCCAATAGGCTTGTTGGCCTCTTAGGGTGGGAGAACTTACACCTTCATAATTATTGTAAATAACACGTTTTATCACCAGGGCAACCTCTCAGCGTATCTACACCCACCTGCAAACTAGTGTGTGTACATAGGCTTAACAAAAACACTTGGTCAGGTCAGATTCTGATATTCAATCTCAACTGGGTGCATCTTCTAGAGACAGAAGACTAGAGACTAGAGACTAGAGACTAGACTACAGCCTACAGGCACTACAGCCAAGAGCCCCGTCCCCGTATATCAGCTTAGCGTACCGTCCTTACCTGAAGCTCTGTAGTTACATGCACTGGTTAGTTCACTCTAGAGCAAGAGCAATACTGTACACTGCTAATACCCTTTACTACACTAATTGGTATCCTGCCCACCTGCCTGAAAAATTAGATACATATTCATACAGACACACACACACGCGCGCACACACACACACACAGAAAGAGCAGATAGACACAGAGAGAAAGGAGCAGAGACAGAGGTCCTGCAAGGTCCCCCCAGAGGCTAGAGGATCAGCAGGAGGAATGTTAATGATTAATTAGATGTATGAGTTGCTGGTGATTAAAAAACACGGAGGACTTTAGAAGGGCCCTGAGAGTAGAATGCTGGCATCATTGCCTCGTCTTTTTCTCCTCTCTATTACTGTACCAACATAAGCGCACAAGACATACACACACCCACACGCACACACACTCGGTGCCATTAAGAGAGAAATGTGCTGCAAATTAAAACTCTCCCGTGGCTGCCAAAAATGTAAGTACAGAACAAGAAAGGGCGGGGGAGAGAGGGAGAGGGAAAGAGAGAGAGAAAGAGAGAAACAATCCCCATTGTTCACGAGTTAACTGCCCAAAGGAATCAGCCATTTTGTAGGAAGTGGCATTGCCAAAAATTCTACTGCACGTTTAGCTCCCGAGAAATTTCAGTGTTCCACTATAAAAATCAGCATCTGTGGTTTCTACAGTCATCAAGCTGAAGACGTGAAATGACATCGTCCTCACTGCACGCCCAACGCATAGACACACAAGGACTTCTCCCTACTGCCCCTTTCAACAGGTCTCTAGGTGAACACACATGTAGCCATTGCTTCCCTCTCTGTACTGGGATCTTAAAGAGTCGCCCCATTCTTTCATTTGCTCGGTGGACATGTTGTTTATGAGACAGCATCCTGGAATTATGTAACAGGTCACTGAGTCATCAGTGCCCCAACGATCATTGCATCAGTGACCTAACCAGTGCCCAAAATCTAATTCACTGTGAGTGATTGTCTTAGTGAGGGAGCTCCCTGGGACACGCCCTTAGGCCAGATGTCCACATGTGCAGTATCTCTGTTGGACATGACTGTATAGTAATGTAATAGGGACCTGATACGCTCCCTGCTTGGATTTGTCGCGTGGGATCAAAAATATTTGATTATTGCAAGATTATGCATTTGTGGATAGTGGAGACTGATCTATAGAAATAAAACAGGCAGTGGGGGAGTGGAGGGGGGTTAGGGTCTGACAGAAATGCACAGAAACCGCAATCGTTGTTGAAGTTATGGATGTTCTTGAGTGGCCATTGACAGATGGGCTGGTGCTTCCCATCTCCTGCTCTGCTAAAACGGGAACATGAAGTCTGTTCACTAAATGACCTCCTCATCTACAGGATGCACCCTGCAGTCACTCTTCTGTTCAATACAGAAAGTATAAAAAAAACACTTAGCCTCCTTCACTGTGAGAAGCAGATGAAAGAAAGTCCACAGAAACTGCCAAAGTGATCTTGGAGACATGCAAACACATTGACTTGGACAAGGACAGCTTGTCATGTCTTCCACTATCCCACTCACCCTCCTCTCTACCTTCCTCTCTCCATTGATTCCTTGTGACTGGACAACCATATTCTGCCTCTTCATCTGTTTAAAAATGCAGCATCCCCCCTCCCTCCTCTCATTCTAACATGCAGGAGAGGCAGCCAGGCTCCAGTTTGGACCAGCTGTGTGTGAACAGGGGTCATAGCACACCCCCACAATGATACTACTGTAACCCATTAACACTATCCTGTAAGGTCTAATGTGCAACTTTAACATGTTAATGAATGTTTCTAAGACTCGGCTGTGTAAAGGTAGTGTTGGCACATACGTAAATAGAAACAAAGGGAGAAAGGTGTCTTTAAAGCCACTAAGTTATTCTTCCACACCTGAGTGCCCGCACAGTTACTCTCTCTCTGTTTCAGTCCATTCATGTTTGCATGGTGTAATTTTGTATTTCAACACCACAATATTTTCTCAAAGGAATTACCCAACCTCCATAGCAGTTGGTATGTTATCTCCTCTCCTGACTTGAATAATGGATGTTCTCCTTCAGACTCACACAGCAGTGAATCCCTGTTCCCCACCTGTCCAGTAGCAGAGAACAGAACGAGCGGTCAAGGTAATTTGAGCGGAGATGTGCACCCTCTAGGTGGGATGACTGCATCCTTGACTTGCACCATCCCCTCTCCCTTCTTTCCTTTTAGTTGTTTCAATTGAATGCATCTCTGTGGTAGCCGACAAACATACACACACACACAGACACACACCAGACAGATGGTTGAGCCTCTGCACTGACAGGCCAAGGCACAGGGCAGCTCCACTATTCAAAGGCTCCTCTTCTTTCCTTTTGCTCTTTCAAATGCCATCTGTACCCAGACACACACTAATGTTACCAAAAACAAGGACATGCGTTGTCTTTCTCTATAGACACATAATAAATCTTTTGAAAAGGCAAGAAAACCAACATTTTGATAAAGTTGATAGAAAGAAGCTTCACAGACAGAGGAGAGTGTGGAAGGTGGAAGAAAATCATTGAGCTTTCATTAGTGCATCCATCCCTGTGTGTGTGTGTGTGTGTATGTGCATGTGCCTGTTTAAATGGATACAGTACAGTACATGAGAAAGACAGAAAGCGTGTGTGTGTGTGTGTGTGTTTCATTAGCCAACAGCCAGGTTTTTCACCTCCTCTCCTCTCTGAGGAGCAGCCATTTTTCTCTGTCAGTCAGTCAGTGTTTGGGGAAATGATAGTGGGTTTTAGAGGAAGATGGGCTTTGTTTGGGCAAGAGCAAGCAAGAATAGCACTGTTTCCTTTCATCATCATCCTTTCACTGTCACCCTCTAACATTCTCCTCTTTCACCTTGTCTCCTTTTGTCCTTTCCTTCTTTCTCCTTTTTTCCCACCGTCTCTTTTCTCCCTTTAACTTTGTGCCTTGCCTCTCCCCAGCCTGTCTCCCGCTACATCCCGCTGCCCCTCCCTCCCTCCCCCCCTCCCTCCTCCACTGAAGAAGCACGATATTAGTGAGGCAGCCAATGTGCCCGTCGGTGTGTGTTAGAAAGAGATAAGCGCAGGTAGAGAGAGTTACATAAGCCTCTGTTGATTACTGTGGAGAAGAGAGAGAGCAAAAAGGAGTTAGAAGTGGAGGAGAGAGTGAGAGAGAGAGAGAGAAGGACAGACAGACAGACTACTGTAGCTAGTAAGTACATTGTGCTCTGCTGCTGCCCATATAGCTGGCTGGTGGTTGATAAGTACGCACTGCTGCTGTGGCTGGTTGAAAGGACACTCATTAGGTTGGACTCCCTCGACTTGCAGCTGGCCTCTCTAGATTGCAAGTTTGTTTTTGTTGTAATATTTAACCAGAGCAAACCTTCTCATTGTTTACTACATTAATACAGCATGAGTGTAATGGCAGCATGCAGCATGACAGAATGCTGCACAGACACAAAGCCTGTTCCTCAGCTCACACTGCTTCAGATTTAACTCCACTAACAACGACGCAGATACAGGGACCGACCATCTTTCTTTCTTCAAATCATTTTATGTTGCATCATTTGATTTGAACAGATTTAATGTGACTTAACAGTTTGAGCATAATATCAGTCATGGAGCACAGTAATATAGTCCCTGAATCAAAGCCAAATGCTGTCCAAATGCCTCACACGGTACTGCAGACCAACACTTATTCATTTGTCTTTGTTTGAGTCTCATTGTGTAACACAAGCCCAATTTGGTGTTGTTGTTATTGTCAATAGCTCCCCGCATTTATTGCAATTTAGAAAATTTTGAATTAATGAAATACAGACTGTGCTGATATCTGATTGAGTATGAATTGCCTTTCAGATGCAAAAGCAGTTTTATTCCGCCTGCGCTCCACACGCACCTAGACACACACACACACACACACACACAGTTGTAAACGTCGTCGTGCCTCCTCTTCCCAGCTCGCTCGTTACCTGAATGGGGACCAGCCCCTGGAACATGGACAGAGACAGCCAGAGCACTAAAGTTATTACTTATTTTATATATGAATGACCTCGTATAACAGCCCGGCTTCTGCTATTCATTTACAATGCAGGAAGAACCAAGGATGGGAAGGACAAGGATGTGTGTGTAGATTTCATTTGAATATAAGGTTTAAAAGGAGCCGGAGAGAGACACACACACACATGCACACACTAAACCCAAGAAGTAGGTGATGTGGTCAACTGCCACTTCGCCTCTCTCACCATCTCATAGCATAAATGTGCTCAAGAACCAGAGTAACCCGATGCACACTTAAGCAAACAAAAGTACACACGCACACATTCTATCACACAAAGACACTTCAATCCACAATTGGTCATGGCAGATTGCATGTTGTCATGGACATCTCTACTCCCTTTCTCCACACTTCACTCTTAATAGCGCCTCTTGAAGTCATCACTTAACAGCGTGTGTGTCTGTGTGCATCTTTGGCTGTGTTTGTGTCTTCATCTGTATGCCAAGCATTTGTCTAGAGGCCCTCCAGCCAGCGCCAGCTTAGGAGCAGCTCAAGGCCAAACAAGTGTAAGGATTAAAGGACGGCTGCAGTCCTCTCTCCTCCTTTCTCCTCTTGGTGGAGAAAGTGAATGAGCAATGCTCTTTTCCCCCTTAACTACTGCTGAGGTACCCTTGAGCTGAGCAAGGCTTTTGGAGTTGCATTTATGACTGTCGTGGAACCTGGCAGCTCCCACTTATCAATTTGAAGGATGGTGTTGGTAGAAAGGACCACCTATCCTCAGCAGATTTACTTTGGTAAAAGCAGATACAAATGTCCACTTCCATTCTCACTTTCTGACAACAATCCAAACAACTCTCCACAGAAGAATAGTGCTGACCCTCATCCATGCAGGCATACAGCGTATACATGACAACTGCAGCAAAAAGCGTTCAAAAATGTTGGGAGCAGCAGCGGTTGTTTGGACTGTGTAGATCCCATTAGGATTGTTATTTTTCTGCTTCTGACAAGCTAATTAAAATGTACAGGTACAGAGTTGGCAGAAGATGAGGTAAGGGAGGGGAAATCGTGAAAGCCTGTCATGGGAGAGGGAGCCAGGAAGGTAAAATAAGAATAAAACAGAATAATTTAGACTGGATCAGAGTTAATGAGATCATCCGGCAGGCAGCGTGTAAAAGCAATAACTTGGGACTTTCAGGGCTGTGAACAACAGAACGTGTGTGTGGTCAATAAAATGTGCTAGGCTGATTTGTCCATCTGTCGCCAAGATGAAGAGTGGAAACCTTGCACCTGGAAAATTAAGACCCTTAAACACACGATCACTTGAGTGCAACATTATATCGAAAACTGGCCTTGAAAGGACATTGAAGAATTTGACATCTATGAGAAGTATGAGACGAGGCAGAGGGAAGGGGAGAAATAGAGATGGGGAGAGGGATGGCATGTAGCAAAATTTGGAATTACAATAAGGAGAGTCTTTCATGTGTGAGAAAGACTGCACACAATGATGCTCAAACACCAAATTCTCTTTCTCACTGCCTCCCTTTTATTCAGTTTCAGACATGCCTGTGTGCACACAGTATTATGTAAATAGTCTCAGAGTGCTGCTGTCACTGAGCAAGCATCCTCTGGGCCACCGAGGCAGCCTCATTAAAACAAGGCACAGCATCCATTAATAGATACCAGCGAGTGTGTACACATACACACACACACACACACACACACAAATACAGACACACAGAAGCAGAAACACGCAAAGAACATCCACAGATGCCAATAAAGGACCTCCCAGGAAGCTCGTCTCTAAATGTTTCTCTCAGGTGGCAGTCAAAAAATATCTCCACGGAGACGACTCAAATGTCAGTGGAAACAATGCATGAGGAGAGAGAGCGAGTGTGTGTGTGTCTGTGTGTCTGTGTGTGTGTGCCTGACTGTGTCTGAAGTCAAGAAAGCATCAAGTGCCACTGGGCCAAAGGCGAGTGCTTTTGTTTTTGTGTAAACTGATGGCCTCAGCTGCACAAAACATAATAATGATGAAATAGGAAAATATATACAAACCTTAAAAAATCATATTTAATAGTGTTTTTCTTCATAGTGACCTAGATCCAATCAGATTTAGTTGAACTGATATTGCCCAACAACAACTAGATGATTTTTATGCTAAGATGAGATCATAAAAACATCATGAATGTGGTAGAATGCTGAAGTTAACTTTTACTCTCTGATTAATAATACATAAATGATGACCTTTTAATGGATTAGGATGTTCATGTAACCTTGTGAAGTA
Organism: Genypterus blacodes; assembly: GCF_046128005.1. NCBI lineage: Eukaryota > Metazoa > Chordata > Actinopteri > Ophidiiformes > Ophidiidae > Genypterus > Genypterus blacodes. Next base: position 5,961,890 of record NW_027466870.1, on the reverse strand, counting down.
AAGGGGATTCCCTCTTGTTTGTGATGTGCTGGCCCCACAGGTGGCTCCCGAGGTGTGGGCTTCATACGCTTTGATAAGAGGATAGAGGCTGAAGAGGCCATCAAGGGCCTGAATGGGCAGAAGCCATCAGGCGCCGCCGAGCCCATCACAGTTAAATTCGCCAACAACCCCAGCCAGAAGACCAGCCAAGCTCTCCTGTCGCAACTCTACCAGTCCCCCAACCGCAGATACCCAGGGCCCCTGCACCACCAGGCTCAGAGGTTCAGGTGAGTACCGGCGTGGGGCTCGGAGACGTCCGTGTGGCGGGAGGTGGAGTAGACAGACGGTAGGACGGGGTGGGAAAGAGGTCAGAGGTCAGCATGGAGACGCTTTGTGGAGATTTTCCTAACCTTGAGGCGGTGGACCCTGTGGGATTTTCTTTGGATGTTCATTAATGACCGATACAAAATGACTGAATATACCAGAGTAATAAGTGTGTGGTCTATTTAGTTGTTTCTATCACATTAAAGTCCTGGATGACAACATGGCCAAACAATATGAAAGACCTCATCGTTATCTATAGGATTGTTTTGTCTCTATTTGAAATGCTGGGGTCACAGGTCGTCGCCGGCCAAAGGTTTGGAAACTCCAGGTTAATGCGTCTGGAAGTTTGATTTGTCTGCATTTGGCCTTTGTGCACAATGCAGCGCTGTGTTTGATGGCTCAGTCTCCAACATTACCTAATGTAACTTAGCACACTGTACAAAGTGTGATCATTATAATTCACGCATGAGGTTATGAATTCCAAAATAAGTAAGTTGCATCTGATGTGACGTGACCGATATTCTAATCAAGTGTGATTAACATTTTGATGAAAAGGTGTAACCATAAAATGAAGTACAGCACGACCTGCTTCATTTGTTCCCCTGGAATGATGAACAGGATTGGTTTTTGGAAATGAGAGGGAGATTTATGTCCAGGAAAAAAAACTAAATTGCTGATGTGAGTTGTCAATGTCAAACGCAGCAGCTATTATTCAGGCTTTATTTCACAATGAATGCATTTAATCAAGGAAGCACTTCTAAACAACAGCCCTGATTTGTAAAACATTTGCAACAAATGCAATTTGCAATGTGTTCGAACAGGGGATGTAACTCCTACACAGTGATTATGAGTCACAGCAATGTCTCTGTATCAACAATGATGCAACCTTCCTCCCGTGAACATTTGTTTCAGTATTTACGTCCCCTTTTGAACAACAGGTGTGCGCTGTGCACACCTGGTGCAGATGTCTGGTAAATGGGGCCCTGTGCACTCGCTGTGTGGGTCCACTCAGATCAGAAAGGAGCTGTTCATAAGAGACTGTGGGGTTCTGTCGTTCACAACTATATGTATTTCCCTTCATTTCATCATGCTGCCATTGTGCCCACATTTCCATATATTCCCTTTGAGGCCTGGGCAAAATGTGCACTGGGTTACAAATACACTCAAGTGTTTAAGAAACTCAAGGTGTGCTGCATTTCATTTGCATTTACGTCTTTCTGCCACTTTACTTGGCCGGATGCAAAGCCCAGTGATGTTTGCAGTCCAGTGCTGGAGTTTGACTCACTGACTGAAAATGTTTATCTTTATTATAACTAAACCTGTTTACTATACCTCAATGCTCAGTTTCAATAAACCTTGAGCAGTGTAAGAGAGAAAAAGTGTTTAATTCAATGAACCAAGGGCAAAATAAAAGAAAGCAAAAAATAGTAATGGATATATTGCGGCCCAGCTGAGATGCTTGGAGCAGCTCAGTCCCTTAAACCTTTAGTGCATTTCTTTGCCCACGTCCATTTCTCCTATACCAAGCTATCATTCACACATATACAGTGTACCACAGACATGCTGTATATATATATATGACATCCCTCCAGGTCATTTCTATCACTCACTGATGACACCACTTCACCACTACAAAATTAATGTTGCTCAACACCAACGGCACCCATGGCTGAGGCTTATTTGATCTGTAGGTCCTGTTGGTGATCATATGATATTACCTCACATTATCCCATCCAACTTCGATAGTTTAGAATTGGAGGCAGAAAAATGCTCATACAATTTTCTGTCTTTCAATAACACCGAGCCAGTCGTGCTGTTTACTCCCCATCAAAGTCAGAGTTTGGAAGGTATTTTTCTACTGGAGCAGCTTCCCTGGTGTGACACCTGAGCGATGTAGCATGGCTGTGTGTCTGTGATACGCCAAGCCAATTTACAGGCTCCACAGGAGAGCTGTCGCTTCTCATCACAACTCACAACCACAGGACACTTCCTCACTGTGTCCCCGTGCTCCTGCTCCCGAGCCCTCCACTAAAACCTCAGTACTTCCAAGTCAGAAATGTGCTGGATGTGCACAGCGCTCGGCAGGAGGAAAACATTTTATTGGCTTATATAAAATAGTATGCAATTGCATCGACATTGTTGCCTGTTCTGTTAGGCTTAAATTTGTTACGAGTAAATAAAGGATACATTACAATCCAACAGATTCTCAATAAAAGGTTCACCGTTCAAGGTCAAACTGAAATTACCATTCAACTTAAACATTTAAAATGAAGTTTCAGTTCAGCATTAAACATGAAAAAATACTAAACTGTACTTCACTGATCTTTCATGCACCAAACAATAAGAAGTGTTGCTAAATATCATTTATCAAACCATTTGATAACCCACTTTTAAAACGCACAGAATGATACTGCATCTACTTGTGTAAGAGAATAATTCATTCTTTCCCTTGGATGGTTCTTCTCCAAGATAGCAAACATTAACTGGAAGCACAATCCATTCAGCTCTAGATGTCACCCGTTTCTGTTTCTGAGTCGTCAACTAATTGTTCTAATTACCAAAATTGCCCCGTTATGTCCAGAACAGGAGCCAGTTTTAATTGAACAGACTTTGTTTCAAACAAGAAAAGACAAAAAGCAACAACACTCTATTAACATGCATTGAGAGAAAGCACAAAAGCCCCATTGTTTATGCTGAGCTTTGAGAGGCAGTGTGAAAAGCTGCCACTGAATGTTTGCATGGTGAACATGGATCAGTGTACAATTGTACATCACAGAAAGAGGGAAGAGAACAAGAGAAAATGTGTGTGTGTGTGTGTGTTAGGAACAGGTTATTTTGTTTATGTTGTAGCCCGTCGGCTCGGTGGCCAGCATATGTCTGTGAGCTCGGGGGTCTGGAGCAGCTCTCCTCTGAGCTTCAACTCCAATTGACTCATTTACCCACAAAGCAGCCTGCTCATTCCCTTCCCACATAATGGGCTAATTACTGCTTTAATGAGTCTGTTTATCCTCTTCTCTTTTTTGTTTACGGCTATTGCTTTATTTAGGGTTAGTTAGGGAGAATAAATATTAAACTTAGGCCTGTGTTGGGAATCCAGATAAGTACAAAGGTTCACCTCACTCCAGTCACCTGCAAGGGTAGTTTAGACTTTCATTTCTCTATTTACATATATTCACATTGCTAAATGTAAAGTCGGATTTGTACAAATGTTAAAACTTGTAAATATAACTGAATCTAATTTGGAAAAAATATCAACAAAAAAATACCTGACCTGGATAACAGATGGATGAAAAACATGTTTAGTGTATTCTCTGTTGTATAGTTAGTTTACTGCATTCCCCTGTCATCCCTGCATACAATTGTTCACAATTAGACCAAAAAATGCTAAATGTATTTGAAATATACCACAGTAATAGTATGGTGTTTGGTATTCAGTGTACGCTGCACTCCCTCATCATTTCTTTTACAAACCTCAGTCATAAATTTACATTTATATCACAAGAAAATGAAGTTGCTTCTAAATACTTAAATCTACCACTTATGTGTAGAAACTTAGAGACAACCACAGTGTCAATGTCAAAGTTAGAGCGTTGGTGTTGTTTTTGAGAGGAGTCGTCAGCCAGCTGTTGCTCAATAAGCCGTGGCCTCTGTCCATTAGGCCAGAGGAGTTAATAAGACATGAGACAGGCCAGACCCAAGTGAGGAATGAAGGTCATTGAGTCAGCAAGCAGACTGCATCAATCGTGGGGGGGGGGGGGATTTCATGCAGCCCACACACACACACACACACACACACACAAAGAGAGAGAGAGAGAAACTGCACTCTACCTTGATTGGCACGGCCTGTAGCTCAAAGGCTCAAATTTTATGAAAGTAGGGCATCGACCAAATAGGAGCTCCTCATTATTACAGCCATTTCACCCAGACTACAAAGACACTCACAGTTCCATGGCTAGCTTGATATTCAGTTGTGTTTTGGTTTTGTGTTGGTCCACCTCATAGCTAACATACTAACCATCATCCTCTCTCTCACTCATTGTTCCAAATGCCAAACCATTACACTGACAGAACTCTGGATCAGGACAATTACTTCATTTTCTGTCATTTCAGGTGTCCAAGTTTTGGAAATTGCGTAATGTAGGCAACTCCAAAGATTAGAGGAAAAAAATGAATTAATGAAAACTAATTTCCTCCACCTTTTGCCTTTATGGTGGCATAAATTGACTGCATATGCACATGCAGTTATTATTAACCATTGCAAAGGACTATGGCCAGCCTCGTATTCTGGTAGAACCAAGTGTCATGCTATGCGACTGTAATGCTGAAATGTGACCAGACCTTCGTCGTGTTGTGTTGACAATTAATGGTCGCCCAGACAGTAAAGACACAGCAGAGACTTCATTCTGGCATTAGCGGACGCTATTCTTTGTTATAGTCTTTGAAGTATCCCAGCGGGCAAGCGACGCCCATACTGATGGCACCGCAGATTTATGAAGTGATGGCAACAAATCGATAGGTAGAATTATTTACTGGTGGGGCTCCTCAGTGTAATGGGCCAACTGTAGACAGGACTGTTTGTTTCTTGAGTGAGGAGGACCATGCACTTCCTACAGGGACTTAACATTAGTTCCATTGAGTGAGTCGACCATCTGCCCACCATTAACCCCAGAACCCTCCTTCTCTTTACAGGCTGGACAATTTGCTTAATATGGCCTATGGCGTAAAGAGGTAATTAAAAACTTCACCCAATGCCAGATGTCCATGTTGACTCAATGATTTTTCAATATCGTTTTGTTTGTTGTTGTTTTTTAGTTTGAGTTTACTTGTATTTTTGCAGTCACCTTGCATTTAACAATTCGTTCAAGATTACCTGCATTTTTGGTTCCTTAAGTTGTTTGGTTTCTCCTTGTCAGCTTAAGTTGGTTACAAACCACCTAAGGACTTCAAATATATCAGAAAACAACCTTTGTTTTCAGTGGAATTTGCTTTCTTTTGGTTGAGAGTCGTGCTGGTGTTGTTTGGATTCTTTTGGGTCGTTTCTGTCTCTTGAATGGATTTGTTCTCTGGTGTTAAGCTCTTGGTTTCTAGGTGTGTTTTTATTTCTACTGGATTCAGGTTCTCCTGCTGTACCCTCATTGTACCTCGACATCAGCCTCTGTTTAGAAGTTAATTGAGCAAATATTAACACTTTATAGTTCGTTAATTGCTACACCAATATAAGCCAACCCTCTGTGGGAAAGATACACATACATATGTTTATGACAAAATTATTAATTACCTCAATTGCTTTTGGCCATACTAGTGAAAGATAACATAGTGGTTGGGATTTGGGATGAGGCTGGATGAACCTGGATCCCTGCTGGAAACAGGAAATGCTGTTTCACTGCAGACAGCTCCAGCTTTGCTTGGCACTGCTCTGCTCTAATTCCTTCCTTTTGCCTCCATGTTTCATTTTGCATTCTCGCTACCATAGGTGTTACATAACCCAGAGCACCAGCCACTGTGGTGATAGATGTTTCATGTACTGACGGAGGCATCTTGCATGTTGCAGGCACAGGGGGACACCGTCTGAACTCAGCTTTCCAACAGAAAGAAAGAAGTTTAGCTTGAGAAAGAAATGTTCCCCCAGCCACAAAATCTGTGTAGGAATTTGGAATCAATTTGCAAAATGGCCCTATGACAGTAGAGTAATATCCCCAGACTTGCAGGCTTTTAACACCTTCTTTGTCCATCTAAATAAGAACCATTGGATTACCTCTCTGTAATGACTGCTGTGAAAAAAACAGGTGCTCCCTTTATGACTTAACATCATTTTCTAAAGGTAAAATAGTTTCTGATTCAGCCTGATTGCAATTGTGTATCACTCAGCCAGAAGAGTATTTCTGTGATCTAAGGTTATTATTTGAAAGCAAAGCGAAGAAAGGTGTTAAGAGCTGAAAATGGTTGGCTTTAGAAAGGACAGAATAGATATCTGGTCAGCCACACTGTTGCTATGCAACCCCTGGTCTTCAGTAACATTGGTTAGTGTTTGGTACCACTCTGATAGGTATGCTCACACACACACACACATGCACATATTGACACACATGCACATACAGGCACACTCACACTGTAGCTCTGTTAGCAAGTCCCCCTCTCACTCTCACAATCCTCCTCACATACTCCAGCGTTTGCATGCATATCATGCACAAGAACACAAGGTTTTCTGAGCCCAGCAGGAGAGTCTGAACGCATCAGCATACTAGACAAGGAGTGGATGTGAAGAAGCCTGTAGAGATCTGCCTGCTTGGTGCTGAAGAAAACACTAATCATGTAGAAGCACACGAGACAAAACCACATTTTTAGCCAAGAAAGATTCCAGTCAGATTTGTGCTGAGAGCCACTGTAGTTACTGAGTCGATCACCTTTAGAGCTTTAGATTCACATCCATACCAACCACAACGGCCATCAGCGTACTCTGCATGACCAAAGTCATGCAGGAAGGTCGTAGCGATTGTTGCCCATATATAGTCAGGAGAGGAGGGGGGGTAGGGGGGAGAGCAGGCAGTGAGCAGTGCTATCGATCAGTGCCACAAGCTCTGGAATAGAACAGAACAGAACACCCTGCAGACTGCGGGAGGAGTGGGAGGAATACGCTTTGTGCCTTAATGCCACTGGGCTGTAAAGTGCTTCCATTTTCCATTTAGTTTGTTCCCTCTCCCTCCTCCTCTTCCTTAAAGAAAGCCGGCTTCTCTGAGACAGCTGCAGCAAAGCGGAAATCTCAATTAAAGTACGCCCAATAATGCCTACTGTATAGGCGTTTCTTAGAGAGAGGTGGCAGAAGAAATGAACCTTTTTATCTCATTTACCTTTTATTTAAAAGTGGGGGCATTTTTTCTCCTTTCGCTTTCCTTTGAGCGGAAAGGCAATTAAGTGTAGTCAACTGAGAATTCAAATCTCTTGCATCACAAGAAAAAGGAGAAGATTATGTGGCAAATGAGAACAGATTTAGCCGGCTGTGTGCATGATCTTTGATGAATTTCTAGAAACGGTTTAATTCAACAACTTCCTGCAATTTAGCTCCTAAAGGAGCCACTCGAGCAGATACAGAAAAAAAAACCTAGTCTGCGTCTCCTTTGGCAGAAATACATCCCATCATGCAACTCTGTCGTCATTCCTGACAGGAGGCCTTTCAGAAACTAGAAGCTCAGAGAGGATTTAGTGAGGGCTTTGCAGACACACACACACACACACACACACACATATAACCGATGTAGCATGTTCAGTACATAGACATACAGCACATCCACATACAATATCCATGTAGATTCATCCTAATTGAGCTGAGTTGGCAGATCAGAGTCTTTGTGGTTTGATTGTACATTTTAGATCTAACTTTAAGATTTTGTAATCGTAGAGGTGAGCAGGATCAGAGGAAGCTTTTGGAGATAGAAGGAGGGTTTAATGTCAAAATGTTGAGGCTGTGCCAAAAATAATTCTTCAGTGACAGCAGGGTGGAGATGTGTTTTAGTAGCTTTATCATCATCTCATGTCCAATAGATCATTCAGATTTCACAGACACTTAACCTGTGAGGTTCAAACGTCTTCTCTTCTCTCTCCCCTCTCTTCTTTCTGCTCTCCCTTCCTGTGTTTTGTCCCCTCCGCCTCCCCTCTCAGGTTCTCCCCCATCACTATTGACAGCATGACCAGCCTGGTTGGCATGAACATCCCCGGGCACACGGGCACCGGTTGGTGCATCTTCGTGTACAACCTGTCCCCAGATTCAGACGAGAGCGTGCTGTGGCAGCTGTTCGGGCCCTTCGGCGCGGTCAACAACGTCAAGGTGATCCGTGACTTCAACACCAACAAGTGCAAAGGCTTCGGTTTCGTCACCATGACGAACTACGACGAGGCGGCCATGGCCATCGCCAGTCTCAACGGCTACAGGTTGGGCGACCGCGTCTTGCAAGTCTCTTTCAAGACTAACAAGACACACAAGTCCTGAACTTTAAAGGGTAGAACAAGTTGCCCCCCCGACTTTGTCTGCTCTAAAATTGCCCCCAACCCCCCACCTCCACTTGTCCCTTACCCCCCTCAGTCACAATCTACCACTACCACCTTACTACAGCCATCCAACACAGTAATCTCAAACGCCAACCGGAACACAAAGCAACCGACAAAACCATCCAACAAATTGAACTAGAAATGGCTTATATTATAACTTTGGACCTATAAGCCAATGTTGCCTAAGTATTACAAAAATGAAATGATGAAAATGTCCATGAGTTTTTGGAAGCTCCTGTGATAATGCAGGCTTCTCTTTGTTGTATATTCTTTCTGTTTGTTGTGGTTGTTCAAAATGATTTTTCTCTTCTGTGTAAACAGTAGCAAACCCCCGTATCCCATTATTTCAGAGAAGAGAATGTCCTTTTTAGATCGAAACCCTTTTCTCAGTCTTGATTCAGGATTTGTTTTTCTTTTGTAAATCCGGATCCACTGTCGTTAGTATTGTATACCTCCCCGTCGACGAAAGGGAGGGGGCTCTTTTTTAAATTGGTGAATCATTCATTCATTTTTAGTCTGTATTAAAAACTCCCCCCTATCGATTATAGAAGGGATTCTGAGATCCCGCAAACTCTGATGTAGAAAAAAAATGAATTTCTAACATTGTTTTTGTTTTGTATCTCAAACAAAAACACACAGTATGTCTTTCCTCACAGGGGTTCAGGGAGACGGGAAGAGGGAGGGGATGGGTTAGCTTTCCTGATGACACGTTCAGTAATTTAAGAAAAAAAAAATAACACACTGTTGCCAAAGAGAAGATCTCTTTGCTTGAAAAAAATGCGTTTAGAAAAAGATAAAAATAAAGAGAAAGAAGATCTATTTTTATAAATGATAATTAAAATAATAATTATTGAAGAATTTTTACAAGAATCTGGATTTGAAAAAAAAGAGAAAAATATTTTGACTGGCTAACTAGGGGGGGCCGGGGCGGGAGGGAGGGGCACCACCTTATCTTGTTCGTTCTGCCGTTGGTACTTTATAGGAGCAAAGGTCGTTTGTTTTTTGGGAATCCTAGTTGGCAATGATTTTGTAGACGGAAGGTTTTGTGAAAAGGGATGCAAACTAAGGCAGGTGATTTTGGTAATTTTTCACATATGTACTAGTGCATAATTATTCAACAGCGATACCCAAAAGGGAAGGGAGAGGGGTCTGTCCAAGGCCGAGAACCATCCGTAAAGTCCAGAGCCCAAAGCAAGAAGTCCCTTTGTCCACTTGTTTTCCTGTTTTGCCATCAGTCTATATGGGATATTGGTAAATAGATATATATACACACACACATACAGACATACACACACACACGCACGCACACACAAACAAACACAAACACAGACATCTATCCATTTAGAAAGCATACTATACATCATTTTCTTCGCTCTGCGTTTGTGAACTTACATTTGAAAAGAACTTCCTTTTAGCGATCAACAGTAGGTGCTATACTACATTAATCACATATCTTAAATATCCAAGTTTGTTGTTCTATGTGTTGTTTAAAGAAAAAAAAATACTTCGATGTTGGCATTGACTTGAGCTGCTGTTCTTTGTTTATTTGTTTATTGTTGGCCCATAAATCTGGTGAGACTATTTCTTTGCTGAATAACCAGATAAATGAATTGGGGCCTTGTAAGAATCACTGAACAAGTTTGGGTTTACTTACTTTTTGTTTGGCTTGCTGACTTTTAGGTTACTTGCTGAGCGTGAAATGTTTGTCAGAATTTAATAATGATTAGCTAGTTCTGTTAGTCTAGATATTTGTTTCCCTAAAAAGGATCTATGACAACTGTGTCTTTATTTGCTGTGTACAAATAGATGATATATATAAATATATATAGTCTACATTTGTTTTACAATATCTACTGTACTCTCTGAGTTGTCACTGTTCTTTTGTTTGAGCTTGTCTTTTTCATATGACAACTTATTATGAAGTGGTGGTTCAGTTACTTAGAAAAACTTGTGAGGAAAATGTCCAATTGTTGTCATGTCGCTTGTGGAGAAAAAAAAAGATCTGGATTATCTTTAAGTTAACTACCGCGGCAAAAGAAACCGAACAAATGCTTAGAATATAACTGTATCTGTTCATTTACTTCTCTATTTTTAAACTATTTATTTTTCTATTTATTTGTATTTATTATGTATTTATTGATTAATTTATCTGTGTATTTATGTATTTATTTGTTTCGTTGTCCGTGTATTTGCGTGATTCTGGTACAGGGAGGGGGGCGTTTCTGAGCAAAAGGGAACAAAGCGACTAGTGGAGAGGCTCTTCCAGTAGTCCACTGCACTGAGAGAACTTTTAGTACGTTTGTGCTTTGTACCAATATATCAAAATTACAATATAAAAAACCTAAAAGTCAAGAAAACTGAAAAAAATGTCCGGAGGGTTGGGGGACGCTCTTCCCTTATTACTAGAAACAGTTACTCGCTATGCATAACCTAGTTAATAGTTAAATTTGCTATTGCTTTTTTCTTGTCTTGTTAAAATGAAATCTTTAGATCTTTTTCAATAAAGTTTAGTCTTAATAGAATGTTATAAACAGTCGTTCTGGTTCAATATAACCTGTGATAAGTTTGTGTAGTTCTAAAAGCCACTCCGTCCACACCCTCCCTCCACTTACTACCGCTTTGTGATGAAACCTTATGCAAAAATGTGGGTCTGAAAGCATAGTTTTCAGTTTTCAGCAAACATTTTATATAACATTCAGCTCTTGGAGGCTTGGGCAGAGACATTTTAAGGAGCAAAAATTGCCCATTGTTGTTTGAGGGTCATTCATTGCACTGGACTAAAAACGGTCAAAATCACTGAAGAGTCAAAACTTATTTTTAAAAATATTCATCATGTTTTCAAATGACATACCAACAAATCTTTAAAAATGATATAAATTGTTAGCAGCTGTTGCTCTACGTAAAAGAAAACTCTGGAGGTATGAAAAGGGATTGTACCGATTCTATATTTTATATACTCTAATATGATATATATTATATATTTTGAGAGGTGAAAGGTAAAGGGAATGGTTCCAGACGTAAATACAGAATTGGATTTTATATTTGTTGATAAGACTTGAAAACATGAAGGAGGTGTGTGGAGAACATTGTAAACACTCAGACGCATGCTCGCATCTTACATCTTCTCCCTCACACACTTACTGTCGGTCACCTGACAGGTCGGGTCATCTGACATCATCGCCATTCTATCCAGTCATCATCTGCGTGATCCAATCACATAGTGTTCTAACTTCATAACGGCAACCACCTAACTAACCAACCAACCAACCAGACCCCTTCATGCTCCCCACTGCTGTTGGGAGTTTGAATTATGCAACGACCCCAGTAGAATGTTGTTCTGATGTGTGAACTTATTTCCTACACTGTATGACTTTTGAACTCTTACGACGCGTGCCTGTGTTGCGTTTAGCTCCTGTATGCACGTGTGTGTGTGTGTGTGTGTGCGTGGGTGTGTGTTGATACGTTTGCGAGTGTGAGAGCATTCATTCCTCTGTATGTCGGCGTGTGTATATTGTGTTTGTGATTATTCACGACGGTGTATTTGAGTCTGTTCAGTGTACACGTATACTATTGTGGGTGTGTGTGTGTCTATTCCCGTGTGTGTGTGTGTGTGTGCGAGTGTGTGTGCGTGCGAGGTGGTGAGCATATGTGCTTGTTTTGTATGTTTATGTGAACACGTGTGAGTGCCAGTGTGCGTGTGTGAGTGTGAGTGTGTGTGTCTGTGCATGTCGGGGTGTTTGAAACATGGGGCTGTGTCACCTCGCTCTATGCCCAACCCCTATGGCTCACACCATCCCCTGTAGCGCCTTATAGTGGCAGCCTGCCAGTAGGAACAACGCAGCCAGTAGTGGAGGAGGGAAGGTGAACAGAGGAACCAGGCTCTTTTTGTCAGTTTTCATTTTTCCTCCTGAGACGTGTTTGTTTACTATCTGAAAAATCTATAAACTAAATCTTTAAAGACAAAAAAGACGAAAAAATGTTCACAGGGCCCCATGACCGCGGCTCTCTCTACTCTCTCCTGCTTATGTTATTACTTAACAATTATCAATGATGATTATTATGATTATTATTGCTATTATTCTTAGTATTCTTATTCTTATTATTAATCCAATTACTGCGATGAATGACTTCATGTTATCCTTGCTAGTTTAGGTCATTTCTGAAACTGGAAACAAAATAAAAATCTTGCTGTAAATGTTTGTTTTTTCTTTTTCATAAAACTGTTGTGTTTGAATTATTTGTACTTTTGAATGTTGGGACAATAAAATGAGGTGTTAAGAGCTTTGATGTTTCTTGTCATGATATGTAGACGCTTGATTTGGAGATATTAACAATTCAGTTTGTAATATTTGGTACATTAAGGGTGTAAACTACAGACACTCAAGATCTCAAATTAGCAACAACTAGCAGAATAATCAATCTCATCTGTTTACTACGACCTTTGAAATAGTCGTGACCGTGAAGCGCAGAGCAATAACAGTGAAATATAAACGGCACGGCTGACCTCAGTTAGTCCTCTGAGCTGCAGCCAAAGGACAGAGGGGAGGGATGGGTGAGATAACACTGCCCCCTGCTTCTCTGCCACAGGAACCAAGACCTCTGTGCTTCTCTCACATTAATCTGTGGGGAGCAACATGCTTTATGTCTCACCTCAGATTTTTATTCCTCACAAAACAAAACACAACCGGTCGCCTCAGAAACGGCCAGAAGCTAAGACTCAAATGCATTTCTAGAGGAAGGAACGCCGCCGCCGCCGTTGCCGTCGTGCTCAGCGCTGCAGCAGACCACAGCTGCTCATCAATATCAATGTTCAACGATGAAATTACCCAGTAATGTCCAGTGATGTGAGCCCGGCTTTACGCCTTTATAATCCAAATCAAATCGGGGAGCATTAGCGGGGTTGTGGAGGAGATGATGGTTGTTAAAATGTGATGTGTCCAGCCAGCCTCGTCTCTCCTCTTCTGTTGTTAGCAACTTAATGAGCCTCCACTCTCATCAAGGCAGAAGAAGATGGAAGAACATGAGTCACCGTGCGCATCTCAAGTCCCCTTTGAACCGGCTCCTTAGGGATTTAAAGGCATAAGGAGTTCAATAAACAAACGATTCAGACTTTGGTGTGGTGAGTCAACGTACAGACGGAAAATCACTAAATGTATCTGGCAGGCAGGATGTTTAAATCCTGAAGGAAGTCTCTTCACACTGAGTTGTTGGATTTAATACAGCTCAGTTCTCACCATATTCTGTCACCAGGTGCAACCATATGATACTGCCTCTCAGTTTCTATATAAACCACTTTTCATCTGCCTGGGTGAGAGCTGATCACACTCGCTCCATGGTGTGAATGTCAGCATCCTGCCGCGCTGTGATGTAGACGCTAGTTCTGCCAAATGACGAGCATGAGCCTCACAGTCGGAGGCATATTATTCGATAAGGAGCTACTTGTCTTTGACTAATCTGAGAAGTGAAACGTTTGCGGCGGGGAGTTGTTGTTGCCCTCTAGCTCTCCTTGGTAACATTAATGGGATAACTCTGCTCGGCCTTTGTCCACTTTACACACTTCACAGCCTCAGCCAAACATACTCCACTTCACTGAGCGCTATTACAAAATCATGCAGCACACACACCAGCATTCTTAGGCCTGATATGAAATGATGATGTGTCAATGTTAACCAGTTTGTGCCGCCTGTACGTGGACATGTGACCTCGAGTGTCATTTAAGGATTCAAATATTGAACTATTTGAATATTCAGCAGGTAAAACTGATAGATTTAAAGTACCTTTGAAAATAATAATAAGACATTCTTCTGTTTACATGAATACAAGCTGCGACAGCCACTCACGGCCCGTTTCCAACATGTGAGTGTTGCCTGACCTGGAGGGAGATAGACTATTTGCTGTATCCTTGTACACACTCACTTAAAGCTCGACTCCAGAGCTCATCTGTGGGGGAAGGAGCTGTCAAAAATCATAGTAAACAAATAAACAAATGCCACTTTACTATTCAAGTCTGTAATTAAATGCAGTGGGCCAAATAAATATGTAAGACTTCGTTAAATAGATTGGTGTGTGTGTGTGTGTGTGTGTGTGAGTCATTATTCTACCACATTAAGTTAATGGTTGATTGATGATGGCTGATTGGCCAGTCATTTCCCAATGCTGGTTTATTGATATCATGGCATGCAGGTGTAACTGATGAAGTGATATGTACAGTACATTACACACACACAGACACACACACACTCCTGTATAAACACACACGCTTGTAAAAGCCGTATCCAACTAACTATGACAGCTACTAAGCCAACAAAGGGTTAAAGACGCTCTACATGGATGCTGAGGAGTTTCTAGCGTTGGATTGTGAACACTCAGAGAGGAAGCCACACACAGCGAACACCCGGGAATCTGTCACAGCACCCGACTTGTGCTCTCTCTCTCTCTCTCTCTGTAAGCGCTAGAGTGTGAAAGTCAGTATATTGGTATGCAGCCAGTGAGAAGAGAGAGTGGAGGATTTCCCCCCTCAACTTTTGTCGCCGCAGTGAGACGTAAATAATGATCTATAAGGTTTAGAGTGAGAGGGAAAGTGGTTTGCAATCACTTATAATCACAGAATGTCTGCTTTCCACTTTACTGCTCTACTGATTGTACACAGCATGGATGTGAGACAGTAAACTATGCAGCAGCCAAGGTTAAGTTCAACCACATTTAGGACTTCTACATCCTCCTAAGTCAAGTAAAATATAACATCATTTACTGACTGAACACAACTCTCAGACTAGAATGTGATCCAGGCAATGAATTCATCTCTTTAAGCATTAAGCCTGTGAATTAACCGAGCCTCTAAAACAGAGAAGAAGGTCAGACGAGTCAAAACTGTTGGTAACACAATCATCATCTCTCATTGACTCCAGGCCAAGGATTTCTCAGACGGCGTCTCTGACGCACAGCCTTGACATCGGACCAGCGAGTGCACTCGAAGACGAGTCGAGCCCGCGGGGCAACGCAGAAGAAGAAGACGAGGAAGAGGGCCAACAAAAAAAAGATCAAGCATGTCTGATGAACGGACTCCTTCCAGATGCGTCTCAGATTGAGGCTGTGAGGTCAGGAGCAGCAGGGGGGGAAGTCTCCACATGGCAGACGCCCTGCTGGGTTTGTGTACTGAAAGTGTGTCTGGGACTCGTCTGGACCGGCTCCAGTATTAATGGGTGTTCGGCCTAAGTGAGCCGCTTCCTTGCCAGCAGTATTACACGGAGGCGCGGCCCTCGACTCTCCTGCTGCCCCGAGTTCAGCCGCTCACGGACGTATTAGAAGAGCTGGAGTTCATTCATTCATCAAGCGCCGACACACAGGCGGAAAATAGCTTTTACACTACTGAGGAAAGTTAATCTAAGGCAACAGGACTCGCTGGTAAAGGCTTGAAGATTGGGAAAGTCTTCTTCAGTTCTGACCGACTGGTGAGGAATCCCAGGATTTAACCTCTGAGGAGTCGTAGTCAGGGTCGTTGATCCTCCTGGTAAGTCATAATCAGGGTAGTTGATACTCCAACCTCTGACAAGCATTAGAGGCAAGTGTGAACACATGACAACAAATATAGAATGGACCATTTAAATGTGTATTTATTATTGAACTAGTGTGACATTGTTTCCTTTTTCAGTGTGTGTGTGTGTGTTTGTGAGCATCTTTAATTGTGAATGTGAACTATAATGAAGTTCCCCTCCCTTGAATGGACCTTGTGTGCTGTACTTCTGTTGTTAGAGTTTCCGCCTCTTGCTGGGAATTCAATTGAAGAAGAGGAAAGGAAGCTGCATCCTCAAACGGCCTGGACTCAATGCTGGAAAATGGCAACAACGTTCCCAAATTTCCCCGCTCGCTCCGCATGTTTTTCCCAGTAAGCAGACTCTATGTGGCCACTACAGAACCTTGGCGCCGGTATGCGCTGTATTTGTTTTGGCTGTGACAATCTCTCTTGTGGTTGTGAAGATTGGGAGTCTGGCATCTTTTTTTGTTCTCAGGCTGGGATTTTAAAACAGTAGTCCTGACAGTGACGAGGGGCTTTCACGGCTTCAGACGCCCGCCGTCGCCGCGGCCAAAATACCGATGTTTTCAGATCGGTAATGATGATTACAGCAGGCGGCGGCCATCGCAAAGGTATTGTTAGTGTGTGTGCTTTGGCGGTGTTGTTTTCCGTAACGGTGATGGCTGTGATAATGGCGGCGATGGCAGTGATTGAGGATAAGATGATGACACGCAGGCCACTTTGGTGAGGCAGCGGAGTGGAGCCATACGGGGTGCGGCGGGTAAACAGGCTGGAATTAGATTTGATGGCAGCCTACTGACAGTAAAGCAGACACTGAGGCATAAAGAGCAAAAGTGTAATGAGAAAGAACAAACTGGGGTTCAAATGCCTTCTCTGGAGTTAAATATAAACATTTCCCTTAAATCATATGGAGGCTTTCACCGTCTTTTCTGGGGGCTTTTCCGGCTTCGCCTTCGCCTCCGGTGGGCTCTGGTGATGGCAGGCGCGCTGGTGTTATTTATGGCTGTGATGGCGGTGGTGGTAACAGTGAGAGCGGCGTTGGCGAACACAAGCGGCGGGCAGCAGATCCCCTCCTGTTCGCTTTCGTAGAGAAGCGGCGGCAAAGCGTCGCTGTGTTCAACCCCAAAGGCTGCAAACCCCCCCGGCTCAACCAAAACACTGGCACGGGCGACAGCACGCATTGTTTTGGTGCCATTTCTCCGTGTTTGCCTGTGCATCTGTGTGTGTGTTCATTTGTCTCTCTCTCTCTTCTTGTGCCATTATTCCTTTTTGGTAAACACACACTCTCCTGATCATCAAGATGAAGGAGAGGAAGAGATGAAGGCCGGAAAACTTCCCTGCATGAATTTTCCTCCACATGCACAGATGCATCTCTGTACACGTGTGAGTATTTGGCACAGGGCCTTTCAAAGTGTGCGCGTACGTGTGTGTGTGTGTGTGTGTGCGCAAGCGCGTCTACATATGTGTGTGTGGGTGAATTCAGCTCTGAAAGCCCATGCAGCACCCAACCATCTGTCACAAAGGGGCCACCGCGTTCTGAAGCCAATCATCTCCTTCCAAACAGCTCCGCAGATCCTCGCTCCGCTTTCCAACCACTGACCGGCACGCCAACTACACATTCACACGCAAACAATGACAGCGTCTGCCGGGTGGCTCGTATCAGCACAAACACACACACACACACACACACACACACACACAAACACAAAGTAAAGACCTTTTCCGGTGTTCCAGTAAGTCACTTGATTGGTCGTTAAGAGAGATTGATTGATGGTTGTTTTATCTCATGCAGGTCCCGTATACTCTTTCATCCATCAGCTTTAAAAGGTTGCATAATGATGTAACCCTCGTCTTATTTCACAGCTCATTTGACAAGTGTGTGTGTGTGTTTTACTATAGATCAAACTATACAGGATGGACACAGCTGCTTGTTTATTGTGAATCGTTTTGCAGAAACGGCAACAAACTGTCAAACGCTGCCGGGAGAGAAGAAGAAGAAACAAACAAAACCCCTGCAACCTTCAATGAAACCAAACTTGAGACATTCCCCCTCCTTCACACACACACACACACACACACACACAGACAGCACATAAAGCCTCATTTCTTCCTTCTCAAACACACACACACACACACACTTCCATCTATAATTCAAGTAAACATCAGGTCCCTGCAGATCCAGCACAGATTTTTATGTTTTCACACCAACACGTTCTCTGTCCAGCTATTTTTATTGCCACACACACACAGACACACACACTCGACGGCGGCCATGTGTTCACTTACGATTCGCTTCAAGGAAAAGAGCAGTGGAGCCGTGCGTGCGTGCGTGCGGGCGGGCGGCGTGTTATTTTGTCAACACCCTGGCTGATATCTCGCTGGGGAAAATTTCAAATAATTTGTAACCCGGCCCTGTCAAGTGTTTTCATCACTCGGGGAAATGAGCGGCGGTGCTGTAAAAGTAATTTCTGTGTTGGACGGCGAAAACGACAGGCGTGTTTCTTTAGAGGCTTAAGAAAATTAAATTCAGTATCAAGTTTCTCCCTCACAGACGTCAAGCGAGCCCGATCGCTGCTTCACTGCATCCAAACCTTTCACACGCATCCACTCCTCTGTAATGACATCATTCTACTTCATTCTTCTTCATTTCACCAAGAATGATGGAGCTCCTTGGCTGGAACACATTCACTTCCTCATCATGCAAATATAAAAGCACAATCTCCACAAATGATCGCATATGAAGTGGAAATAAATCTCTCTTTTTCCACTTAATTAGAGGTTTTATTTACTGCCCTGTGATTTGATTAAACCGACTCCTTTTACTGCAACATCTCAGTTTCTGAAGTTGCTTTCACGCCTGGATTTGACCTTGACCTTGATGTAATTGCTCCTTTTACGGCTTTACAAACTGTTGATGATGATGCAGCATCTACATGAACGTCAAAGTATGTGAATTGGTTTTCGAAGCTTAAACTATCACTTTTCCAGAGGGCATCATGGACTTTAATGAAGTCTTTCTTTCTCTCGTCGCAACATCGGAGCTGTCCATGGTGCTGAAATCCCAACAGTTTAGGACTGACAGATTTAGACACACACATCGTTCTGAACCAGTCCAATCCAAATGGAAAGCCACCAATAAGGGACAGATTCAGCTCCTCCCTCAGGTGGGGGGACAGAGGGGGACAGACAGTCCTCTCCCTGCAGTACTGTTCTGTCCCCTGTGTTTCTTTTAAAAGGAAGAACTTCCTGTGTGATCCCTTGGAGCTGGGAGTCTCCTCCCGTCTCTGTGTGTTTAAAGGACCCATGTGGGACACAGACCAGAGGCAGAGACATGAGGAACTCTGAGAGATCAAGAGTTGATCCTCTGAGGAGCTGATGTGTCCTTTCATAACGTCCTCCAGGATGGACAGGGAACATATCTCCCATAATGCAACAAAGATTTTAAAAAAGGATGTCAGATCAATGTGAGAGAAAGTCTATCGTCTGACCCCATAAGTGCATAAAGGGTAAAAATATACTCCATATTTTAAGATGAATCCCGATTTTTAATACTGATATTGATTCATGAAATATAAGATAAGATAGTATTTTGTCTACATTCAAGTCTGTGTGGATCGTTTAATGTGGCGTTCTGTTTGTGATGCTGTCTGCTGAGCCTGTTTAACACCTGGCAGATGTTTGGACTCGTTTTGGCTTTGAGACACTAAAGGACACGAGCGAGTGAGCGAGTGAGCGAGTGAGCGAGCGAGGCCATCTGCAACATCTGCAACTCCACAAACACCAAGTGAAGCTGAGCCAAGAGCTCAAGGAAAGGAAAGGAAGGGAGAAAATGAACATTGTTGTAAATGATTGCATCAAATCTTGTTTGTTTGTTTGTTTGGTTTAAGGTCTCTTGTTCTGACACACAGTTTACTGCTTTTTCATTTTGCATCACAAATCTGTAGCAGAGACTCATGCTGTGATGCGTTCAGGCCCACATGCATCTCCACTGTTGTGTATATGGTCCTTCAGGTTGAGGTTGATAACTAAACTCCATTCTGTACATTCCCCTGCATAAAGTTGGATTATTCGCCAAACTACGGTAAAAAAAATCCAAAGTGGTGACATGTTAAATAACTTTTCAATGTCTTTTGAAGGAAAGTCATGTAAAGAACAACATGGCAGAGAAGAGGGCTTTGACTCTTCAGGATCTGTTTCAGGCCTGTTGCTCGGCCATGCAGGACAAAAATGAACAAAACTAATTACAGAGGTGTTAGCGGGCCTCAGTGTGCAGGGCAGCGCTGGTCACCGGGTGGTTTGATGAGTATCACATCACAATCCCAGGAGAGGCGAAGGTCCAGCTGTGGTCAAAGTCGCCTCGTTTCAGCAGCATCGTCACGGTTACAAATCAAAATATTGGAAACTCATCTCACGTTAAATCTCAGGGCGCTATGGCAACAAAAGATTTACATTATCAGCTTCAAAAACTGACGAGGATCACTGTATTTCTTGATATCAGTTTGTTTCTATTTTCCTCTCGTCACGTTGTCTCCTTCCTGCTCTTTTTTTTTTTTTTAAATTGACACCATTAGTGGTCGTTCCTTTCTGCTGGTTGAGGTCCAGCATGTCCGCTCCTTTTACAGCGGGTCAATTAGAATCCAACCGAGTAGTGCACTTCACTGATGGAGCGCACTAAAATCTTTGACCCTCCTGATTGCACCGCGTGTCCACTAACAGTATAATGGGCTAAGAGTGCTGAACTACTCATCTACTGTAAGTGGCAGCCATTAAAAGTTAGAGGGACCATATCTAAGTCAATATGATCTATGAGAGACTTAATAGCCACTCCAAACTTCACAGATTCATTCACAGCGTGGCTCTTGGGTAGATGTAATTGATTTTTACAAATGGTAGCGTAGCAGAAGCGTGTAGGATTTACCGTCGGCGTCCTCTGGCTTTGATATTGTAATCTATCAAAGTTGAGCCGATCATCAGATTTTCTCTCGCCGCGGCTCCAAGCGGTTTACGGCGTCAGCGAAATGCCACAAACGTCTCAGCGCGTCCGCGTAGAGGAGCGCAGACGCTGTGCAGGTATAATTTGTTTTACATAAATACCCGCTGGGAGAAAACAGCAGAGTGGGAAAGACTTCCTCCCCGTATTGTTAATGCACACATATACTCAGCAACAAAGTTGTTCCTCCGCCGGGATCAAACGGACACGCTGCCATTTCCAGGCGTCAGCTCTTCTGTCTGCTCTCGGCTCGGTCAAATTCCTTGGACGCGTTGGCGAGTGGAGGCTTCAACAGCAGTCAGCAGGAGGAGGAGGAGGAGGAGGAGGAGGAGGGCAGACCGGCTCAGCTCAGCTCGGCTCAGCTCGGCTCAGCTCCTGCCCACCGCGTTCCGCCGCGATATTGAACCACTATCTGATTCGCTGACCTTCTGGCTGCCTCATGCCTTGCTAATGCAATCTGGAGCTGCTGCTGTTGGCTCACGCCGCTCTGCCTTCAGCTCTCACCTCCCCTGCTTTTTGTTTTCCCACGTGTAAGCACAGCCGTCAAGTTCAAACAAACACACACACACGCATACACAACACACACACACTCGCTCCTGCCTCCTTGCTTTGTTGGCTTAACCTTTCTTACCGACTACCTTGAATGAAACGTGTCCCACCTCCACACTTAAGCGTCTCTCATTTCACTCCATCTGAGGCGTTTGGTTCCTTTGTTTGTCTTCATTGTGCGACATGTTAGCGTGAAAGTGCTTTAACAAATGTACGTTGCAAATACAAACACGCGCCTCGTTTTATAGCTGCTTAGGCATCTTCTCCTCTTCTTCATCCCCCTTTCTGAATAAGCAGAAGATCTACAGAGAAGGTTCTGAGTAAACCCCACTTGAAATAGACGTTCCATCTGCTGCGTATGTAAATAGGTGACCAGCTGGTTTGTGGTTTTGAGGCAGAATTCTCCTTAAGCAGCAGAATCTCTCTCTCCCCCGCACACACACACACACACACACACACACACACACACACACTCGCTCTCTCCCATTCCTCAGGCATTGATCTACCTGGGGAATATGCATCACCATTTCGCCTCCAGCCCTCCAGCAGGTAGATCTATAAGTCAGTCAAAGGTGCTGCGTTCCAAAAAAGCAGATCTCCTCTCTGCTGAGGCGATGGAGAGCCTTTGGTTCAGGAGGGCATCGAGCCGCCGGCGTCCCCGGAGAGACGCACTGGACACCCACACTGCAGGAATGAGGGGAGCGAGCGAGGGATGGTGGCAGAGGAGGGGAAAGGTTGGCCATGTATGTGGAAACATTTCTCTCTCTAACATACCAAAGCACCGACGCACATACACACACACATAACATTGACATAAAACACACATCGACACACACACACACACACCTAAGCAGGTGAATTTTGCATGCATGGCTGCGCCTCCCTTAGCTGTGGCCGTGGTTGCTAGGCTACGGGTGATTCCAGTCTTTGGAGGGGACCTGACATTAGGGAGAGCAAATTGACCACAGGAGGCTTTAATCTGCCGTGAAACAGCAGCTGGCACACACACACACACACACACACACACACACACACACACACACACACACACACACACACACACACACACACACACACACACACACACACACACACACACACACACACACACACACACACACACACACACACACACACACACACACACACACACAGCTATGCCTGCAGTACCATAATTGAACATTTACTACTGTCTCCCTTTGACAAATACACACACACGTTAAAGTACAGGTTCTCACCCTTTGTCAGTCTGCCATCTTCTCCATTTCTCTATAACACACACACACACACACGGGTCTAACTTCTCTTCCAGGGGTGTGTGTGTGTGTGTGTGTGTGTGTGTGTGTGTGTGTGTGTGTGTGTGTGTGTGATTAAGATTAAACTCAAACGGCACACATCTATATTACCAAACCTACACACACAGCAGCATAAACATGTAAATGTCCGTCCTCCTGCCTTCAGCTTGTGTGTGAACAAAACAAATGTAATCAGGTTGGATGAAATGTCACAGAGGTTGCAGGCTCGTCCTTCCATCCTCCTCCGTCCTCCTGCGGCTCCAGACAGACGCCACACAGGAGAATCTCTCTAATGTATTCTCGGTCCAACTCTTGAATTTATTGCAATTACCAGCGATTTGACCATTTTCTGGCTGCCTGCATTATCTATGAGTCTTTTAAATGAACCTGAATCTGATTTAATTGCCGGTGCAGATGATTGTGCTTTATGAGCGATAACCCATTCTCCCCAGGGGCACATCAATCCTAATGCATCTATTAAAGTCTATGCCTATGACATTATTATGATTAGTCACTTTGTTTTTCCTGCGCCGGAACAGTAGAAACTCTGAATATGAATAGAGAAATATTGACATGATTATCTACTGTCACCACACATTAATCACCTCTAATCCCTGCCACTGTAATATTAAACGTATTTGCGCACCCTTTTTTGGACACTCTCCTTGTTTTTGGTGGACAGATGCCGCTGAGTGTCGTTATATAATTACTCCCGTGAGGACGCCGCCGCCGCCGCCGCCGTGTGTGTGAAGGAAAAGTCTAATGTACGTGAGCTGAAGCTGTTTGTGTGACATGTAACAAACCCAAAAGTAGTGTGTGTGTGTGTGTGTGTGTGTGTGTGTGTGTGTGTGTGTGTGTGTGTGTGTGTGTGTGTCTCTCTCTCTCTCTCTCTGCATCTAAACCCACCATGTTTGCCCTTTCACCTGCCAGAGGATTGCTGGACTAACAACCCCACCAAGTGGTCAGGTGTGTCATCGCCAAACGGCTCCTCATGCCTCATTTACTCCACAGGCCAATCAGCAACCATTCATATCTGTTATTGATCACCAATACGCGCCAGGCAGCAGAAGGCAGACAGAAGTCCTCTGTTCTCATTCAGAAGGTCAATAGCTGGTATTGATGGATCACCATCTGAAATGATGATACGTGTGCGGCTCCTGAGGCGCTGAGGGCTGAGCGGGCGTCTCACTGTTACTATAGGGAGGATTTTATAAAATACAATTATCTATGAAATGAGTTCAAACCGTTTTTATTCCATATTTAACAGAACTAACTCTTTGCTTTTGATGTGTGAGGTAAGATATTCTACCTAATGAAGTAAATGAAAAGATGGGGAGCATGAATTTAATATTTTGCGGCACTTTTTCAGTCAATCAAGCTCAGAATGAGACTCCAGCATGTCCCAGCTGGACGTTTGTTCCAGTCTCTGTGTGCGGCTGCAGGAGCCCTGACCTGCGACTGAGGCAGAGCATTCTGACACTGAGCAGCATGTTTGTCACAGCTGATGTGACTCACCCAAAAGCTAATTTTGTTTCATTCTATCAGAAGCTTTGTGGTTTGTCAACATGCATTTGAAACAAACTCCAGTCAGGCTTTATTATGTTCCTCTCTTTCCATGGAGCCCACTTTCATACACAAAGTGCCCGATTGTGCGACCAGACACTGTGTACCTTGATCTCCAAGGTCAGCTTGTATCTGTTTTGATGTTTTCCTCGCTTCTGTTCAAGGGAGGTTCAGTCAGATGGACCTGAAATGTCCTGATAATATGAAGCACCATGGTCACAGGAAGGTGAAGCTGCTTGAAGCTGCTTTTGTAGCCTTTACCTTGACCATGTTCGGCCCCGTGTTCAGTGAGATGCACATAATGGAACCAAACAGCATCTAAACAGGCTGAAAAACCGATAATAAGATGGAAGACACCTGTGACACTAATTAAAGAGAATACTCTGAGGTATCACAACAATCAGGGAAGGGATATCAATAATTTTGTCCAGGCCATTTTAATTTGTTTCATTATTTAAGTGTCAGTTCTATTAAATATGGAAGAAAGAGTGGTGGCTGCTCATTACTTCAACTTGTTTCTGGGACTTATTTCTATTTTTTTGCCACCAAAACTTTCTGTATTTGTGGTCAGGTAAGTTATAAATAATAATCTGATTTGTGTTATTTAAGACTATATATCAAAAGACCATAGAAACATATTTTACAAGTTTATGAACTAGCCTACGGGTGTAACAACAGCACACTACATCCCTCGGCCTCCAGGGGAAGAAGTACAATTTTACCAGGATCCCATTCCTGATAATCTCTGTCATCTTCCCCGAGGAAGAGTAATGGAGTTTGATGGGTTTTCATTAATTATTCATTCAGTGGGTTATTCTTCTTCACTTATATTTTGTCACGTACTATCTTTGGATATTCATCTTACAGGGAATCTACACTGCTGACAGATTGAGGCGCGTATGTGTATAATGTCTCTGAGCGAACATGGCTACAAGTGATTTACAGTCTCAAAACTGCAGGATCCAACTGTGCCATCTTAAAGGCAGAACCATCTGCACCACACGGCAACATGCTGGAGGAAAAGAGGATTACTGGATACGTTTCCTTATATACATGACACCATGGAAAAGCATGGTCATTAGAGTCATAAATCAGGATTTGAAGTGAGTCAGATTTACGCCTGCAGATAGATTTCCTTGAATTTCTGTGTTTTGTTCACACCAGGATCCAATCAGATCAGAGTTTTTCTACTATTTCTACTCTTAAAGCCTGGACATGTGTATTGTGTGTACGCTGACACACGGGTGACCTTTTCCTGTGAAAGGAATGTAGCCATGAGCAGCATCAGAGCACAGACAAAGAGGCTCAAACTGAAATACACTTCCAGAAGTTTACCTTCATTACACAGGAAATTAAACTAAAATCTGTCTGTACAAAAACAGCAATTCATTCTTGTTACTAAATAATCACTTTTATAAATGCCCTTTATTTCATCACTAATTGTCTTTGAATGCGCCTTTTGCTTTGCCAGGTGCTTACATTTTACACACACACATACACACACCTCACACTTATCAGCATTCATCTGTCACAAAGCCGGACATCCAGCAAACACAGCAGGGCCCAAAGTCAATTAGTAGACGGCGGTTCTCAAAAGTTTCACACGTGCCCGACTGTGGTATAAACAGCGTTTGGTGTTAGTGACGGCTCGACCTCTGACTCAGCTCACTGTGACTCATCAGGAAACTAATAAAGTCTCCACATCTCCATGGAGGGTTTCTGATTTGCTGACAGAGCGTTACAGTTTTTAAACATGCTGAAAATTACTGTGTGGCTTTTTCTGAGACGTAATGGACGTTTGAGTGTGTTTGAGATGTAAAAGTGGACGGTGTGTGTGTGCGTGTGTGTGTGTGTGTGTGTGTGTGTGTGTGTGTGTGTGTGTGTGTGTGTGTGTGTGTGTGTGTGTGTGTGTGTGGAGATCCAAGCGGTGGTTTTCGAGCCAAATGAAGCACGGAGAAGCTTCATCTGCGTAAGTGGCCACTGGGGGCGGGGTTAAGTGTCCTGGAGGGTCTCCAAGGTCATTACCCTGCCACCTCCACACACACACAGAATGCAGAAATGAGTGTATGCATGTGTGCGTGTGTGTGTGTGAGTCCTGGAGGGACTGCGGGGTCGTTACCCTACTAATGGTGCCATATGGTCAGAAAACAAACACAAACTGTTCCTCCTCTCTGGCTGTAATAAGGTCACAGAGATGCAGGTCTCATTCAGACGGAGGAAGCAGCAGTGGAGGTCACGCCGGAGGATGTATAGTCTGAACCCGAGGGGCCAGAACCTGTAGCCTCTGCTTTACATTTCAGACATGCCGTGCTTCCGGTTGAAAGCAAGATATTCCTAAGTACTGCAATGTTCTTTCCAGTAAATTATTACAGAAACAAACTTCTACCTGCTTCGCCCCAGAAAAGTTGACTGAACTCCCTGAACTCCCTGAACGCCTCACAACACAACAGAGTGAGTGAGATTTCCTCCTGCTTTCTTATATTACTGTGCGTGTATGGCTGTATAGGTGAAGTCCTTATGGGCAGCAGATGTAACAATGACATTATTTACAAACCAAGTAACACCTTGATGCATCTCGTCTACAAAGTCTGCAACTTGCTGGCGTTCCTTCCGACTGTCTGCATCCTACGCTCACACACACACACACTTCTGGTCCCGATCCTCCACTGAGGACCATCAGGTGCTGCTGACTCGCGTTGAGTCCGCCGGTCTGCAAACGGCCCATAGCTGGCATGAGTTGAAGTGTTTCTGCTGCCACTTCCAGTTAGTCAAGAATCGTGTCAAACAAACATCAGTCAAGCAGATGTCAGCCAAAATATGAAATATGGTCTGTAAACGCCCACACAGGTCTAATCTGGAGAGTGAGGGAAAATATCTGTGTGGGAGTCTGCAGGGACTTTTATATCTCCAGGCCAAAAACTACAAACAAGTGATTTATGATGCTTTACTGCTTCAATAACAATTTTTTTTGTCCGTTTCTATTTAGTGACGCTGACGTTCTGCATTAAACAGGTAAATGCTTTCCTGTATGTTTGGTTCAACCAGCTGCTCTGTGTCTTCATGTTCAATTCCAGTCGCTCACTCTCTCAATTAGGCCTCAATGCTGCTGTGTGTGTGTGTGTGTGTGTGTGTGTGTGTGTGTGTGTGTGTGTGTGTGTGTGTGTGTGTGTGTGTGTGTGTGTGTTGCCAGCTTAGTGCACAAGCTATAGGCTACCTGTCAACGCTCACCATCTGCTCACACAGCAAACAGTGTTCATTTAACCACCAACAACACACACACACACACACACACACACACACACACACACGGCAAAGCAAAGCAGAGCAAAGCAAAGCAAAGAGGAGTATCATGGTTTTATAAAATATTATTATTGCTTTGAATCAAGCTGCATCATCTAAAGAGCTTTATGGTCATAAAGTGAGCGTGAGGAGGAGAGGGAGGCAGGATGTGTGTGTGTGTGTGTGTGTGTGTGTGTGTGTGTGTGTGTGTGTTCCTTGCATATGAAGCTTTGTGTAATGAACAAATTGAGCTGTAGCATTATGGCGTGTAGCTAAAATGCTAACCAGTGAAGCATTGGCCCTCCGTCTCTCTCTCTCTCTCTTTCTAAATCACGTTTCTGTGTCTAATGTCACGCAGACACACAGCGCCGGCAGGCTTCAGGCCGTGGGGAGTGAATATAGCCTATATTTATAGAGGGGGCGATCTGTTCAAACATATGTTCCCCTTAACAAAGTCATCAATGTCAAACCCAGTTCTCTGGGGCGCCGCTAATGCTACATTTAGCTTTGCATGCATAACATTAAAGGCAGCTGGACACAGAGTCGCGGCGTGAAAGCTAATAAGCTACGATGATGATGACCTTCCCAGCTCCCAATGATGACTTCAATTATAGGTGACGTGCGTGTGCGTGTGTGAGTGTGTGAGTGTGTGTGTGTGTGTGTGGTGCACAGGGACAGAGGTCAGCCGAGAGAATCAGACCAAAATATTACCAAGCTAGTGTTCTAGACAGGGCAATATTTTATGCTAATGTCCAGAATTTGGCAGGCAAACTAAACACAGGTGTGTGTGTGTGTGTGTGTGTGTGTGTGTGTGTGTGTGTGTGTGTGTGAATGTGTGTGTGTGTGTGTGTGTGTGTGTGTGTGTGTGTTGTTTGGACATTTTCATTTTTCATTCTTCCTACCTTCAAAATGTAAGTAATGGGAGAGTTGGCGTTGCTTTGTTTTATTAAGGGGGGACAGTATCTATCTACACACAGATCTATACTCAAGAAATATAAAATATGTGATGTTTATAATTAAAAAGCTAAAGCCCACAGAGCCATATGGTCCTTTAAACACTTTAAACACCAGGCAGCCATCCATCAGCTACAGCGTTAGGTTGAAGGAAAGCAGACTACAGTCACAACAGGAGGACAAGAACCTCCAGAAGACGTCCTCCTAACGCTGAGAGGACTGCTGGAGGACGCTTCCACCTGTCTCAGCTTTAAGAGTAGACGGCTGAAAAGAGCTTAAGCTGAGACCTTCAAGAGAAAAATGAAAGACAGCGCCATCTACAGACCAAACGTGGAGACAGACAGGCGCTCACAGAGTCACGGATCATCTAGAAAACAGCAGGAGAAACGCTGCAAATGAAGACGGATGCTGAGGTGGAAGACACGGAGACACGAGGACGAAGACGATGAAATATGAGACGCAGAGTGACTGATGGGAGTTTGGTGCCTGAACTTAAACAACACAGAAATACCTGCCGGTGTTTTAATCTGCTCTAATCGCAGTGAAACAGACGATGATGAAACTCTGACAGACTGTGAGGTTGAGATTCTTCATTGTAACAGATATTAACAAGTACAAACAACAAAAGAAACCAGTCTGCATCTTCTAAGTGGCACTGCAGGAACACTGCTGTCACGTTAAAGACTTTACGTGCTGACAGCTACTGAGTGAGGCTTTTTATAGCCGGCGTCTCCTTAAATGAAGACGTTTTAAAGCTTTTAAGAAGTCGTGTTTATTCTGTCCGTCTTTCATAACAGATGGCTTCTCAAATCATTAAATGCCAGGTGAGTTTGATGGAGAAAATCTTTGCTTAGGTGCACAGTTTTTATGGCCGTGCACCTACTCGCTACTTAATGGCCTCATTCATTCTCGTCTCTTTTACTTGGAGCACTTAAAGTGAAACTATTTACATATTCCCACAGGAGCAGAACTCTGTTAAAGAGCTGATACTTTCATTCCGTCTCTCGCTCTCTCCTCCTCGCTACTTTTGTCCATTGCTCCATTTTAGGCCATTAGAGCAGCTCTGGTTGACATCCTAGCAGAGAGGCTATGAAGTGAATGTTCTCTTGCTCTCTTCACGCTGAAATGCTGCTGCTCCTGCTGCTTCAGCTCTGGAGGAAGCAGCGGCCACGGGACGAAGCATCTACGCAGCCAGAGTACCAAACACAGATTCAAGAAGGTTTTGTCGCTTTCTTTCACATCCTTCTTCATCTTTCTGCAAGGCGCAATAATGTCAACCTCCCTTATCCAGTCTCATACACCCTCACGCCTGATGAAGAGTTCTCCTCTGAGGATTCTAAATCTCTCTCTCCTTCCCCAAACTTCAGCAGAGCCATGCAGGCTGGCTCACGCTGAGCGGGGGGGCACTCTCTGCCTCGTGTGCCCATGGCAGCACCATGCATAATGTATGCATCTCTCTGTGGATAATGTGCTCAAGAAATGCCCCCTGTCTGTCCTTGTTATTGGAAACCCTCTCACGATGAATAATGACAGACATCAGGGTGCCAAATGTCCCGTGCAGGACACAGTAGGCATTTCTCTGCTAACAGGAGGGGAACAACATCTGTTTGGCTGCTGAATGCTACGCTGATTCATCAGTCTCATAAATACACCTCGTCTTAAAGTCGCAGTCAGCTGTTTAAAATATCGACAGAGGGCAGAGTTTGGTTCAGCGTGAGTCAGACCGCACAGGCGCTGCCACAGGAATCCTACAGAACGCTGGAACCAATAGAGGGAAATGGGAAAAGGGAAGCTGTGGCGTTTGTGTGATGCGTGAGACTGCAGCTTTAATGGCGACTTGGCTCTGAAACCACACGCTGGTCTATGACGACTCTGAAGGACACGCAGCCTGACGCAGGTCGCTCAGCAGGAGGGGGGGGAAACTTGCAGAGATTTCATTTTAACGCCTCGGCTCTCATTAAATATAAAACTTGCTCAAAGTTTGCGGTGAGCGGAGGTGACGGGTGCGCACGGGAGCTGTGATATAAATGCAGCGTCCAGGTAAAAAGTAGCAGCTTCTCCATGATGGGATCACGTCCCACAGCGCTCTGCAGGATCCTAATAGCCTCACACGCCTCCTGGGTCTCCATGGAATCACCACATCAAACTGCCTCTCCCCTCAGCTCACATTTATTGTGACATTTGTTTATAGATTTCAATAACAGGCTTAGGTTCTTATTGTTCTGCACGATACTTCCAAGGTTAAAAGTGAAGATATTAAACACTTTAGGTGCTGATTTGGTGCTGATTTGGTGTGTTTTTGTTTTAGATGCGTGCTTAATTTAATGTTTTATCTTCAAAAGAAATGACAGGAACCTTGTTAATTACAGCAGATCACTCAAAATCTAACTGATGCTGTTTTAATGTCTTAACCTGCCCTCTTGTTGTTGTCGTCAAGGCTGCATGAGGATGAATAATAAGTCTCTTTAGTCTGTGACCCCCCCTCATTCTGTTTACCGCCCCATCTCACAGGTAAAGCTAAGTGGAGTGTGTAGTTTGCGTGTCGGCAGACTCGACGCTCCGTCGCCCCGGTAAGTGAAAGTCATCTGGGCCGGGCCTCATCTTAGAGAGAAGGAGTTTAATACAAGTCAGGGGATTTCATTTCATATTCCTTAATACATCTGCAGAGGGAGGAGAGTGGAGGGAGAAAGTGACAAGTGAATGGAGAGGAGAGGAGGGAGAGAAACGCCTGGAGGAGGAAGAGAGGGAGAGAGAGAGAGACAGAGAGAGAGACAAACAAGCAGTTTCTAGTCGTCTGGAGGATCCTTCCCTGTTTCATCCTTTCTAGCTGACAGCTAATGAAGCTGTGGCTTGCAGCACGACGCTGCTGCGGTTAGATTCCCTTCCACGCCTTTGATTTCCCCCTCGTTCCCGTGTTCACTTCAGTGGAAATCGCTCTGGCATTAATGCAAGATCAGACGATAAATGTATCAATAAGGGAGGAGAATCGATCAAACGCTTTTCATGCGTGTGACATAAGTGTGTTTAGATGTTTCTACGCTTTAGTCGCTTGTTCCAACTGCTAAATGTGTAAAGAAATGATTCTGCTGCAACAACAAATACATAGATTTAGATTCTCAGTCGGTGGGAACAAGCAGAGAAATCTGGTTTCCTTCACTTACGTCCTTAAAGACCAACATTTAACACATTTTATGAGATGTTGAACATGTGAGACGTCCCGAGACGCTCAACTACAGCAGAATCTGGCAAAGGAATGGTACAGAAATCAGACCTTTACAACAACACAACCTCTCTCTTTAGTGGTTTGTGTCCGTCTGTTATAAGTCCAAAGTTGTTGTGTGTCTCTCACGGTCTCCGCCTGCGGGCCAAAGCCGCTCTGTCCCAGGGAGCGGGGCTGTTTATGAGCCTCCCCTCTGGGTCCTGGCTGATAAATGTCACTGTCTGAGCTCAAATTAAACATTTAGTGAGAGCACTTGGAAGAAAGGGGCCGAGGGAGAAACTAAAACCATCACATCCTCGCCTCCTCTTCATGTTTGTTAATTAAGAGAGATTTAACAGAATGCGAGGGTCCGACCGCTCTGGTTCCAGCCGCCGTCGCTCCTTCAGAGTTTTGGTTTGGAGGAGAGAGTGCAAAGAGCAGAGCGGCGAGAGAGCGAGGGAGAGAGAGGGAGAGAGAGAGAGCGACTGGAAGCCAAGTGCTGCCTACATCTGAACCAAACTCATTAAGTATGCTGAGTTAGTTGTTTCATTTCGTTTCGTCTCTATTCATCCCGGAAATGGCTTCAGTGGAGTATCTCACACCTACGCCGCCTCCTTTATTGCATTTGCATCACAAAGAATAAAACACATTTTCATAGGCGGCTGGTTTCCTGTTGGCTAAAGATCTGAGTGTTAGACTAATGGTGGAGCCGTGTCTCCTCGCTCAGAGCTGCAGATGCTTCCCCGGCGCCCACAGCGGCCATTTAACGGTTCAAGTCCCTGCCTGCCGTTTATGGCCACCGATCTTAAAGAGGCCCCCCCCATTTTTTTTTCCCCCAGAATTACTGCACATTGAGGTGTGGCGGAGATGGGGGATGCAAGCTCTCGGGCGTTTTAGGGGACAGGTGTTTTATCGTCTCTTTCTGTGTGTGTGTGTGTGTGTGTGTGTGTGTGTGTGTGTGTGTGTGTGTGTGTGTGTGTGTGTGTGTGTGTGTGTGTGTGTGTGTGTGTGTGTGTGTGTGTGTGTGTGTGTGTGTGTGTGGCTTGTTTGTGTGTGAGTGTGTTCCTCTCCCGTGGTCTGTTGAAGGCCTGACAGAGGTAATCACTCAGCGAGATGGAGGGACGGAGCCGCTTTGAGCGCGGACTCTGTTTTAGGCCTCACTGCATAACCAAATAACGCTCGGTGTGTCGCGGAGGCTAATAAGCCGTATTCCCTTTTCTGAACAGCTGAAGGAGAAAATAGCCTCACTTTGGGGGGAAAAAAAGCGACTTTCACCAGATACAGATGGGGTTTTTTCTCCCTCCTAAGCTGACAAATAAATTGCATGCAATTTTAATGGTTTTCTTCCTTTCCAAAGCGGCGCAGTGTGTCGGGAGGGGAAATGACACATTTCACTGCCCCGGCCACGTCTTCATGTGGGTGTTTATCAGCCACACTCACTCCTGCCTCCTGTGTTCATAATCCCACCGCACCGCTGTAATAGATTCAGCCTAACTCTGCTTCATCCCATGTATCCTCCCTTTCCCCTATTAAATCCACAGATTATTGCAGAAAACACTTTTTCTTACTTATACTTGTTCTGTCAAATTAGCTCTTTTAGCGTTCTGGCCTTTTGGAGGAATTACAGGACTTACTTGGTTTCTGCTGAATGCAGGATAATCGCTGGTGCACTGTGGGAGCTTTAGATTTGGGGGAATTAGACATGAAGGTCGATCTATCTCCGGCTTCCCATCTCGCTCAACGTTAAGTCGTCTCTTTGAAGTCTCCACCGATGAAGACTACAGGAGATTTAATGAGATCGTTTGGAGAGGAACCTGTTAAAGGAGCTTCATTCATTGGCTGATTACAGACTAAAAGGTGACATCAGCCTCATTACAACAACTTATTTACTTGTATGTGCTAGACTGTGGGATTGCTGTTGTTATAAATGCCATCATATATGTTAAAGTATGTCTTAGACTGCTTACATATCAGAGCTGTGCTGTGTTTTGAGGTATTTAGTCGTTTAACTGATTTGATATAACTGGATTTCAAACCTTAAGGCAAAAAATTCTTTCACTCAAACTTGTTATTCACTGGGACTTTCTTCACAGTTTAATGTATATATTTTCTTTTCTGCACTTCACTTTCCCTTCTGATGCATTCCAGGTTTGATATTATTGTTATTTTCTCCCCAAATGTTTATCTGTCTGTCTGCCTATCTGTCCATTCCTCTCTCACATAAACTTTTTCTTTCTCCGTCCCTTTTATTCCGCCCCCCCACCCAATCTATCCATCACCCTATTCATTTATCTCTGTATATGTGTGTGTGTGATGTCTAGCAGGCGGCACAATGCTGCGCTCAGGCAGTGGAGGTCTATGGATGCATGATGGAGTGCTCTGCTCAGCAACTTGGCAGCGACGTGAACAAATTGATTTTCTGACAGATTAAAAAAGATTAAACCAGCCATAAAAACAAGCAGGAAAGTGCTTAATGGACCATATGTGCACAATAAGCTTTCATATGTATTCTTTTCCCGATTCTCCTCGGGCCATCCATCTTATTTACACTGACAGGCTGCGGGCCGCGCTAACGTGACTGTCATGACGCCTGGACTGTGTCCTTCACGTGACGACACAAAGCTGCACGTCTTCGTCTCCAGCTGCTCCGTCTGCACTCACAGTTATTAAACTGGATTCATGTTGGATTTTCTAAATCAAACTAATCCGATGTGACATTTATTCATCTTTAACAGTTCTTGAGCAAACCAAAACATCATTTTCTCTCTTATTCGCTATTTTGTTTATATTCCTGGTGCAGGTCATGGTGTTCTGTTCTCAGTCTGATCCAGTGAGCTCGAACCCATTAAAGCTACAATCTGTGATCTAAATGCCCCCCAACAAAACTGTAATGGCCGATTAGAAGCTGCTGTCGCTCAGGATGTTTGGAGGCAAACATTACCAACAATTAAATCTAAGTTATTAATACTTACTGGTGCCGTTAAAGGTTTGTTTATTAGTCATTTCTGTAAACACAGCAGCAGCAAAACAGGCCTGGGTTTGAAGTACAACCAACTGTGCTTGTGAAATGTTGAATTCTAGCTTTCTAATCACTGACAAACTATAATATCTCACTAACGTATCAGCAAACAACAATACACTAATGGTCTTGACTCTAAAACAATGAAGCTGGAGCACACACACACACAGAACCATGACATCACAGTCTGTACCTTCATCGGTGAGCTTAGAGAGAAGCAGATGGATGAAAACATGTGCAACCTTTCTGACCCTTCAGTTCACTTCACTTCAGCTTTTGGTTGAATTGGGCTGCAGCCATTTGAATAAGACAATATGAATTACAACACAGGCAGCCAGGCAGAGGAAACACATGACACATGAGTGAGTGAGTTAGATTCTAAAAATCGATTCCCTTCACTGCTCGTGGCCTCTCGCATCAAAGTGAATCTCTCCTCCCTTATGCATGTGGAAAAGAAAGAGTCACTGACATCAAATATGTTTTTAAACGCTTCAGCAGAATCTCCTGTGAAAGTTTAGGCTCATCCATTCTGCTGGTTTCTCTTTAGTGGACACTGGCTGCTCAGATGGACGCTCTAATATCCTAATATGTTCTGTTTTCTTCTATAAAACTACGCCAAACAAATAGACAAAAGACGATGAGACAATAATAGTTGGTTGTCCACTTCCCCGTCCTCCCATTCCATTCCTCGGGATCACACAAATGCGGCGGGAGTGTATGTGGCGAACCCAGACTGAGCCAACTGACACCAAAATCGCATCGTTGATGATTCCCCGACTGGCAGCCATTTCCTGCCCATGAACCAATCACAGTCACAGTTGGGGACAAGGACCCAGTCCAGTAAACAGGGGGACGTCTGGCCGACTAAATGTTTGTCCTCTGTCCTCTCCACTTCATTAAGTCAAGTTAGCAATATCCACTGATTTTGCCTGGAAATAAATAACAGCGTACTTATATCAAGGACATCAGCGTCCTGATAGTCCCTCTCTGTCTCTGCCCGCCTGTTGACATTGTGGTTGGGTTCAGACATTTACACTCTTCACACATCAACGCGCACACACACACAAACACAAACACACACACACACACACACACACACACACACACACACACACACACACACACACACACACACACACGCCCACACTACTGATTATACTGATTGCATAATCTGTTTATGTTTGTCAAATCTTTAATAAATCACTTTCTTTTGTCTGAACCGAGAGCCAGTTCGTGACTAAACAAAACAAAACAAAAACAATGTCAAAGCACAGAACACAGCGGCATTATTAAATATGACTTTGAGCCAATGGAGAAACAAATCACATTGGTCTATATAGCACACTGAGTGGAAACAAACTGCGGGCTTTAGTGGCCCTCTTAGCCCAGTCTGGGTGCAGAGGGGCGTTCAGGGTTTATCACTAGTTGTCAAACCCAGTTTTTCATGCTGCATTCATGCGCTCTTCAGAAGGTAGTAAAAGTGAATGATACAAGTTCAGTGCGTTGGGGCGCTTTTTGGAAGAAACGCGGAAATATAAACGTAGAGTTGCAGTAGATCGTAATGACGCTTTTGCTCTGTTTTGTACAGAAATACATAAAAATGTTTCGGGTATCGTCTGTTTTTAACAGTAATAAAAACGCACCAGGTTGTTTATTTCCTCTGATACCTTCACCAGTTTTCTCCCAGACTAAAAGTTTTGAAAGGTCACATCTCGTAAACTGGTGTTGCGTGTTAGAAATCTGAGTTTATGAATTGTAAATCCGGCTGTAATTGGAAATATGGCATTTGCTTAATTCCCCACACCACCTGAACGCATCATTAGTCACCAGCCTCTCCAGCAATCAGCTGTGATCACAAACACCTGTTGACTCATCGCCAAGTCACAAACAAGTCTCTGGTCTTTCTCTACCTTCCTTCAAGTTTAAAAGCAAAACAGATCGAGTCTCTGCTCAGGTCAAGCAAGTCACAAGTCAAATCACACGGACATTTGACGATCTATCCCTGAAATCAGGCTATTTACATATTAATTTCATCAGGAAAATGTCGAACATGCTCAACAAAATACCTCCACTGCTTCAAAGTCTTTCGGCGAAGACAACAAACAATCCCATCAATGCAAATACAACATGTGGCCTCCATCAGTGAATAAAGTAAACAGCATCTTACTGTTAAACTCTGAGGTTAACCCTTCTTGTCCAGGACGGCGGTGTGTGTGTGTGTGTTTGAATATTTGGGGAAATATCGGCTATAATATTGTTGCTTGAGTTAGTTATCTTGACTGACAATGGGCAAGGCTAAACTTTTGAAACATGCAACACTTGACAAACTTGACCAGGTAAATGTTTGGTAAGCCCCGCCCTCCGCAACATTCGAGCGCTGCGATTGGCCAGGAGCCCCAGTAATATTTGATAAATATTAAGTCTCAAGTCACGTTCAAGTTCAGTCTTTAACAATGTTACTCAAGCAAGTTTCAAGTCTTCAGATTTGCGTCTCCAGTCTGACTCGAGTCCCTCACCTCTGCTACTATCAATAAATCTATCTGGACTTTTCATCCTCAGTTTAAAGTAAACCAGCTTGAACCTTTTTGGACACACTGAAGGAACAGCTGAAGTATAAAACCCCATCATCCTAAGCAGCGCCCATAAGCTCTCCATTTACCCACTCATCCCTTCTTCCATTCCTCCACTCACCCATTTTAGGAGGGGAAGTGTAACGTCTCTGATGTACACGGACAAATGCAGCCGTATATTATAGCTCCGACTCTTGACACGACTCGACTCAAACTCCTTCAGTGACAACAAAAGAGTGCCGGTTGAGTTTCTGTCAGGAGGGATGATGTTACGTTAATATGAGGCCCAGACCCCGACTGTGACCCGAGTCTGTGGGTGTGATGAACATGTAATTATCCAGACGCCATGTCAGAATCCCTCCTGATTAAGTTCATGTTGGGTTTACACAAGTCAGAGGATTTCTGCAGTTCAGCCTGAATATATTGGCTCTTTGGGTCAGAATGGAAATTACATGTAGCACTTTCTCCTCAAACAAATGTCTTTAAAATCCCTCTTTTGGATTTGACTTTCTCATGTAGCCAAACTTCAGAGTGTTTGCTGGCACCAGAGGAGAACATTCACATCATCCAGCAGCTTACAGCCATTAAAGAGCAACTGCAACATTAAATATATGTATATAAGGGAAGAGAACATTAAATATGCAAATGCTGTATCTTGATCTAATGTTCAACCACATTTTCTCAACCAATCTTCACTATTTTTCATTTCAATCCCTGAATTATTTATTTGCATATATACAGTATTTAAACGCGTAATACACTGATCTGCTGGAGGAATGAGCAGAGTGTGTAGAGTGAGTGGATAAGGATCAGTTTGCAGAGGAATGCTCACATGAATCAGCTCTATAAATACACCTGCGTACGTCAGCCATCTGATGTGGAAACTAAAAGGTCGTTCTTCTCACTTTGGACAATGTCATTCAACAAAGCGTACGAGCTGTAATTTCATCATGGAGCTGCACTGTGGAACATCTGCAGGGGGCACAAGGAGCGTGTTGGTGCCCGAGTGATTCCTGTTCCCACATAAAACTGCAACCAAAGCTATCTGACACACAAATAATGCATCTACCAGTTTATTCAATATTTTTTACAGTGTTTTTACAAACAAATTGATCGATCCTCCTTAATCTCCATACTAAGAACAAAACAGTTTAACAAGTAGCTATGTGTGACCTTACCTGACCTTACCTGTGAGGCCAAAACCGTGTCAGTGTCACTAATGGCCACTAGATGGTGCTGCACTGAGGCCTTTTCAAAACTCACCATGTATTTGTCAAATTTGAGTATGAAGATGGCAAACGAAACAAGTACTCAAAAAAAGGCTCTGAGCTTTGTGACACTGCCACCTACTGGACAGGTAAAGAACTTGGTGTCGCAGGCTTCTCACCACCATGTGTTGTTCACGTAAGCAAAGCAGGTGGCGAAGATTCCAAACAGGAAGTGAGGCGGTAGTGTGTTCAGCTGCAGCGTCTCTCTCAGAGCCTTTGTCATTAACCTTTCTGCTGAGCTCTGCAGGTTTCCAGAAACATGTAAGACAATCTGCTCTCACCCGCCCTTCCTCAGCTCCAGAGAGAAGACTGCGAGCAAAAAGAGTAAATTGGGACGATAACTAAAGTAAAGGTCCCGCTTTAGGAAAACATGGCTGCCAGCGTCTGTGGCCTGCCTATGAGGGAGCGTCTATAAATAACACCAGTAAACATCCTGGCGAGGGTCCGGCTGTATCGAAATGAGCCCCGGATTACAATCCCCTCTACAATAGTTTGTATAAAGGAGCTGCTAGGTGTTACCCTGGTTAAGTAACGTGATTACTCTGCGTTGTGTCGTGCCGTGTTGTGTTGAGTTGGTGAAAGGACTCATGGGAGACTCGCTTCTACTTCTGTGCTGGCATTTACTCGCAGGATAACAAAGAAAATGTGCACTGATCAGTCACTTGGCTCACGCTGTCGGCCCAAACTTAGCACACTCAAGCATTTCTCTCATAAACTGGCAAAGCCTTACAGCACACAGTGGCATTTAAACACACACACACACACACACACACTCTCGCATAGGCTTATATCTCATTACCTACTTATATATGTGGTTTTATCAGCACTGTTGAGGACACGAGGCAACACAGATTAGCAGACCTCAATCTCCAGCTCATTAAGGCTACAGAGTGGGCCTGGAGCCACGGGGTGAACCCCCAACAACCACTCCTAAGACTTTGTGATTTTCCGCTTCTCTCGCTCTCTCCATCTCTCTCCCTCTCTGTGGGATCTTCTCCCACACACACACACACACACAATCAGTCGACGGAGCAGACCGGCCCGCATCAAGATTCAGTCGCATCCCCACAGATGTCTTCCTGGAACACAGCATACGGCTATTACATAAAAGCTGAGTGACTTACAGGCAAATCCTCTCTACCCCTAACTGCCAGAGCGCATCGCCAAGCCTCAGAGAGGGGGAGAGAGCGGGAGAGAGGGGGGGAGAGAGGGGGAGGGAGAGGGGGGGGGAGAGGGGGGGAGAGAGAGAGAGGGAGAGTATTTTTGGGTGCTGAGAACTGCACATTGTCAGCATTTAATCCCTCCCCGGCAAGCCATTTCCTTCTTTCCTTCTTTCTATTTCGCTCTTCTTCACTCCTCAGCCCTTTTACTGCAGCTTCAATTTACCCGCGCTGTACTCTCT
This sequence comes from Genypterus blacodes, assembly GCF_046128005.1. Taxonomy (NCBI): domain Eukaryota; kingdom Metazoa; phylum Chordata; class Actinopteri; order Ophidiiformes; family Ophidiidae; genus Genypterus; species Genypterus blacodes. The sequence goes on along the minus strand of NW_027466870.1, from coordinate 5,921,922 downwards.
CTCTCTAGTTAGTACAGGTGAGTGTGTGTGTGTGTGTGTGTGTGTGTGTGTGTGTGTGTGTGTGTGTGTGTGTGTGAGAGAGAGAGAGTTATCCACACATCTTTTGGTTTCAATAATTGAAGATCTCTGCAGCAGCATAAAACAAGTGTTAACTCTAATGAAGCTGCTGTGAGACGCCACTTCCTGTGTCCACCCCCTCAAGTGGAGGAAGAGGACGGATCTCAGGACGATCCGGAGGAGTTTCTGTTCCTGTTCCTGTTCCTGCTACCTCAAGAGTTGGATGAGTTTGTCTCTCAGTGTGGTGATTGTGGCTCCAGCAGCAAAACAGCTTCTTGATGGCATGAGAGCAGAACTTCCTGTCTCTTCTGATAGATCTGCTCTCGCAAAAAAGAGAATAAATATAAGTAAGATTAAACTCAGAGATAGTAAATATAGTTACGTATGTTCTGGTACAATGCAGACGTATCGACGGTGACAGAGTGCTGCTGCCTGTGAAGCTGCTCAGAAGCTCCACGGTGAGGAGCAGAAGCCTCAGAGAACTCTTCAAGCGTGAGTCTTTTCTGAGGATCCATTATGAAGACGAAGGCCATGGCGTCCTCCTCCTCAGTGATGCCTTCTGAAGGACAGAGATTCATATGGAAACAAGTAAACAATCATTCAATCAAATGCATTTCAATTCAACATTGTCTTAACAAAGCATGACCAGTGTGGTGTGTTGTCATGCAGGAAGGACACACACCACTCTGATGTGGTCCCACTCCAGTATCTGCTCCTGATTCAAGCTTTATTTGTGCTTATGGACGTTATTTCACCATCTTTCTTTGATCATTAGAGTGAATCAGTGGTTGTTTGACGACGCCTCGAGCTCCAGCAGGGGGCGATTAGTGACATCTGCACTTTGTTTATCCCCCCTGTTATGTTTGACTTTTTATCTTAATTACCTCGCTTTAATCGCCCCAAATATGTGGAAATATACTCACTAGCTGTTTCCTAATATCAGGAAATTCCCACAGTTATTGTGTTGTAACATTTCACCTCTGCTGTCATATACACACAGTATCAGATGGGTGTGTGGATGTATAGTTGTAATTCCAGAAGTAACCAGCAGGGGGCTTCATGTCTGTTTCTCTTGTGTACCTGGTCTAGTTTGGGTCTTGATGCTGATTGGTTTACTCTTCAATTATGTCAATCTGACCAGGGAATTTTGGAATATTGAGTCATTCCAGAAACAAACATTTACATTATTATGTTGTTATTTTACTGAATACATAACAATATAGGTAACACACTGTATTAATGTGTGTGTGCCTCTGCTAAATCACATTCAACAATGGAAGTATCTTTCTGTTCTGGTGATAAAAGTTGCCATCTATGAAAAAGCTATTTGAAGCATAAACCATGAATGTGTCAGAACATTTAGTGCGCTTGATTATTTATTGGTGTTTAACTGACAAATCTCAAATTTCATTGATGTCTTGTAACATGCAGAGAGCCTCATTGAGTGAGATGAAACAAATACAGGTGGTCAATAAAACACAACACAACAGAAACAAATGGTTTAATTAGATTCTTTCTCTGACTCAAGCAGATGATGTGTGCAGGTTTGTTACTGCAGCCTCATGCTGGGGTCTATCTGAGCCAGTTAGTGTTTTAAGAGCCTGTAACCGTGTGTGTGTGTGTGTGTTGATGTTGTTCAGTGGCAATTTGCACCAAAATCTGCCTTCCCAACAGACAGCAAATGTGTTTTTGCTTCAGCTTGTTTTTCTCTGCATCTCTCTTCAGTTCTCACCTGTGCTAAACAGCTGAGAGAGCGGCACACTTAAGGATGTAAGGGTTTGAAGAGTGTGTGTCTGTCTGTGTGTGTGTGTGTGTGTGTGTGTGTGTGTGTGTGTGTGTGTGTGTGTCTGTGTGTGTGTGTGAGAGTGCCTCTCTGCCTGTGTTGGAGGAATTATATTGGAATAAGAACAGTCAAATTTGCAAGTATAAAAATGTTAATGACATGAAATGCGGTAACACAGAAAGAAAAACAAATTAGGAACACGGCCAGATCGCAGCAAATACACACACACACACACACACACACACACACACACACCCTCCCCTGTGTCAGTGCTCCCACAGTATCTCTGGCTCTGCTACAGTGTCATCACAGTGTGTGAGTGCCTCATTCCGCGACTCTTCCTCTCTGGCAACCAGCCTATCAAAAGGCAGCAGCCAGCTTGTGCGGTGGAATTGAGCCTGTGACTCCTTTTTTTAATTCCAAAACATCCGGCAGTGGCAGTCTCAAACGTTCCTGTCAGGAATCTTTCTGACACAAGACGCTAATATTCCTCAACACCTTGGTGGTTATTGACTCAGGTGGATTAAAAGTCATTACAGCATGTGGGCTTTTGTGTGCTGAGCCGGTGTCTGGCAGGCTCGCATCAAAACAACCTAACAGGATTTCCTCGCAGTGAAATACACATTTAAAATATTTCCTCTTTGAAGTGTTAATTAGTAATTAGTGAAAAGAAGCCATATCTGCTGTAAGTGCTGTATCACATCTGAACCCTCACACACGCCGTTACTCAACATCCAGTGAGGAGTTTCTTATTTTAGCCCCTCAGTCCATGTTTGTTTGTGTCAGTCGGTGTGAATGTTGTTGTTTGATGTTGATCAGCTGGTTGCCGGTTTCATCATTGTTTCATTGTTTGTTTGTTCTGTGGTCTTAAGTGTCAGTTGTAGTTTCACAGCACAAGCCACTCATCAAAGCCTCAATCTCCCGTTTGAAAGGGATTCAATCTTTATTTATAATCTTATCCAGCCCCATGTGTATCTTTTTTATTTATTGTTTCAAATTTGGATTTGACTCATAAGGTTAACAGTCCAATTTCCAACCAGTTTCCATTCAAATTGCAATTTTACAGGTTTTCTTACGATAAAGAACAAAAACACTTCAACGGTTCAGAGGCTTAACTCCTGAAAGCAGCTGCATGAAGACAAAGAATCAAGTTTCAAGCTGCTTTAAACTTCAAGGTAGTAAATTTTGATGGTTCTTATGAAGGAACGTTGGCTCAAATCAGCTGTTTCATTGCTTTATTTAAGACAGTGTTTTGTTGTCCTTGATAAACTTCAAGAAATCATTCTTTAAAGCTTGATTAAGACATATTCTAATTTTATGAGCCCTGGTCGTCCGGCCTGACCGCTGACATTTCACCACTAATTGCGTTTGGGCGCCGATCGAGGGAGCGTTTTTAATCTTTTTGGTACCGTGGGAATGTGGGTTTACAGCTTATGAGCCACCAAATGAAAGCAGAATAATGTCGCTCTTGCTTTTTAGCTTAATAGAGGAATTAAAGAGTTTGCTGGAAACCCAAACAGGTGCTGGTGTAACTGTAAGTGGTCCCTGAAGGCACCGATGTCATTACCAGCTGATTCTGCAGGGGTTTGTTTACATTTACTTGAGTTTGAAAGAAAACATCTAGGGAAAGAAAACGCACCTGAGCGGATGGAGGACCGGTGGTATATAGAACTTATCTTATGGACTGTTGACTTGCTGGGTTGTTGGGTGGCAGGTGTGCAAAATGAGCAGGTGAGGTGATTGATCAGTAATCAGGCAGGGGCAGGCTGGAGGCCACGCCCACAACACCTACACACACAGAGATACGCAGAAGAAGACTGGGGAAAAAGGGAAATAACTGCCAGGACAGAGAGGCTGTAACTACTTATCAGCACACACACATACACACACTCTTACATGCATACACACATTCATAACTACACACAAGCACACAAATGTCCATATACACCCAAACTCTCCCTCTCTCTTTCTCTCTCTCTATTTCACAGACACGCACACACACACACACACACACACACACACACACACACACGCGAGCGCCATGCCTCCAGCAGCCGTGCCTTTCTGTAGGATTCTCCTCTGGGTGCGGCGTCCAAGGTGAGCGTGCTTGCTGGCAGCTCCTGAGGAGTTGGTGGGAAGAGATAGCTGAGCGAAGCTATTAAAATACGGGCAGGAATTTCCCTTATCTCCCCCGCCGAGGCAGCTCGCGCCGCTTTGTGCTATTATGGAGATAAAATGCACAGAGGCTTGGAATGAGGGAGGGGGAGGCGGGAGTGGGGGGGGGAGATGATGATGAGGGGTGGGAGAGGTTGTGGAGGGAAGGCGTAAGAACGTCAGATTTATGGAGCTAGGGAAGCTTAAGGTTATTAAATCGGAAGATTACTCGACTGCGAAATTGTTGAAGTTTTTACGAGAAGTTGAGGGATTTAGGCCGGCGGTAAACAGCAAAGCATTAGCAGGCCAGAGGTATACATTATTCACTATTTACTTTCTCTACATTCTGTTCAGTCATTCACCCACGCTGCTTTCTTCTCCGTCCTTTCACCGAGCTCACACACAATATTGAACACCTCCTAAATTCCCATTCAGGGGAGGATCTGAACTCCCCCATGTCTCCCCCCGTCCATCCCTCCACGGCATGAGAGAGAGAGAGAGAGGGAGAGAGAGAGAGAGAGAGAGAGAGGGAGAGGGAGAGAGATGCTCAGTCTTGTCATGCCGTGTGTCAGGATGGATGCCGCTTGCTGTGAGCGAAAGACACAAATCTCCCTCAAGGTCATTCATCAACTTTTTAGAGTTTGACGGAGCAGAATACAAAAACATAAGCTGACTTTTTAGAGGACAGATTCTCGTCTTTTATATTTGGATAAGTAAGTAATTCTCAATATATCAGCACACTCTGGAGCAGAATGAGCTCCACCTGCCTGTTTCCCGGGGCTCCAGAGCCTGTAATGCCTCGTGCAGCACAGGTAGCGGTGAGGATTAGCCGTATTGACATTGGATGTACCTTTACACTAATACCTCTCCACCAATATAGGGCTGATTGGCATGAGTGGGAAAGGATTTATTCAATTACAAAAACATAGAATACCGCTCTAAAATCAAATGTCAAAAATGTGACTCTTGGCTGACAATATATACCAGCTTAATGTGAGTGGCCATGTTTGTTGTTTACTGCTGACAAACTACAGCTGCTGGCTCACAAATGGCTGTGGGAGCAGAAACACGGAGCAAAGTCCTTGGCTGACAAAGTGAGCTCGCTGCTGCAGACAGGCTCGTCTGTATTCCTCAGAGGGTGAACGATGGACGTCAGGGTGGAAATGGTTCTTGGCTTTGCAGTGTTTTACATTAGGACTCGGAATTATTTGTGAATCACAGTTTGTATGACTGAACGTGTGTGTTGGTGTGTGTGTTTGTCTTTTTTCTGCCAGCTATTACAACAGCAGGTCATATATAAGGCAACACACCGGAACACAGGTGAGAAATGAGTCTACGCTCTGCCTGGACACACACACACACACACACACACACACACACACACACACACACACACACCACATCTCTTCAATGACGCAATCAATGCGTGTTCAACAAAACACCAAATTACTTGCGATGCTATATAATTTCACATTTTACTGCACAAATTTCACACAAAAAATGCAAAGATTACTCAAAAATGTCATCCCAATCAAAAAACATTGCCTTAATTTGTAGTACCAAACTTTTCCTGCAAAATTCATGAAATCAGTGCAGCAAAATCTGTGAATATGCTACAACCTAGCTTTGTGTCACTTCAGATGTACACACACACATCCCCTGGCAGCTGGAGTCATGCAGGCGGGCGCATGCACACACACACACACACACACACACACACACACACATTCACACATTCACACACACACACCATATCGATATTCTCCATGTATTCCTGCATTTACTTTCTATTCAACCTCCACTTACATTGAAAGCAACAGAAATTGTATCCATTTCAAACGAATGACAGCAGAGACAGCGATTATCCAGATGCTTTATATGTGTATGTGTGTGTGTATGTGTGTGCGTGTGTGTTGTTGTTGGGAAGCCGCTAACACACAGCCAGCCCTGCTCTTTGATACACCAGCAGGCCTGCAGGATATTCCTCCACCTAATTTGCACAATTTCCCTCCATCCTTCATTGACTGTGGTGGTTGAAGCTGAATGTATGCACGTCCAGCTGTGATCTGACGGATGGAAAACTTTTCATATAAGCCGACCAGCTAAGTTATTTGTCTGGATGTATTTGCGTGTTTGAACGTGGGGATGTTTATCTCTCCATGTGCGATCCTGCACACGCTCCCTCTCCCCCTCTGCAGCCGTGTGCGTGTTTAGCGAACATAATTACATTTTCTCCAGACACTGAGGGGCTGCCATGTTTTGCGGTTTATGGAGGACTCTCGTGCTGTTTGTTGACACACAGAAAACGAGGCCAGCCGTCTTCCCGCTCCGCTCGCTAATTCTCCTCTGTGGCGTAGCGGAGGGAAACTTCATTAACCCCACTGCCACACAGCCGATCCTGGAGAAGCGCATGTGTAATGTGGCTGAAAGCAGCCTGTTAGCGCTGTAAACACTAACTTGCTGAACATCAGGATGTATTACACACTTCAGCTAACTTCTAAAGAGCAGGTCCACCAGCTTCTGTCTCCTGGGCTAACGATAGCTACAGAGATGATGTAATGATAAATATTAAATGAACGCACAAAACGACTCACCAAACATTTTAATGTCGAAACTCTTGATATGATATAAAGCATCTCTGTTGAAAGAGCGGCCTCACTGTGTCTTTGTGTGATGTAACACAAAGTAGACCGGCACAGAAGCTGCTAAATAAACCCTCCAGGGCCGAATGGAGACACATGGGCTCCTCATACCTGTGGCCCACTGAAGACGCCTCCACCTGAGACACGACGCCCACGCTGCCTGCAGGCCCAAATACATATGGAGGTGATGGAGAAGAGAGGAGAGTAGAGAAAACAGGAGAGGAGTAGAAGAGAAGAGGAGGAGAGGCCTCTGCCCGGTGTATTTATGATATATTTCCTGTATATATCTGTAGTATTTATTCCTGAGTGATGCTACAGGATGCTACAGTCTCCAGTTTCCCCTTGAAGGCTTTTTCAGCCCCTGACTCTAACACATCATCAGCTCATTATGTGGCTGCTCACCAAAAAGACAAAGAATTTCACACAGTGTCTTAATTCTAAATGACTTCATCAGTAATTTCAAACTTCCACTGACTAAAATACTCCCTTTGTTTGCTAAAGGCTGTGTGTCAGCTGTGAAAGAAGAGAGAAAGGGTTCACTAGCTTAGCTCATAGCTTAGCTTGTAGCTTAGCATGGAAAGATGGAAACCCCGTGGACCAGCGCAGTTGTAGGAGGGAAGTGGTTTTGTTTTGCATTCAAGCTAAGCGAAAAGAGCCCTGCAACTTCTGTTAGCAAACAATGCTACAACGCAAACTCAGCTAAATCAGCCTCATTTATCCAAGGACCTCAAACATCAGATAACAAATACAACAGACACAAGAAACGTGATGCTTACTAAATTTAGCCGTCACGTTTCATGTTTGTGTTCACAGTCTTCGGCTTCTGCTGGGAGAAACTGTCCATAAACAAGGAAAAGTGTTTGGAAATCTGTAAAAACAGACCATTCGATCTGACGGCAATGGCGTCCAAGACTGCGAAGACTTGCACTGGCTCCTGATTTATTTAGCGTTCCAAAGCAGTTCCTTCCACCGCCGAGCGCTGCCAGGACGCTCCAGTCTTCCTCAAGCTGTTATTGAACGGTCCAATGCCTGATGTTAGAAAAGTGGAAGAAATCGAGCACAACAAACCGTCCATGGGATGGTTGTTGTGGTTGCTTAGAGGCATGAACACAACACGGTGAAAGGGTTCATGTAGCACAGCTGTAACGTGGCAAAGTGCATCTTTGAGTGCTTTAAAAAAAAAAGGAGGACATTATAGTTCACTGTTATGTTGCTGTGACGTCCCACTGAGTCGTCCTCCCGTCTGTCCCCTTGAGCGTCGCTGTAACGAGGGTGTAGTGAAGGTGCAGCAGAGTGACATAGTGTGCTGTGTTGTTTCTTTGCCTCCACGGGGCGACAATTCCCCAAGTGTGGCCCAAGAGCAATGAATAAGCATTTTAAGCTATTATCCATTTGCATTGTCAAAATAAATATTGTTGTATTTGTCATATCTCATTGCCTCGTTCTCAGTGAGTCTTGTTCTGTCCACGGCTGCTCTGACTCCGGGCTGTAGGCTTTAGTAAAGTTTGAACATGTGACATGGCTGCTTCATGTCCCAAAATGGCGGCGGTTAGCTTCGTAGCAAAACAGTCTGTTAGCAACTTCTACGCTCCATTCTCAGAAAATAATTGACCTGCAATGAACCAATCAGAGTTGAGCATTACAGCGAGGTGTGTAATGAAGAGTTTAAAGTTAAATAACAACTGGTGCAGCCGTGCGTTGCCATTGGTGATGGCACCGCTGTAAACGCTGGGCCGGGCAGCTGCCTGCACCACGCCGCTCACTTCCTCCTGTATCTGCTTCCAGCACGCTCACATGTACCAGCCAACAGCCTCCTTCTGTTCCTTTATCACACACACACTGATATTCACACACAGCAGTGCAAGGAAGTAAATGAGCATACACACACACACACACACACACACACACACACACACACACAGAGGCAAGATGAAAGGTATGGAGACTGAGGGGAGAATAAGAGAGAGACAGTGGAGATTGCAGCTTAACCTCTTGGCTCCTCTCTAAAGCAGCACTTACTCTCTGGAGCCTCGCTGATAGCCATCTGTCTGGCAAGGAGAGACAGCCTCACCTCCTCACAAACACACACTCACACACTCACACACTCACACACACACGCAGAAAATACATTTTCATTATCTGCCACACCTTTACTTAGGGTGTTTTTTTGAACAGATCAAGCTGAAATCAAACAACAACAATTGTGAATCAAAGGGATGTGTGTGTTTGTGGGCCTGGAGTCAGACTGTGTGGGCCCAGGCTGAGCCACAATACAACTCAGTACATCTGCTCAGGTGCTGAGGCTGAGTAGGTGCTGAGGCTGAGTGCAGCTTCCCGTGTTGGCAGATGTTCAATGCATTAAATCTCAGAGGGGAATAATTCACTTTCTGCTGTGCTACATTTACCTGACAGCAACATTTACAGCTGAAATGTTCATTTTAAAGTTGTGGGTATTGATTTTGTTTGTCAACCTTGTTTTCACTCCATGCTGTTTTTTGCACGAAGAGGAAATTTAGACTAAAACTGTTATTCTTTCTATTTACCCTTATTTATCTCTTTCATATTATGTACATTATTAAAAAGAATCTAAAATTAGTTTCTCTCATTTACTGTGTTTTGTCATCTGAACTATTCTTCACATTGATTTACATTTTCCCACTTTTCTTTAGGTAGAATGCAGCACATTTCCACTGACTTCAGCATAAAGGCGTTAAATAATGGCCCATCTGTTCACTTATTATTCTTCACAAATGAAAAGTGGCCCTGTTGACTTACAGCTGATTAAAGTGAGGAAGGTTAAGAAAAAGAAGGAGCTGGAACCTTAAACTCCTGAACAGAATCCACAGCACATTTGGGGTTTTTGGCTCTAACTCTGGTGCTTAGTCCACAGCTCCCTCTCAAGGTGACGGCTGGACTACAGAACACACATCCTCACACACCTTCCTCCCCCTCTGCTCCTCCTCTCTCCACCCTGCCATCCTTTAGCTCCGCTCTTAAAACATAAATTCCTTAAAATCCTCCCACTTCTCTCCAGCCCCCTCTGCCTCCTCTCCACCCCTCCATCCATCTCTGTCCTCCTGATCAATAATCAATCTGCAGGGGCCAAGGCCAGGGGCCTCGTGCCATCTGTCTCCATCGGCAAACCGGCGAGAGAGAGGGAGAGGGAGAGAGAGAGAGAGAGAGAGAGAGAGAGAGAGAGAGAGAGAGAGAGAGAGAGAGAGAGAGAGAAGGTGAGAGAGTGAGAGCGAGATCTCCATCTATCTCCATCTCTGGTCAGGTCCACTCTACCGGTATAGATCATAATTTGGAGGGGTGTAATTGCTGGTCAGAGACTGTGGGTGGATGCAGGGAGAAGGCGGGGGTGTCAATAATGTTTCCACAGTCCAGTCTCCCTCTCTGCTCCACCTTCACACTCTCCTGCCTGACCTAGTTTCCCTCCTCTTTCTCTCTTTCTCTCTCCATCTCTGTCTTCTCCGCACTTCTCCTATCTTCACTTTCCTCGATTCAATTTACAAAGATCCACACACACCAAAACAACATAATTTATCACTCCTCTGCCGTGTGTTTGTGTGTGTGTCTGTGCGTGTGTGCGTGTGTGTGTGTGTGTGTGTGTGTGTGTGTGTGTGTGTGTGTGTGTGTGTGTGTGTGTGTGTGTGTGTGTGTGTGTGTGTGTGTGTGTGTGTGTGTGTGTGTGTGTGTGTCTTTCCACTAATCCTTGTGAACCAATGGCAGCAACACCTTCCTGGAACGTCTGTGCTGTGTGTCAGCAGAGGATGTTGCCTCTATAATAACGATCTACCTCACACCTGCCTCGGAAAAACAACGCCGCTCGATAAATTAATTGTAAAATACTCTGGAGAATATTGCTTCTTTGCCTGAGGAGATTTTCCGGTGCCCTAATTTGATCGCTGTCTATACAACAGCGTTATCGAGTTTGTGCGTGGTGCTTTTTTTGTTTTTGTTTGATCCCCGTGGGAATTATTAAGGCGTATCTGTTTCTATTTTGATTAAAGAACTCACTGCTTCAGCTCCCTCAGGGGCTTCTTATGTATTTATGTTTCTATTATTGTAACGGCAACAACAGGCAAACAGGATCAAATGTTTGTCAAAGCCCAAATCAAACACACACACACACACACACACACACACACACACACACACACACACACAATGCAGGATAGGCAACGTTGTTCAGTTGGGATCAGGCTATAAACTGGAGTCAATGGAGTTATGGATCCATACGGGTTCATTTTAAGGCCTACAGAGGTGATAAGTGAACCAAACAGCTCCAGAAGGTTCCAACCTCCCCAAAAACAACAACCTAAGTGACCTAGTTACCATGGAAATGACCGCAAATTCATGAAAATGTTGTAAAATCGTCCAACTCACAGGATTAGTGCATCGCTGGAGGACGATCTGTGAGGAAACTGACTGAGGACCTGAGGGAGGGAAGAGGTGAGAGTCAGGGGATGAAAGAAGGCTTTGGGGAGCTCAAGGGTGACGCCTAGAGGACAGGAGAGGAATGACAGGAAGGACACGTAGAATTTGAGAATAAATAAATCCTAGAATTATGACTTCAGAAAGACAGATTATTGACCTAATTTATATCACAGGTTTGAGTCTCTCAGGTGTATAAAGTATAAACATAAGTAAACATTCGGCCTCACAGCAGAATCCTCCTTCACTTTGTGATGAAAGTGTCTCTGACGGCCGTACAGAGTTGGACTGTCCTTTGATTAGATCAGAGATGTTTATGTAGTTCCAACTTCTGCCCACTTGAGGGACGTGTTTACCACATTATCTTCCTTTACAATCAGCCATGACTCATTTACAACCACAGATGTGTCACACACTGGCATCAACAAGAGATCCGTCCATTCTGCCACGCACTGATTTAAATCCTGTGTGTGATGCTGAAGCTTTGGTGGGGTCTGACGCTGACAGGATGTTACAGGTAAGAGTTTTCCTCTAAGAATATGGAGCCCCCCTCCTCCACACACACACACACACACACCCGCTCCCCCAAGCTGTGCTAACAACACCGTTAACCTTTTACAACTTTCCTTCACAATTAAAACACAGCCAGAAAGGATGGGCTGATGTAATTTGAGACTTAGTGACTCATTGTGTGTGCGTTTGTGTGTGTGAGAGAGAGAGGAAGAGAGAGTGTGTGTGTGTGTGTCCCATAATGCAGAGAAGGAGAAGACATTTACGCTCTTTTTCCACTGCTGCATATAGTGACACGTATACACAGGCTATTTAAGCTGACGTGTGTATGTATGTGTGTATGTGTGTGTGTGTGTAGGTGGAGGGGAGAGAGAGAGAGAGAGAGAGAGAGAGAGAGAGAGAGAGAGAAGGAGAAAGAGTCAGCAGAGCTCATGGGAAAAGAACATTTCTGCTCTTTGTCACAGCTCAGTTGAGGAGGGTGTGTTGCGAGAGTCAAACGCGTATTCCCAGTGCACGCACACGCACACATACACCCACACACACACACAGAGGCGCTGACTGAGCTCCTGTGAGTGAGAGTAAGTGGTGTGTGAAGGATAAACCAAAGCAGAAACTTTAATGAGCCGGTCACCTATCAGCTGAAGCTCTGTGTTCTTTATCAAAACACAAACTTCACTCCCATCCATCTACAAACTCTTCAGTCATTCATGACTTATAGATGGTGACATGTAGGTGGATTGGTGAAGTGAAAGAGCAGCAACCACCTCCTCACCTTGACTCGACTGCTGCGGTGCCCTTGAGCAAGGTATCTCATCCCAGAAACAGATGAGCGCGGTGGTGTGTAGATGTGTGTGTGTGTGTCTCTGTGTGAATGTGGATCAGAGTGTTCCTGTGAAAGAGCAAACACTCACTTCTCCCACTTGTCTCCTGTCTCCTCCTGTAACTGCTCTCCAGAGGCTCTGTGCTTACGGGCTAAAGGACATCTGAATGATAATGTATACTTTAGAAAATATTTACTGCAAACAGGACACACACTCAGACACACACTCAGCACGCAAAACTGGACCAAATAGTTTGCTAAAGGTTTTGTGGTTTACTGTAACCTACTTAACATAATACTTTGTTTTGCAGGGTTGTTTTCGTCTCGCCGCTGCCATCTAGCGGTTGTAGGTGGTAATGACAACCACTCACGATGCGAAACGCAATCAACATTCTAATCAAAGGTTCTGTTCTGTAGCTACAGAGTGTTGAAGCAACCAACCAACCAACCAACCAACCGTCTAAATAAAAATACAAAATACAAACTTACCAGGTAATGTGTTACATTTGTGTCCGTTTCTTATTCGAAACTGTGTAAATAACTCTTGTTTCATTGTCTTTGAATGTTTGATGTCCCCAAACTTTCTCTTCTTCTTCTATCAAAACATAATTTGTGGTCGCAGTGTAGCACATTAAATGTAAACGCTGCCACCTAGTGGACTGGAGGAGTCATTGCTACACTTCCTCATATAACAACAAACGCACCAAAGAGAATCTGTGTTCCATTCAGATTTTTAAAACCGGAGAAGTTAAAGTGTGTGTGTGTGTGTGTGTGTGTGTGTGTGTGTGTGTGTGTGTGTGTCTGTGTGTGTCTGTGAGTGTGTCTTTCCTACACCACCGCCACACGAAGTGAGGACAATTTAGAGCGATTAAAAGATGATTTCCTGTGTGCTGTGATTATTAGTGCGTCTCTCTGAATGATTGAAATATGGAAATATATAAATACCTGCTGTCTCATGAACCTGCTGCAGATTAAAAAGGCCAAAAAAATTGCTTGCAAATAGTATTTGACTTCCCGGTCTTATTGTATAATTGCCTTTAGAAGGCAGTTTATCACTCTTTACCTCTCCCTCTATATACATATTTATGATATACATACAGAGCAGCATATGTTATATGCTAATAAATTCTGAACACACATTAAAATGAAGCTGCGCCTCCCAAAGCTCCTCTCTCGCTGTTCCTCATCAATGCTTTCTGCTGAAACCTACGATTTGCAATATGCAGTTAATGAGTTGTTGAAGACTGACAATGAATCCCATTCTAGCCGTAATTGTGTAAGGTTTCCCGAGGGGTGTGTGTGTGTGTGTGCGTGTGTGTGTGTGTGTACATGTGCTACTTAGCTGTTGTGCATGTATGGTTGTGTGTATCCGTGCTGGTTTTGCAAATTGTACTTTTGCATGCTTCTGCGCCCTGCATGTGTGTGTGTGTGTGTGTGTGTGTGTGTGTGTGTGTGTGTGTGGGAGAGAGAGTCAGCAGTGGCGTTGCTTGTCAGAGGAAACAAGAGTGTCTTTTATCTTCATTTGACGACTCTCAGTCAGAGAGAGAAAGAGGAAGAAGAACACATCGAAGCAAAACATGCAGGGGAGATGGAGGGAGAGAGAGTAATGGGAAGAGACGAGATGAGAAGAGGGGAGAGGGGGGAGGAGAGAGGGGGAGGGAAGGAGGGAGGGAGAGAGAGAGAGAGAGAGAGAGAATGTCTCTGTGATTGTGAGGAAGAGGAAGATGATGGAGAAGATCTCACCAGGAAGACAGACCTGCTTCTGTCAGTCTGACAAATGTCATTAAAAATTTGTGTGGAGACGTGTGTGTGTGTGTGTGTGTGTGTGTGTGTGTGTGTGTGTGTGTGTGTGTGTGCTCCACTAATATTTGAATGCAAGTGTGTGTGTGTGTGTAAGCTCGGCTGTGAACTGGGGATGCTTGAAAGAATTTATTCCTGTAGAAAACAACAGTGAACAGAAAGCACATACACACACTCACACACCTTACCTGTCCCAGCCGTGTTGACTGACACACTCCTCTTGAGCACATTAAGTGTATTCACGCTACGTGTGCACAGCTTGACGTCGGCTCCTTCTCACACTCGTCCCAGCGTCCCGGCGAGCTGCGTGCGTCTCCACGAGCACGCTGGCGACTCACCGCGTGCTCGCCGCTCCACTTCACTCTGCACGCCGGCCCTCCTGCTGTGAGGGGAGACAGTCAAATCTAACTCACTCTCACATTATTAACTGTCATTTTAATACCTCTTCCTCCTGCTTTAATTAAATATCACCGTCTTCAATGGCGCTCTGAGGTCTTCACACACACACACACACACACACTCGCTGCACTGGTGTGGCCTCAGCGTTACATTGTTTCGGTAGAGACGCGCGCAAGCAGCAGATTTAACCGCGGCGCCGTAAACACACACGGGCCATCTGGGTGCTGGCAGCGCTGCACAGTTCCCTTTATGCCCGTTAACGTTACAAAATGATCATTTCTGTGCCGCCTCACACTCCTCAGACGGTCGTTAAGGCCAATTTGTTGTTGTGTTTGTCGGTGTAACACAGGGGCCTCTGGTTGTGATGATGTCGTTCTGAGGTGAGCTACAGTCGCAGCCCTCGGCAACCGGCTTAGATTATATACAAACTGGATCAATGCACAATGTAATGTCTTTAGAATGAGTGAATCTTGTATTGATCGCTGATTGGTTACCTCAAAGCTCCTGCACAGTCACACACTTTGCCTCCTGTCCTTGTGTTATCGCTGTGATTGTCCAACTCGCAGCCCTCAGATATGATTATACCTTAAATCTCAGCACTACTCCTCAGTTATACTCATTCAGACTCTCTATTGGTGTCCTCCTCTGGCTCAAACTGGAGCAATCTCTCTCCTGATGGACACAAACCTGGAGTATAAGTCTCACCTCAGCTGACTCTCTGAGCCTCTGTGTCCCTTTGTGTGCCCTGATGAGCTCTGAGCTCTTTGTCCAGAGAAACATCAGATCAAAGCATCCAAAGCATTTACCAGGAGCCACTAAAAGCACTCAGAGGGACTGATTGAATAGTTCTGTGGACAACAACGCCACCTGCAGTCTAAACGGGACTCGCCTGAACTATTTTACAGTTGTTCTTCTGTTCTGGGACGGATCAGAGTGTGACAGACGGGGGACGCTTTGATGGTTTCGTCTTCTCAAATCAAGTTTCACCCTTTAAGAAAGAAAAGTGACAAACACCAACACCTTCATCATCACTGCCAATGCACAATGAAGAGTATTGAAGACCGGGAGCGGCGTTGGCGTCCCAGGTCAGGTAACACACACACACACACACACACACACAGTATTGATCCATTCACGCCAGCAGCAAACACAGGCTGCTGATGGCTACGGAGGCAAAGATATGAAAGGTATGCAACAGGAGCAGAGGGGACAAAGGGAAGACAGGAGGAAGGTTTTGAGAGAGGAGGAGGAGGAGGAGGAGCGGGTGGGGGGGTGCAGGCTGATGAAGGCACTCCCAGAGCCGAATGATGAAGGGAGCCTTCAAAGGACAGATGGGAATGAGATTCCCGAATCAATACCAACCAAGGGTGTTTGTTATTAACGCAAGCCTGTGTTGGATATTCCTCAGCTGAATGCTCAGCCACAGGACACCTCACACACACACACACACACACACACACACACACTTCTCCTTCCCTTCATGTCACACCTTTTGTGCTTTATTTAACAGTGGGAGGCAGCGTCTTAAGATCTGTGCAAAGATGAGACAGAATGGTAAAGAAGGCAGGTTTGGTTGAGGAAGAGGAAGAGGAAGAGAACACGACGAAGAGTCCCAGACCTCCAAGTTACTCAAGCCTCATGATCAAACACTGACATCCTAATGGGTTATTGGTATATTTACTGTAGATATTCCAGTATTTCTTGATGGTCCCTCTAAATAACCTATGTGATGATGAAGATGATGATTTGTTGAGTTATAAATTCATCACATCTGGTCCTTTTATTCATGTTTCCCCTCATGAGGTGGAACAGTGGATTCTTCTTCTTCTTCTTCTTCTTCTTCGTCTTCTTCTTCGTCTTCTTCTTCTTCTTCTTCTTCTTTTTATTCTTCTTCTTCTCCTTCTCCTTCTCCTTCTTCTTCCTCTTCTTCTTCTCTGGGTTCACTGAAGAGTTAAGACTCTAAATTCAGTCCATAATGTGCACAACTGTTCTCTTCTCTGTGTTGATTTGTTTTGCTGTTATCTATTTGTTATTCTGACAGTAAAGCAAACAGAGGCTCGGAAAATGAAAATGAGTTTTATGTATGAAGTAATAACCTAAATGGATTTCTCTCTCTCTCTCTCTCTCTCTCTCTCTCTCTCTCTCTCTCTCTCTCTCTCTCTCTCTGCATCGCTCTGGGAGCCTGTGGCTATTTATCTGCCTGTGTCTAATTATTCATTAGTGAACGCAGAGACAGGAGTGTGGAAGCGGTGCCGTGTGTATTCACTGGAGCACACCGGCGTTCCCGCTCCTCTCCAGACTTCCTACCTCCTTTCCTCCATCTTATCTCTCTCACACTCGGCTCCTCCGCCGGTTTGGTTTCCGTTGCATTTTCACTCTCGGTCAGCGGGGTCACAAGGTGCAGAGACTATCAGTCTTTAACTCTGTGTGTTGCGCTCTAGCTGCCAGCAGAGGGCGCTCACACACTGTGAAAAATACAAGAGGCCTCCATCCATCTACTCCACTGTGGTCTTTTTGAGGGGTCTTATTATACTGCATATATTTAAGCATCAATATATAATAATAGTCCTTTAATTCCTTTCAGTATGGAAACGCGGACACACGAGCACATCAGCTTAAGGGGGCAACATGCTGGAGGTAAACTGGGGTAATTAAATGACACATGTGCACTCCTGCATTTGACCAAAAAGACCCCAAAGTGCCTGAGTGAGCTTCAACCACTGAGACTATAAATGAACCTATGGACATATCAGAGCTCTCTGGCATATTAATATACATCATTTTATGAATGAACAAAAAAATAATATAGCATCTGATCATGGGGGGGGGGGGGCAGTATCCATTAATATGACCAACATTGACACATCCAACCTTACTATGGGTCCCACTTATACTTAAATAAAAATCTGTTTCCCTACAGAAATGCTATTTGTAAGGCGAGGGTGTCATCTAGTGGTGCTGACAAAGACACACAATTTAGTGTCAGATACATGCTTTGATACTACATCGTTACTCTGAGTGGGTAAGGAGTGTGTCAAGTCAAGAACACTCAGTGATTCCTTCATGTTCTGTCAGTGGACTCTACCTCTACAAAAATGGAGGAGCTGTTGTGGGTGGTGGTGAGATGGGAACATCTTGGAAAAATTAATGTGTGTGTGGTGGGAGGGCATCAGTAGAAGCAGAAGCATGTTTTACAGTTCAATTGGTGATCAAACACACACACACACCAGCAGATGAGTGGCGAGAGAATGGAAGACTGGAAAAGAGGGGAAACAGATGCGTGTCAGTTACACTGGATGACCTGCAGGTGGTGCCATTACTCTTTGAATGTCGCTGCGTCTTCAGCAGCATGAACGCGGTGAGGAGGCAGCGGCTCAGTGCTGCAGTCTGAGTAAACACACAGGAGAATAATATCGATTACACCGGCGATCGATGATGTGTGCAGTAATGCGTTCTTCTTATTATAAATGAGGGGATAAGGTTAAAGATTAGACGTTATTTCTCTCTCAAACGTCCACTGCTTAGACCGCTTACCTCATTTTGATCACTTCAGGCCTCACGGTGCCTTCGGCCTGCATGTTGGTTTGATTTATCTACCGGGACAAAATCACGCGTGGGTCAACTACAAACTAAAAGGCGCGTGAACCAGCCCGCTACACCCGTGACCTTACAGGTGATGTCATCGTCACAGTGACTGAGCCTTCACAAAAAGGATCATAAAATAACAACTCTTTTATTTAAATTTAGGTTATTTTACCTTATTTACAATCTTTATAATTATCTTTTGCATAAATACTTATTTTGTGTGTTTTTGATATTTGTATCATGTCCTCAAATATATTATATTTCTTATTTTCCCCAAAAAAAAGAAAGAAATATAATGGATAGAAAGATGAGAAAGAAAAAATGTTAAAACCCCACGTGGGGGACATGAACAGTTTTAGGAAAAAGAAAACAGACAAACACCATGTGTGCTTCATTTTTGTGTGTGTGTGTGTGTGTGTGTGTGTGTCTGTGATTTTATTCCTTCATGAAGATTTTATTTGTTTGGTTTCACATTCAAATAGACCCATTTATAATATTCGTTTGTGT
Source organism: Genypterus blacodes (assembly GCF_046128005.1). NCBI lineage: Eukaryota > Metazoa > Chordata > Actinopteri > Ophidiiformes > Ophidiidae > Genypterus > Genypterus blacodes. The sequence continues at coordinate 5,903,228 of NW_027466870.1, read as the reverse complement.
GTTGAAGTCTCTGGTACGAGCTATCTTTATATCCTTAACGCTAATTTATTATTTAAGCATTTTTAATCAAAGTACTTTATTTGACATGGTATCATGAGTGTCCCTCTCTGAAGCACACAGCTCTACACTCCCTCATGCTGTCTGTAGGCCTGTGTGTGTGTGTGTGTGTGTGTGTGTGTGTGTGTGTGTGTGTGTGTGTGTGTGTGTGTGTGTGTGTGTGTGTGTGTGTGTGTGTGTGTGTGTGTGTGTGTGTGTGTGTTGCTGAGTGGGGAAAGCTCTGGTGTCCAAGGTGAATCAAAGCTGAGGAAAAGCATTATTAATTGAAAGTGAAATTGAACCTCGGTCAGTCTGGAAGCCATGAAGACAGATTTGGGTGTGTTTGTTTCAGTTCAGGTGCAGAAACAGGAGAATCACCTGCCAGAGGCCCACGTGTGTGTGTGTGTGTGTGTGTGTGTGTGTGTGTGTGTGTGTGTGTGTGTGTGTGTGTGTGTGTGTGTGTGTGTGTGTGTGTGTGTGTGTGTGTGTGTGTGTGTGTGTGACATTTGGCTCCTCTGCATCAAGGCCTTTGTTCAAAGGGGGCAATAACAGCGAGACGCCCTCCACTTTCTTTAAAATAACATTTATTTCCAGCATGGTCATACAACATGACAGCACAGCTCGTAACATCGGAAGAGTTCATTCAGCACTTTGTCACAAAATATTGCGGCTGACTAATAAGAGATAAATGAAAGTAGAGAGCATAGTATTCCATCTTACCAAATGCAATATATATAATACAGGCAGTTGAAAAGAAACTAAAAAATAGATGAGATAAGTGGACTAAAACATAACAAATGGGTGGCAAATACACATCATTAGTTTCAACGTTTACAACAGGAAATCTCATGGGTTAACATCTGTAAGCTACTTCTTATAATAATTTAACTTCAGCTCCTTGAACATCCAAAGCCTGGACACCCGACAGAGTGTGTGTCTGATGAGAGAAGAGAGTGTTTAAAGTTGGATTTGGATCTGTTCACACATTCAACCTGATCACAATCTAATGTAGGATTTTGATCAGGCAAAATAAAAAGGCGCCTACTTGTCAAATATAAGTGATATAAAGTTTAGTGATGGTTTGCTGTTTTAGTACTTTGTGCTGTGGCTGCTTTGATCCTATTATGGAATCTATAAATATCTTTAAGTTTAATGTTATTTTACTAGAGACATAACTTACAATTATGTTCATAAGCAGGTCAAGGGAATGTCGCCAAACTTGTAGGACAACATATAAAATTATTTTTGGAAATTACACATAAGTGAGTTTGACTACAAGTCAGATAATCCTATTATTTACAGAATCACAGGGTTTTTTTTCTCCACATCATTCAACACTTGTGGCTACAAATACAATGGAATGTGTCTGTGTGATGAGTTCAGGGGCGCCTCACTGTTTGTCCGGCGTGTTGTTGACCAAAGGCCCGTACAGGCCGCTGGCGTAGCCCTGCTCCTTGTGCAACATCGTCCTGTCCCTTATCAGGTCGCTAAAGGCGTAGTCCATCGGGGGTCTGAAGCTCAGGGTGGGCATCAGGCCGGTGGTGGAGTAGGGCGTCATGAAAGCCAGTCCCCGGCTGTGCGCGGAGTAGGCCAGGCGCAGCGGGTTGAGTCCCAGGTGGGTGCCGAGCGGGTAGCTGCCGGGGTCCGCGCCGAAGTGCGGGGCGTTGGGCTGCAGAGGGGAGAACGCGGAGCGGTTACTCAGCGTCATGGCCCCCGGTAACATGGACCTGGTCGGGGCGGTGCTGGACGCGGAGGAGAGCGGAGGCAGCTGCGCGTTCTGGAGCATCCTCTCCGCGGTCCACGTCTCATCCGGCCCGGCCTTGTTGGCACCCTGGGCGCCGCTGTTGTTGAGGATCTGCTCGATGGCCTGGACCACGTCTTTGCCGCAGCCCTGCAGGACCAGCTCCAGGACGCTGCGCTTGTGGCTGGGGAAGACCCGGGTCAGGATGTCGATGGCGTTCATGTGTCTGGAGGCGGCAGAGGAGGGGGAGGGCTCCTGCTCGTCCTTGTCGGTCTCGGATCCGGAATCGGAGCCGAGGGAGCTGATGGAGCCCGGTGTCTCCGCGCCGTCTTTCAGCGGCTTGGACACCGGTGAGCTGATGAAAGACTCGCTGTCTCCGTTCTCTGAGCCCGAGCCTCCGTGGCGACCGTCCGGGGACGAGATGCCCGGGACAGGCTCGCTTTCGCTGGACGCCGCTTTCCCCGCACTCTGCTGTGGGGTGGCGCAGACGGACAGCTGGGCCTTTGGGAACAACTCGTACTTCTGAATGCTGGAATCTGAGGACACAACAGGGACAGAGGAGTCAGACAGAGCGACCAGAGCAGAGAGCTGAACGGGTCTGAGCCTCTAAGAGGGACTTCCGTTTACAAGCAACTCAGAGGAACAACGAAGACTTAAGGACTAAAGACTTACGGAACATTCTCACATGTAAACTGTGATTGCAGCGTAATTGTAAATATTAAGGCACCAGATGTGTGTGAGTGTGTCACTTGACAGCCGCATTAGTTAAGTTCATCTATAGTGCAGTTCAACAGACTCAACAGACCGGAAACAGGCAAATCCAATATGTATCCCAAATTCAATTCAGATCAATTTCCTTCATCCCATATCAAACATTACTAACTCGCTCTTTCTCAGTTCTATCTCCATGTTTCCGCCTCTTCCTCCCGGGCGTAATGTCACACACACATCCCCGCTCACCTGAGTTGCTGTCGCCGTTGACGGAGCCGAACACCTCGTAGTTGGGCCGGGGGGGAATGATGCCGTTGGCGGCCGCCAGCGCGAGTCCCTCCGCGGTGCCGTAGAGCAGCTGCAGCTCCCGGGCTTCGTTCTCCTCCTGCGCCTGCTGCCGCCTGAGCGCCACCTGAGCCGCCATCACACGCTGCCTCTCGGCGATCAGGGTGCACTTGGCGCACATGCAGTCCTTCCAGCGGCAGTAGCGCTTGTGGCCCTTGAGCGCGGACACGACGCCGTGGTTCCTGCAGCGGGCACACTTCGGGGTGCGCGGGTACTTGTCCGCGGCGCGCAGGAGCAGCGGAGGGCCGCGCAGCAGGCCGGCGGCCATGGACACCGGGATGGAGGCAGTCGGGTGGATTTGAGAGGCGGAAGAGACTGTGGGAAGCTCCGGTCTCAGATCCATGATGTCTCACCGATGAAGCCTAACTAAAGTACAAACAGCGATAATAAACCTGGTTGTTGTCGCTGTTGTTGTTTGACCGATCTGCTTTAGCTGTGGACCTGTGCGAGATGTTCACATCTGCTCTAAGGAGCTCAACATCTCAGAGCAACAGGTGAAGTCACCGATATATGAGCAAGAAGAAGTTCAAAAACAATCTATAAGCGAAACTCTGATATGGGAAAGCGTCCGATAATTTAAGATCTGAGGAGGAGGAGGAGAAGAGGAGATGAAGGCGCTGTGCAGGCGAGATGGAAGTCCGAGGAGCGGAGAGGAGCGTTCATTCCTCCCCGTGATGAAGAGCAAAGTGTCCAGAAGGAGCTGAGGTTGGAGACACTAACTTCCTCCAGAGATCGTGAGTGGATACAGATCTCTCTCTCCCTCTCTATTGTTGCTCTACGTTTTCATTAGACAAAATTGACAACAATGTGGCGTCTGTCATTGGCCAAAGGGGGAAGCAGCGATCTGATTGGCTCGCCTCTTTTTTCAACTGTGTCCACCTGAGTTCTTTTTCCAAATATGAAGTGTTAAGAATGTGAAGGGAGATCCAGGAAAGCTCCAATCGATGCCCTCGATTTCTAAAAAGAATATATAGATTTGAGATGATATGTTCAGTCTGATGTATGGAGGTAAAGCAGCGGGCCGGAGCTTCATTCTGACATCATGATACCGACACACGTCTAAACTGAACAACCAAAGAAAGAGTTTACTCCTTCTAAAACATTAACAAATACTTTATCTGTTATTATTATGACACCACGGCGCAACGTTTACGTCTAGATGTATTTGTACGATTGATCACATTCATATATGCTTTGAATTTCAGTGTGAAAAAGACATCCAGCCTCATTGTAATCCCGTCAACTACAAAGGTAAGTATGATTTATTTGATTTATTTGAAAATAAAATTTGCTCTATCGAAATAAGTTTGTTTACAGCAGTTATCGATCACAGAAAGTGGAGTTATCGATGATTTTAAATGGACTGCATATTGTGTTGCACGGTGTGTGAATGTTAGCGGCTGTGTGTGTATCAGTGGTTTAACCTATAGAGATGAAGGTGTGACATCATGTGTCGCCCTCAGTGCTCTAAATGTAGCATCGCGTTTGTGTTTCAGCTCTTTTGGTTTTTCGGTTCACTGCACAGAAAATTATACAGATTTAAAAATCATTAATTTCTTCTATTTAAGCTTTATTTACTAATTTAAAAATGATTAAAAATCGTGCAAAAGTTCCTAAATTTCCTTTTATAGATTAGAAGTCTGTCATTATGAATATTATTATTTTCATTATTATTATTTTTCGACTAAAATAATATTATGTTCAGATAAGTTTCACCGTTGTTATTGTCTTATCACTCTTTTGTTTAATTACATTTTCTTCAAGCCAGTCCGACATTTGGTGCCGCGAAAAACAACATTAAACAAGATTCTGTCCGCCTTTTTTATGTGCAGGTGTTGAATTATTCATTTCATTTAGCCAAAGAATTAAATCTAAACTATAATTCCTTGCATTTGTTGTTGTGTGAGCGATTGAATAATTTATCGTGACAATTACACTGCAGTATAAACATAGCAAGTGAGAACATTAAGATACTTGATTTATGTAGCATAATAAAGAGAAAAAACTGAATCAAAAAGGCCACCGTCTGTAATTATAATATTTAAAATAAAATAAATAAAAAATTTTCGTATTTTGCAGTTACGCCTGAAAGCCAAAACTATAGATGTTTTATTTGTAAATGGGTGACATAATATCGTTAGAATAATATTATATGATTATATATTATATCATATTTTTTTTAAATTGTCTTATGGTTTGTTACTAACGGAAAACTCGAAATTTTGTTTTTGTTTGTTTGGTCCAGGCTTCTTATATTTATTTTTATATTAACGATAACATTAAATATTACATATATTGTGTGTAAAATAAGAAAATCTGCTCAGTGTTTTTCAGATAAATTTCAAATAATAAATAAAGCGGTTCGCTTTAATAATTATAAACGGAGCAATAATAATAATAATAATAATAATAATAAATGTGACGCTCAGCAAACACCGCAGCTGCATCGAGCGGCTGATGGATGCGTCTAGTTTGTATTGAGATGAGAAGTTGAAGAAGGAGAAGAAGAAGAGGAGGAGGAGGAGGAAGAGAGAGGAAGAAGGGAGACGCTGCTGCAGCTCGGTGTGCACAGTGATGGTGCAGCTCCCCTCCCAGCCTCTTTGTTTACTTTCTGAATCACTGTAAGCAAATGCCATCTGTTTCCCCCGCCGCTGTCATCTGCACCTTAATTACCTAGCCAACAGGCTAATAGAGACGATATTAAAACTACATCTTTTTGACATTCAAAGTAATTATATCTGCTTCACTCCAACGGAACCAGCCGCCGGCCTGCGATAGTTACAAACCGCGGAGAAGAAGAAGAAGAAACAGGAGAAGCTGCAGCAGCAGAAGAAGAAGAAGAAGAAAAAGCCTGCATGGCGCTTATTGGAAAGATGAGGAAGAAGTTTGAAGTTTAAAGAATTAAAGCACCTGACAGTCTGAGGAGAGGGCCACAAAAAACACGGAGGGTTGAGGGTTGAGGGTTGAGAGAGAGAGAGAGAGAGAGAGAGAGAGAGAGAGAGAGAGAGAGAGAGAGAGAGATGCTCCCTCGCTGCCTTCGCCTCCTTAAGTGAACTGAAGGTGCACATTTTTAATAATTTATTTATTATTAATAATAATTAATTTAAACGAACTTGAAGTTGAGTTGCTGTGAGTCGTTGTTGTTTTTTCTTAAATATGCTTTATGATCACAGGATTAAGTTGACCATTGTCCCGTCTGGACCAATTAAAAATGCCCCCCACGCAATTAAAAGTGACTGTGAGCACTTAGAAAATCCAACATTCTCTTTAAAGCGCTTCATTAGGCCGATGCTTCAAAAAAAAGGAAAACTTCGCCGCGCTTTCTGTTCTTTGAGAAACGCTACAGCCGAGTGGGTTTTTAACGCCTTTAAAGAGCCCAACAAAGGCCATGCTTGACCCAACATATGTAGCAGCATGTTTCCGCCGCCCCGCACCCCGGCGCGGCTATTCGAGGCGGCCTCTCCCGCTGCCGCCGCCCCGCCTCGGAGCGCTGCTGGGCCCGGATCCCCTCCCGCGCTCTCCCCGCTGCTGCCGCCGCCGCCGCAGCGAGGCTCCGTCCCGCAGAGGCAGAGGTTAGAGTAGCAGTTAAGAGACAAGAGGGCCGCTGGAGAGAGAGAACAGAGGCTCCAGCGCTTTGATGGGCCTCACCGACACGGAGGCTGTTAACCTGCTGCTTCACACCCACACCGGACCGGACACGCATTCCTCTGAAGGCCCCCTGAACGCACCACATGCCACCAAATCACCGCTTAGTACAACATGAACATAAATGTGACATCACCAGCAAGAACAAGCTCCTGTGTGTGTGTGTGTGTGTGTGTGTGTGTGTGTGTGTGTGTGTGTGTGTGTGTGTGTGTGTGTGTGTGTGTGTGTGTGTGTGTGTGTGTTGTTGAAACTGACCCTGACACAACAGCTGCAATTCCTAATTAAAAGAGATTATTGCTTAATTAAAGTTAAACAATAATAATAACATTCCCATAGATTTCAATTGTTTTTTTCAGTAGCAGCCATTTCACTATAGGGGGCGCACCGTGTACCACCGGTGGTGCACACGCCACAGCTTGAGAACCACTAAGGTTATATACACTAATGAAGTTTACTTTAAAGCTGCGGAATCGTTCACACACACACACACACACAGGGGGAGACAGAGAGAGGGGGGAATAGGGGGGGAATAGGGAGGAGGGGGGAGGGAGAGAGAGAGAGAGAGAGAGAGAGAGAGAGAGAGAGAGAGAGAGAGAGAGAGAGAATCACTCCTCACCCGCTAGAATAACACTTATCTGTAAATGGGGATAACTCTGTCATGGCGTATGAATATTTCAAAGATTTGAAGGGCTGCTCTCTGCCAAAGCTTTTGGCCAACACTCAGACCCCCCCTCTCTCACACACACACACACACACACACACACACACACACACACACACACACACACACACACACACACACACACACACACACACACACACACACACACACACACACACACACACTGCCCCCGAGGTAGGTTGGTAGGGATTATCTTTGTTTAATGAATGGGCTACAAGTATTCATCAACACGGCGAGATTATTGGACTCCCTCACTCTGCTAAACCTATAGTGGCATATAACTCCAGTGTGTGTGTGTGTGTGTGTGTGTGTGTGTGTGTGACAGACCTACAGCCAATTAAAGCACACTCTCCCCTGCTCTATCCCTCCACATCTGCCTCCTTTCTCAAGCAGCGAATGGCGCAGAAAAGAAGGAAGCTGGTGAATAGGCGCTCATTGAGATCACAGATGGAGTATGTCTTTCTTCCTGGGAGAAATTTGAGAAACACCATTGTCCCCAATCAAAACTCAATGTGTTGGCCTACAATGGTGGCGGCTTTGAGCTGCGCCGCTTCAATTGGCCTTGTTTTTGAAACTTGAAGTGTTGAGCACAAAGACGTGGCCCTCCTAGATGTCACCACCTCCCCGGGCCAGTGTGTGTGTGTGTGTGTGTGTGTGTGTGTGTGTGTGTGTGTGTGTGTGTGTGTGTGTGTGTGTGTGTGTGTGTGTGTGTGTGTGTGTGTGTGTGTGTGCCCAGAGAGAGAGAGAGAGAAAACACAATTAATATGAAGCTGTAATTACTCCCCTTCACGCATGCAGCCATTCAGGAGCTCACTGGCCCATTTATTGCTTTCTCCCATGCTGCCCATAATCCGAATGCCTCAAGTTGATATGAGGAGTGAGAGGCAACGGGCTCACACCTCTGAGTGTCTTTACTCACATCACAAGAGAACAAACAGAGAGGAAGCTGATGGGCTTCTATCAATCAAAATCTCCTTGGCTTTTATTGATTTATTATGCATTATTATGTCATATTAATAAAATGCCATATAATTATTATTGGTTGTTATATTGTGCATAATATCAATCAAAATTATTAAAGGTTACATTTAAATGTTTTTTTTTAATTATTGAGTTTATAAATACACAGTAAGAATATGATTTTAAAGATTAATATGTAATGGATTACTCTAATTGCAAAAAGTTCTATATAACATTTGATATAAATTCTCTAAATGTCTTAAATTAATTTAGGAGAATGACAAATGGAGTAAAAGTAGTTGGCTTTAATTTATATATTATGATTAAATCAAATATAAAAGCTGAAATATTCTTATTAGTTTCTCCAACAGCTTGTTTGTTCTTTAAATCAGAAACAATGAGCTTTAATTCTTCATTCTATGATTTATTTTTATTTGGAGTGAAACACAAATTAATTAAAAAAGTTAAGGGCTTAGTTAAGATGAATATTGACGTTAACTCATTATCAGAGTAATATAGTATAAAGTCATATGAATGGTGAAAATTCTTAATGATTCTATTATAACCTGACAGCGCAGCATGAGTGTGTGTGGGGTTGAGTTACTGTACTTATTGTTCCTCCTTCATATTCAGAGTTCACATGAGATCTCAGGGGAAATTTGTGCTGCTGTTTGTCAAAGTGGAAAAGGGGATTCAGGGCAGGATTTCAACAATAAGTCATTTAAACACATTATTTAAATTTTAACGCATAAATCAGAGCTAAATACAGAGAGAATGTGCGGCTTACTTTCATATAAATATAACAAAACAACAGTAAAATAGGATAGAATTGTAATGACCTGACTGCTGTGTGTTAGTGTGATGACACTAACACACCTCAGTCCTCATGGTGGCCGTGTCACTGAGCTGGACTCTGTGTAGCTCCATATTGGCTGTAATCCCTGTGAAAGTGGCTGATAAGCTGCACTGACCTGTCACACCGCTCACAGGCAGCAGGTGAACCCACTGTGACTCCCTGCACACTCACAGCACTCCCAGGAGAAAAGTCTAAATAATGACAACAACAAGAAAGAGGAAGAATAAAAATTGAAGTTTTTGCTAGGCTTGAATTATTAAGTGTCTTCATTCCAATCAGAGTTGATGTTGTCAATAATAGTATACAGAACTATTATAGGCCAGAGAGAGAGAGAGGGAGAGGGAGAGAGAGAGAGGGAGAGGGAGGGGGGAGAGAGAGAGAGACAGAGGGATGACCCCCCTCCCCCCTTTGTGCCTACCCAACAGTTTAAGCTGCATAGATTCTGTTTCTTTGGGACCCGGCCGGCGTCTCTGAGAAAGTAAACTTTGCTTGACCCTCCAGGTTAGGCCAGTCTGGGATACGAGCAGGGATCCAGCGATTCAGGGAGCCTCTCTCCTCACGGATCCCAATGGGTCCCACTTCAAAAGGAGGGAGGAGAGATCACTTGTGTCAGGAATTTTGTTTCCTTGCCAGCGGGCTACATTCTTGACCTCGGCTGAGCCGGTTAAACATCATGGACGCTTTCCTCTTTTGTCACCACAGAATCAAGACAGCAACCTGATGTTTCCACCGCCGACTCTCTGTCAGGGAAATGCACAGAGTAAGCTCATTACCATACACACACAGACACACAGGCACGCACGCACACACACGTGCACACACACTCACATGCACCCTTGTGTCAGACACCCTTGTGTGATTAAGACATCCAACTTAAGTTTGACTGATATGTCAAAGAACAGCTGGTGCTTATGTTACACAAACACACAAACACACAAACGCACACACAATACAAATTTTAAAAGTACACAATCAAACTAATAAAGTGTCCACAGCCTTTATGTCTGAATGCTTTGTGTCTGCGTCCATCTCACATGAAGTCAAACATGAAAACAGCAGATGTGTCACAGTAGAAGTGTGCTGAGCTCCATTAAAGGTGCACTCCACCAATTTCAAGCCTCAAATCCAGTGTGTTAGTCATATGGGAGCACTATTTGGCATGTGACAAGGACAGAGAGGCTTTAGTGAAATTACAGAGATGTGTAAAGTCAGACCTCTATGACGTCACACTGAATCTGATGTGTAAACTGATGGAATCCTCCTTTAAAACCCTCTTCTTTACTTCTCTTCATCGTTCTACTCTTGACTTCAATCTCTTAATTGTTAAAGTTAAACAAGAACACAAATGAGTTTGAGAGCAGAATCTGTTCCACAATCTGTCACGGTGCTCACACAGGTAAGAGCCCAGCTGACTGTCAGCACCGAAACAAAACAAGTCTGCTCAGGTGCGAGCGGAGGATCATCGGGCCTGACGGAGGATTCAGAGTGCCTGAACGCATCACGGTCACGCGGCTGCATGGGAGGAAGTGTCAGCTCACACTGCTGTGTCCCTGATGGAGACACACACTGACAGATGAGCCATGATGCACCTGTCTCACGCATAAACACACACTCGGCTCTTACCTCGCCCTCGCCCTGAGCTCTCTCTCTCTCTCTCTCTCTCTCTCTCTGCTTGCACACACACACGCACCTCAGCAGCAGCAGAAGCCTCCTGATCTGTCATAAGTCCCATTTAAGGATTCAGAATGACCGTGTGGTTAAATCATTTCTTAACAGAAAGCTGCAAATAAATGAACACAGAGTCCATCAGGTGGTTTCGACTTATTCTGAATAAACACAACGAGGATGTGACTCTGTGCCTTTGAGCCATGCATAACCGAATTGGAAGTGAGGCTGACTGAGCTGTTACTTACCATCGCGTGAGAAAGCTGACACACAGACACACACACTCACACTTAATAGCCCCTGGTCATAAATAATTACGGTTAAAATTTGAATCTGGAACTATTTAAAAAATAATTTTTACTTATATTACATTAAAAGTGATGAACATGAAGGAAGCCTCCTCTCCTCAGCGATGTACCGAGCTTAGTAACGTAAACAACTGCAGTCCCATGCTACAGCGTCGCTCCTCCATGATTCATCACTAGTGTGAAGGGCAAATACTAAGTCACAACACAGTGTGTTGAGTGTGTGTATCGATGAGGAAGGCGCTCAGTGCTTCGCCCTGCTGGTTCTCTAACTTGGCCCCGCTGCAGATGGAGGCTAAGCCTGTGTGATCTCTCCTCACCGCCGGCAGGAAATTAGCTGCGGTGTGAGCCGATATAACCAGGTGGTGTGTGTGTGAGGGGCAATATGACAAACGCTAGTTTAGCGCAAGTTTACTAACAGGTTTGTGTGAGGTAATGTTTGCCGGTAATCGTTTTGATGACGTTCATACAGGGAAGTTTAACGTGAAGGGAGGTTTGGTTTAAGGTGGCGCCGTTTAAATCTTTTTAGTGTTTATGAAGACAGAGGAAGACAGAGCGCGCTGTCAGCAGATTTAAACTTAAAAAAAAATTAAATTTGTGTCTTTTGGTTGAAACTTTTGGAAAACTTTAATGAGCCATGTTGTGCAAAAATGACAATCTTTAAGACCCCAAATCCTCCCATTCCACCTTAAATAGCATTATGACAAATGAGACAACCCATTAAAGTGAAGATTGATATTCATAATGAAATTGTGTGTGTGTGTGTGTGCGTGTAACAGATTTGCTGGCCGAGACAAACTGATGTTCATATTCATATATTTTATATAATGTATATCAAACTAAAACTAATACAGCATCAAACTTAAAAAGGATCAAGAAAAAAAAAAGAAAAAAAAGAAACTGAACAACTGAGCAGTCGGTTGGCTTGTGGATCAGTCGATGTTTAAAACCAGTGATGGGGGGAAAGGAGGAGGATGAGGGACGCTTGCCCTGTCCCCCTGAAGAACGGATGGATGGAGGGAGGGAGGGAGGGAGGGCAGGGGGGTGGGGGTGTTGGTGGGTGCACAGGTGGAGTCACTGGGTGCTGGGTGGCAGGTAGAAGGGGGAGGGGCAAACACGGGCAGAGACGATCTTCTCAGGGCGACGCCTCTTCCTGTTGTTCATTTTACTTATCAATTCTTTTTTCTATTTTTTTTTAGCATTTCTTTATTTCAAACACAAAAAAACATGTTCTAAAAAAAGCAGCCTTGGTGGGTTGAAGGTGGGAGGGGATGAGTCCGCCATTTTTTCTGTAACAACAATGTTTTATCCTACTGTGTTGTGTTCTGTGTCGAGGGGAAGAGGGAACCCAGACACAGCAGTCAGGGTTTTGTGGTAAAGTGGGTGACTGGGGGGGGGGGGAGGGAGGGAGGGAGGGAGGGAGGGAGGGTGATTGGCTGTGTGCTTGTGATACTGTCTTTGCTCCTCTGTGCAATACGTGTACACTTAACGCATTCATGTACCACGACCAGGCCGAGAGCAGTGAAGCTTACTTGCACTTGTGTGTCACTGGATGTCCATGCCAGTGTGTTTGAGACGGTGGTGTGTGTGTGTGTGTGTTCCTGTTTGTGTGCGCGTGTGTGTGTGTGTGCGTGTTTTTATGTGTGTGTGTGTGTGTGTGTGTGTGTGTGTGTGTGTGTGTGTGTGTGTGTGTGTGTGTGTGTGTGTGTGTGAGTAGGCCCAGACTAGGCTCATGCTTGTTGACTAGTGTGTGCCCAGCCAGTTCATCAGTCAGTCAGTCCCCCCTCGGCCGCTTCCTATTCTCTCGCTTCCAGGAAGAGCGTCTCCTGTGGGAACAACTTGGCCTCCAGCAGAGTGGACCCTGGATCCAACTGGGTGATCTGTGAAGGGACGGACACACACACAGTTAGATTAATGACACAGAAAAGGACGATTCAGAAAGGAAATACTTCAAACCACAAGTAGTTGGAGAGGTACTAGGACACAATAATACTGTCTGGTTGGACGCTTGTGTCCTGCCTTCCGGGACACTTAAGCAGCTTAAATGTGTGTGTGAGACTGTATGTGTATTATTCTAACATAATGTTTAAAAGAAGTCGGGGCAGTAATGTGAGCAACCAGATCTCAGTTTCCCCGACCAGGACCATCAGTTTGTTTTCTTAAAAAGACTCCGCAGCAGAACGAGCTGCTGAAGCTGAGAGAGAGAGAGGGAGAGTGTGTATGAGCTGGAAAAGCGCTTTAAATGTGTGTGTGTAAGTGTGTGTGTGTTTGTATATTAATGGCTAATAAGGGCAAATGTAATACTTCAGCTGAAACACAGGCATGATGTAATGCCACCCACAATGCAGCTGATCAGGATCTGTGTGTGGACATGAGGGGGGTCTGACCTGCACTTTGTCCAACAGGATAAACTGACTCGCTCTCTTTCTGCCCCCCCCCCCGGTGGGCCTCTTAGCTTATGTGAGCTAATCACCGGCGGGGTTGTGTTACAGCGGGCCGACCTAACACCTGGGCTGATTGGGGCTGCGAGGTGGTGAGACACCGAGGTGTGTCCGGGGGCTTATCTGAGGGCTGTTGTGTGCGCGCCCCTCTGATTAACGCTCCGAGGTCAGATAACCAACCAAGCTCCCCCCGCCTGCCCCCCCTCCCTCGTACCTGGCGGAGAAGGTCAAAGGGCGAGCCTAGCAAAGTGAAGGTCGACCTTCCTCTTTATTGTTGGGCATGAAATGTGAACCCTGACCATGAACTGACCGACAACCCCGCCTGCTCTCTGAATGTGAAGGACACACACTCACAATACACTGATTCACTGATTTATCATTCTCATATAAAAGCTTTCTTTTAACTCCCACACCACCGCCATCATTTTGTCAGCGTTTCATAATTCTATCCATCAATCATACATGTTAATTGATTCAATTCACACATTTGTTCAGAACGGTTGATTACATTATAATCATTTACACTAGAGGCATTCTGCTCGCTGTAAGGGGCAAACATGTAAAAAATAGGAGTAACGTAGGTTAGACCTGATACTGTCACTAAAGCTTTAACAATTGTTACTCCAGCAATTTTACAAAATGTGATGATGTCTTTGGGTAAATGATGTCCAAACTCGGTCTGTGGACCTTTGAATGGACCCTGAGTGACCTTATTTATATCTAACTAAATCTCTAAATATGAAAAGAAGCTTTTAGAGGCATGTGTTCCATTGCAGGCACGTGTACCTGGTAAGTGTTAATGTCAAATAAGGTTAAAATGCTGGGGCTTATGAGGGTGTTATGAGGAGTGTTACTTTATATTTACACGGCGGTGAGAACAAATCTGAATCAGCGAACTTGGCTCTAAAACAGTGGCACGCATCTGTAGAAACAAACACTCCACATGATGAAAAGTGTAACCAGACAAACTTTATGAACCATGTGAACCTGCTAAAGCTGGGGGCTGCTGGGGCTTTGAGAGGAGGAGGTGGGAGAGAGGAGCTGAGATAAGAAGGGCAGAGACATTAAGAGGACAGAGCGCCATCAGACAACCTATGCAACTCCCAAGGGTGTTTGGAAATGTCACACCATGTGCACCCTGGCCTCTTTTGACTCCACGTCTTTCATCTCCTTGTCCTCATTTCCACGTGTCATTTAGACTCTTGACTTGTCAGCGGGGGCCCGTGGAGGCTGGTGCGGGCGGGGAGGGGCTGCTACAGCAACCGTATGGCCCTCACCTCCTCAACTGCTGAGTGACACCGCAGGGGGGCCGATATGCCACGATTGAGAGGTAAAAATGGTGTGTGGGGGTGTGTGTGTATGTGTGAGTGTGTGTGTATGTGTTTTCTGCAAAACATATCCCATCCCAACGGTGAGGGGCGACGAGCTTAGTTCTCTTTGCCACCTCAGGAGCGCCGCGTCGCAAATGGCTGCCATGCTAATGAACCCGACAGGCTGTTATGACACCACAGCATCAGGTAGGAGTAAATGAAGCTTTGGGGTGTGGTGTAGCGTGTGAGCGAGTGTGTGTGCGTGTGCGAATTTGGATGCGGGGTGGCGCTCGCTGTGCACGGAGGGCGCACCGGGGAGGAACAACGGAGAGGAGCAGCATCTGACTCTGAGAAAGAAAGTAGGGAAACAAGATGCCACACTGACACAGGAGACGAGCGCCATCGGTGATTGTTTACATTGTTATCCAATTAACAGACCATAAGCACGGAGGCATCTGTCAACAAACAAAGCTGTTGTTTTTCCTCTGCTCTGCCTAAGCCGCCGCCGCTCCTCCTGTGCCCACACACAGCCATGCATACATACATACATACATCCATACACAAGACTGACACAATCTCCCTCTCTGCTGTGCCGTTTCTCCTTAACCTTGAGTCAATACGCTTCAATCGACCAATTTAGATCAAATCAATCGGTTACTTGTTGAATTAGCGAGTTGCCGGGCTGCTAATTAAAAAATGGAACTGGTCTCGATGCATCGGCGCGGCCTCATCCGTTAATTAAAAAGTGCATCATTGACTGCATGAGAGCGGAATTCAATTCGGCGTGCCTGAATTAAAATATGATGATGAAGGAGCTCAACACCACAAAGCCAAATTTTTAAAAGCTGGAAACAAATAAAAAGACAGATGGCGTCTCTTTGCCTTTTTGATATTTTATCTTTTCTTTCCCTGGGAAAAAAAAAATCGTAAATAAAATAATTAGCTAATGTCAACCTGTGTAATTATTATCAAACGGTTCACTAATTTGCTCTCAGAGTGAAGTTTAAAATAAATAGCAGAAGTTAAAGTCACTCGCTTCAAATGAATGAAACACACGGATCGACACGGAGCGGTGAAAGAGAAGAAAGGGAAAATAAACACGGGCCATCAAGATGCTTGCTTCCAACATAATCAAACGTGCAGCTGAAATAACGCATTTTTAATGAAGCCATTACAGGCTCCACTATGTTAATTAAAACCAAATAACTTGTCTGTTTTAAACTAGTGTTGTCAAGTGTTTATTTGGCCAATTACAAAAGCAGTGGGAGATCATTATCTGCTGCCAGGAGCGATGACAACACATAGCGCCGGGGCGTGAACAGAAAAGAACAGAGCCCAATACGGCACTTCAAAGGGAAATGTGCACAGACTGGACCAGGGGAGGGGAGGGGGGGGAGGGAGAGGGAAGCAGAGGAGGAAAAATGGGGAATAAAGAAGGAGAGAGAAAGGGAGAGAGAAAGGGGGAGAGCGAGCGTGGAGAGAAAATCCAAACTGGGCTGGAAAAAGGAGAAAGAGTTGGAAGAGAGAGAGAGAAAAGTCACATGGAGATGCTACAAGGAAAAGTGAAATTCTGAGAGATGGAGAGGAGGGGGAGAGGGGGAGAGGAAAGAGGAGGGAAAAGGGAGAGGGAAGGAGGGAAAAGTGGAGGGAAGAGAGGAAGGGGGGGGGGGCGGCGTTCCCTTGGGGGACGATCACAAAGACGGCAGCTTTTTAACGCAGAGATCAGGAGGATACCGGTCAGAGTGTGTGTGTGTGTGTGTGTGTGTGTGTGTGTGTGTGTGTGTGTGTGTGTGTGTGTGTGTGTGTGTGTGTGTGTGTGTGTGTGTGTGTGTGTGTGTGTGTGTGTGTGCGTGTGTGTGTGATACGCAGGTGCATGTAGCAGCGCGACGGTGATAAGAACGCGTCCATGAATGAAGCCACCGCCAAAATAAAGGCCTCTGCTGCTTCCTGCGTTTAGGACTCTTTCAGATAGGGCATCAAAAATAAAACACAGCAGTCTCACAGATGTAAAACCAATTTGGGCCGCTTTGTTTATTTTCCCTGCATCTTAGGTTTTGTCTAAGAATCGCCGCCGCCGAATCGGCCAAGGAGCTGCGAGATGGATTAAGGGGACGGCCAGAGGGGGTCCAGTATCACCGGGCCTCCACATGTGCTCCACCACAATCACAGGCAGGAGAGGACATTCTTCAACAGAAAGCGGAAAACTGAAACACTAAAAGTCCCCCAACAGACACACACACACACACACCTCCCCCCTTTCTCAAACTCACTGACAGTCATGGAGACGGAGGAAGGGTTAGTTCCCTGAGCACGGCTAAGCCTAGTACAAATGATGCCAGTGTAAGGCCTGCTGTAGTGCTGAAGAGATAAGCCACTGATACCAAATGTTGAGGAAGAGACTCAATCCAAAACTGGAGACTAATAGACACTTATTGGCAGAGCGGGGGGGAAGGTGGCGGAGGAAAAGGAGAGACGGACGTCTGACTGGGCTCGGCCGTTTCATCTCAAAGGGTCAAAAGGAGCCGATCGTCCCTGACCGGCGCTCCTCTGCGAACTCGTTACCTCGCGGTTCCCGGTGAGGCGACGGCGCCCGGAGAGAAGTGAGGCGACGGCGAGGGAGAGAACAAGAGAAAGAGTGACACCACATTAAGCCGCGGGAAAACCAGTAAAAAAAGGGAAAGAAGGTTTCAACAGTTGTGCTGTATTACAAATGCAATAGTGGTCTATCCTCTATCCTCTGATCCTGGCAGAGCAACAGCGAGAGCGTCTGGACGGGATGGAGCCTCTCTATGCTCCCTCTCATTTAATTACAACACAGAGCTGCAGGATTAGACAGGGGCCTGTGTTCACAGCCTCATACTGGCACCGCCACTCCTCTGCTTCCCGCCTCGCTCGCCCCAAATCTCCTGCCTTTTTGTTTTTTGGAATTATCTCCCATCTTCTTTTTTTTAATATCTCCCATCACTTGTCGTCTCTATCCTCCTCTCTCAGACTGTTT
This sequence comes from Genypterus blacodes, assembly GCF_046128005.1. Taxonomy (NCBI): domain Eukaryota; kingdom Metazoa; phylum Chordata; class Actinopteri; order Ophidiiformes; family Ophidiidae; genus Genypterus; species Genypterus blacodes. The sequence goes on along the minus strand of NW_027466870.1, from coordinate 5,885,533 downwards.
CTCTGATTAAATCTTCTTTGTTTAAGCTTTTGTCTTCTCTGTTCCCCTCCTTGCCGTTCTGCAGTCACCATCCTCTCCTCTCTTCTCTAGCCCCCTAATCCTCCCATCCTGTTTCTGCCGGAATTTCATCTGCGATGCAGACACATCTTTATCTCTGTCTCAAACACATGTTTACTCTTGATTATAAAGAGACAACTGTGAATCCTTTAAGTGACAAAGTTGTGAGTGGGGCATGTGTTTGCTTGAAAATATTTGTGCATGTGTTGATGTGTGATTGTGACGAATGAGGAGTGTGAGCAACGCGTTAATGTGTGTGTTAGTTTGAGGTGTTTGCGCCCCAGCGGTCTCTACAGACTACGGCGGCACACTGCCTGGGCAAGCCTACCCGCGCACACACACACATACGACACACACCTCCATGTAACCACTACCGCCCACCCCTCTGCATGCACTCCTCTCTTGATTAATGGAAATCCCGTTTTGTTTCCAGCAGCATGGCTAATTAAGCCGGTGGTTAAAACAGTGCTCATTAGCTAGCTACCACAGGACGCAGCCGCCGAGCCCTCTAATGACGGATTGGAGCTGGCTGGGTGCTGCAGAAGGTTCCGCGCAAGAGCCATAGAGAATACTACTGTTAGTGCTGACAACTGTATCCTAACAGCCATAGTGTACTGATTCACTACGGGCCGATACTAATTAATATTCACCACTGAATTAAACATGTGCGCAGGTGCAGGGATTTACTGTTGGCTTAACTCGCCCCGTCACAGGTACAAGTAAACAAAGGCACCCACACACCTGCGCCGCCCAAACAGATACCAAATTAAAAGAGCAAAACAATAAGAGAAACAAACATCATCATCATCATCATCATCAGTCCTCTCCTGTCCTCTTACACTCACAGCTGTGGCCTGAGGTCACACACAGCAGAGTTCAGGCCCAGATGGAAACGCCAATTACAGCTGTGGATCTCTCCCGCAGAGAGAGAGAGAGAGGGTGGGGGGGGGGAGTTACTGCTGATTGTCTGTGTAGGAACACATTTATCACGCCGACAGAGGGGGGTCAAGAGGATCCAACTCCTGTTTAGGTGAAAATGGCTTCGCTTGTCTTCTTGCACTTATCATAGGTATCATATCTGCAAACGCCGCCAGTTGTTTTGTGCGTGCATGTGTGTGTGTGTGTGTGTGTGTGTGTGTTTGCCACTCACATTTCTACGAGGGAAGGTGGTTAGGAGCTTGAACTCGTCGAAGGGGAATCCCTTGGAGGCCACAAAGTCAAAGAGGACCTGAAGCTTACAGCTGCCAAGGAAACGCCGCTCCACAAACTGGCCGCTCGGTGTGCGGATGCGCAGTTTGCTGATTTGTTCCCCCGCCTCCTCTTCGGGCTCTGGTGGTAGGGCCTGCTCCAACGACAAGCGGATCGCCTGGAAGAAAGGTTGGCACAAAGACATCACTACAGAGCGACCTCACAAAGTGTGTCCAGAGCTGTGCAAACATGTTGGGGACTCCTTCAGTAACCACTGAGAATGGAATATACTGGAATTAAGGACAGCATCAGGGCAGGGTTTTACAGTAGGAGTGGGACAAGTTCAGCTATTTTAGACAATAACAAAAACAAATTATAGAAAATAAGTGATCAATTTTACTTGTGAGTAAATTTGGCGCAACTGATTTCAAATGGCAAAATGTTTCCTTAATAACTGAACACTTCCTCTTTGAGTTTAGACTCAGTTAAAACCCATAATTCAGCAGTGACACTGCTGACGATGAAGACAGACACACTACGACAGACGAGATGGAAAGTTGTTTCTCCGTTGTGATTGCAGCACTGTTACCTCACATTAATTAAAGGACCTTCTTGTTGTCCCGAGAATGTTATTAAATTAGCTGCCCTGTTTCTCACCCGGCTCCCTGATGCCTGGCATAGCTCAAAAGGTTGCCAAGTAGCATGTCAGCATGCTAAAAACAGCCAAGTGTGCTGCTGCTGCCTCTTTCCACTCATTCAGTCAGATCTGAGGCCGAGTCTGTGGACTTCTGGAGGACATCGACCCCTCTCATATCCTTTACTCTCACACTACATTAGGGCCGATTGTCCACAGTGAGTGCGGTATTTGTTGGTACAACAGGCAGCCATCAACTGTCGTGTTCACCTGCAGGGCTAATCACCCTTCCTGTGTTCAGAGCTCCAGCCTCTCCCTGGAGTCCTCCTCTTCTCTCTGCTCCTGCCCCTCACCTCATTCCCTCCCCGGCTTGTTGTTCCTGTTTGGCCAGCCGGGGAGCATATGCTGTGACAACATGCCCTGGCTTTATTTACACACCATAATGCAATTATATTTCATAAGAGTGTACAACAGTAGCTCATTAGCAGCTTCTGGTGTTGGGTGGGCAGGGTAGGGCGCGTGCCGCTCCGCTATCAGCTCCCTCAGGTATAAGAGCTGATGCTGACTGAGTTAAAAGGGCCCCCGGGGACAAACTAACACACACACACAAATAACAGACAGAGTGTGCGTGTGGTGGTGGGCACAGAGAGACAGTCAACCGCACACACAAGCATAAACACCCACACAAGTGAGAGGCAGCGTCCCTAAAGAAACCACAGGACACACGTCTGGCCGAGCCCGGGGCCCCAGGCTGCTCCGCACAAATAATCAGAGGCATCTATCCGTCCATTTACCCGCCTCTCCTGCTCCGCTCGCTAACCACAGAAAGCAAACAGACGACTGGGGGAAGGGAGAGGTGCACCTGACAGCCACACAACTGTATGCTAAGACCCCCCGAAGGTGGTAAATAGTAATGTCAGCCCACAAAGGCACATGAAACACACATGCACAATGCTCCCTCCCTCGGTTCACTCTCCTCCTTTCATCTGCCTCTTCTTTGCACAAAGGCACAAAATCACAGAGAAAGTGTTCCCACTAGCATTGTCCGTTCTCTGAGGGCTGCCGGTGTTTTTGTTTGTGTCTGCAGTTTCTGTCTCATACTAGGTTACAGCTTTGCAAGGCTCAGCTGAAAACTGTGGAAAACTGAAAACAAAAAGCGAACGTGAGCTCAAAGATGCAATTGTTGTGTTGTTATTGTTTTGTTTTTTTACCGTCTCAACTCAAAGGGTTGGTATCGAATAGCTGCTGAGTGTTACAATGCAGAATTATCCACTTAAGCTCTCTGCAAGGTGAAAATGAGAGATAAATAATATAAATCATTTAATATAATTCTATAAACGCCACTGTGATTTTACTATAATATGTTGGGGATTACCTGAGTGAAGATTATGTAGAATTATATAAAATAAAGATATGTTTAGTCCTATAACACTGGAGGATTAAAGAAGAAAGTACGTCTCCTAGTTCAGCACTCAAACGGAGCTGGAGCCCTGAAAGATGTCAATTTTGAGGTATTTTGTTATTTGCTGATTAAAATGCAGAAGATATGCATCTGGCACACACGCATCCTTTAATATAAGGCTGCAAATACTTAATAAATAATAGAAAACAAAAGACAGAACATTTTTGGAGGAAATGGCTCACTGCCCTGATGATTTGGATTCAGAAGAAGAAAAAGAATGGAAACTAATTAGAATATTTAAATTATACCAACAAAACTAATATCTGCTGGGTCAAAGGTCGACTTTAGAAGCAATTATCTTTCCACTAAGAAATGTTTAGTCAATAAGGGACTCCGTGCTGTGCTTGATTGAGATCATGGCGTTATTTTCACTGTAAAGTATTACTGTAAGGAATTGCAATAATTTTGGCTTCAAAGATTGGAAAATCTTGGATTGGATTTAAAGTAACAAACTCAGAATGTTTAGTGAGGATAAGCATGGAGACGACTTCCCTCATAGTGTTATGATATCTGATCCATATAAAGAAGGATCAGGTTACATTTGACACCAAATGACTTCAGTTTCATGGTTACAGGATCGTCTGACTCTCTGACTAGCAGTTCAGTCATTTACTGTCCAGTCAGCTCTGTCCAGGTCCAGCAGCTGCTGCTGGCCCACATGTGTGTGTGTGTGTGTGATTATCTCAACTGTAGCACAAGCACCACGCTAGTCTGTAGGCACAGGAGAAACCATGGAAACCCTGACCTCAGGTAGAGAGCAGTGATAGACTTGGGTAGCTCGGGGTCACGGTGGGCCATTGTTATTTAAAACACACAATCGTGCATACACAGTTTGGTTAGTGAACTACAGTGATATAATTAAGGCGGCCTGGCCCGGGGTCTTTTGTCTGTCGGTCTGTTTAACTTAAGTGACAAATCACCTGAGTGAGCCGGGTCACCTGATACCTCTCAGTGCCCTGAGGCGCACTGCTGCTGAGTAAACAACAATCCACGCCGACTACACTGTATTACTATAGACTGTTTTACAACATTGGTGCCATCCTCACAGACAATTATTGTTTTCCTGTATGCGTGACAGTGTGTCTGCCTGTGTGTGTTTGTGGGCCCTCTCCACATACTATAATTGTTTTTCAGTGAATGTATGTGTTTGCTTAGGTTGTGTGTGTTTGTGCACACGCCTGTGCATATGAATTGCCCTGCTCTATTGTTCACTTGGATTTCAATACGAGGCTGTGTGCTGTACCAATTTACAGCAGTTAAATAGAACAATGTGTGTATGAAAGGTGACATTTACAGGGATGGGCCCCGACTGTAATTATGATATTTTAGCCTACTGTGCAGCTGTATGCTTGTTCACCTACACAAGCAACTCACAGGCTTTACCAATACCACAATCTAATTACATCATTATTGACTGTAAGCCTAAAACAGACTGACGGTTTGTGTGAGGTCACTACTTTACTAGTATACAATAATAGAAGTCAGGCAACAAAAAAAAAGTTAATTCATTTTTCCAACCACTCCTGAAATTCATTCCTTGGAGTCTTGATGTTTCTGTAAAGTAGACTACATGCTGTGTGGACAAAAGTTACTGTGATGCCTTCCATGGAAAAGGTTGGAATAATAGTTTTGAGTGGTTTGCATTGTCTGGCCTCCTCACCTCCTTCTCGTCTTCCTGTTCCTTCTTCATCTGTTGCAGGCGAACCTGCTCGGCCTCTTCTCTCTCTTGGGCTTCTCTCTGAAACAGAATGAAAATTACCCTCAAACTTCATCCCGTGTAAAAGCAACGTTAGCCTGGTGGAAATCAATGCTGAATTCTGTGTTTGAGTTTCTCACAGGTCGGCAGTTTGCTTTGACCACTTCTTATTGAACTTTAATTAGTGAACCTAATCCAGTGTTGCATCCTGATTTAACTCTAGAATGCCCAGCCAATGATAAAGGCTACAACACACATCATCTATAAATTCTGCTTTATTCACAATGTAGAGGAAAGATGCCACTTCATTTATCCATTGAATTTGTTGACGCTGCTTTAATGGAAGAGTATTCAAATATATTTTGGGTATACCTTCTTCCGGTCCGCCTCTAGGGAGATACGGTAGGCCTCGTCCTGTTCTCTCTTCACCATCTCCCTTGCTTCACGCTCATCCTGCGTAGAAACAGGGGGTAAGAACGAGGGGCCCATTAGCTGACGACATAATACAACATATACAAGGACAAAACATCTAGGCCAAAGCGCCGGGCGTGGGACCCAGAATAGAGCAGAGCAAAAGAAAATGCTTCACGTCAAGTGTGGTTATGTACAAACATAGGTATGAAAGAGTAGCACCAAAGAGGAATTCATCCTGACCTGGCTGTCATTTAACAGAGCCTGAGCTTCTTTTATGTTTCTCCATCTCAGTTTCACCGTCCCTTTCTCTATTATTCACTCTCCCTCTTTTCCTGTTTGAAGAGGAGAGGGGGACAGGCGGCCTTTCTCTACCTACCTGCTGTGGCCACAAAGACAGGGACTAAATACGTGTGTCCATTGTGCTAACAGCACACAGCCATTAGTTTTCCATTTTCTGAAGGCCCATGCTGTGTGCCAGCCCGGATGTGGCATAGTAAGCTTATTGTAATGATCAGAGGGCTAATGTGCAGCCAGGCCGAGGCTAAGAAAAGAGATAGTTTGTGCTGTTGTATAGAATCTGAAAATGCAAAGGATACATTTGTGCTGTTGGTCTGCATAATGGTGCGCGTTGAAAGGAAACTGTAAAAGAATGGTCCGGTGGCACAATGGCATCAAAAGTGGCCGTCTTCAATGCACTGGACCCAAACACGCAACAGATTCACATAGCAATTCATGTTTGATAGTCATTTTAAGCCATTGTCATGTGTTTTCAAATGCGTAACAACTGCTTTGAATGCCTTGTGCACCGGACACAAAGCCAAAGAATAATATGGCATGACATCGCCACTCACACACAGCAGAGGAAGTGCACAGCCTTTAACCTTTATGTCTGAAGGGAAAAAGAAACTGCTGAAAATATTTTTGTTGTCAAAACAAAAACCTTCCTTGGTGAGCATTTGATTCTCGGTCAAAGGGTCAAAACATCCCATTTTGGGAGTCACAGGTTAGGGTAATGCTGTTTCAAATACAGCTGGGGCCAAATACTTACATTTTTATGTATTTGATTATGAATTATTCTAATTTCTTTAAAATGTCTGCGGCGACTCTTCACACTAAAAGCCTGTATGATGACCTGGCACAGACAGACGCAGATAGTTAGTCACTTATGCTTCACTAAACTAAAACACAGACGGCCATAGGAATGATGAAGCAGCCAGGCCGGTTGGTTTAAGTCAGGACGTGGTTGACCAGCTGCTCCATTTCCAAACAGACAGAAAGAGGTGACTGTCGGAGTGGAATGTCTGGGTGTGTGTGTGTGTGGGGTGGGGGGTTAACAGACAGAAAAGGACGAGAGCAGAAAGATGACAAAAGGTGTGTGTGTGTGTCTGAGAATGGCTGCAGTGAAGAATACATTTTGAAAACATTTTGAAGACCACAAATGAACCTGGACCACAACTAATACAATGTGTCTGCTTCTTCCTGAACACACAAAAACAAGTAACCAAAGCATCAAACCTGCCTGGAACATTGCTCAGCGGCCTTGTATGTGCATAGGGGGGCTTTCATTTCATTTATATTACTTTATTTACATTACCAAATGATAGTAGCGGTTGAATGGAAAGCCACCCCTGCCACAGCTGTGAATGACATCATGAGTTGGTAATGACGTCATGAATCAATCAGGTAATAATTACCTAAAGTTATTGCTACTTCATATACATCATGAGGGTGGGGTTAGGGGTCGTGGGTGAAGATGGTAAAGGGGAAGAGAGCCAGCAGTGTGTAGTTTCATTGAAGGTGAGGAAAGCACCTGAAGGACACTTTTTAAAATTATAAACTCTCAAGCAATCACTGAAATGACTTTAGAGCAGCATGCAGAGGAAGGAGGTGAACCAACACATCATGACTCATGCAACCTGAGCCGATACATTTGCATACTTGCTCTTTGTTATTAATAATTTCATATATCTGAAGTATGATGAGAACGGTTACTGCATGGTTAATCTGGATGACTAGCAATGACAAAAGAGAGAATAGCTGTCACTCAATCATAATAACCCTTGCAGTCTGAGCACGAGGCTTCGTGCGACAACACTCCTTAAGCATAGTTCCCATGACTCAGACGTGATCACTCTCACACAGACAGCGTATGATTTTGACTTGCTGGTCGGCTGACTGAGTGGTAACATCCTAACGCGGTGTGACAGGCTTTCTGTAGATACAGTAGTCAAAAAAGCGAAAGGTGTGTGAACAGGGAGGTTAGGACAAAGTGTTTTATGAGCAAGTATGAGTAATATGTGAAGTATGAACTGCTGCATTCGATCACAAGTCTTGGTTAACGACATGAACCTTTGCATTATGGAGTTTTCTAATTCAATCTGTGCTTGCTTGACTATAAACAACTATTCCAAAACAATGCAACTTCTAATACAATATACAGAGGTGGCTGAGAGTGTTGCTACCGTTAAAATGAAAACAGAAAACACACAATTGCCTCAAAAAAATAATCAAAAATAAGTTAAAACACAGTCATTCCCCAAAGGACCTTAAGTTAAGAAACAGACCCAGAGTGCAGAAAGATTACAGAGTTCTATAGAACTGTCTGTCTGGTTAAAAACATAGTGTGTCATTCTATTTCTTGTTTGATGTCACTGAGTAAACATATTGTTAAAGGAAGAGCAAACTCCAACAGTGACAAAGATGCAGCAAAGTGGGTCAGGTGACTGTCTGACAGTGAGGGGATCGCACTTTCATGTTCCACATTCCCGTTTCAGACATGAAAGAGCGACACCATTGTTCCCTGGCTTTATTCTGAGGAGTGTAGCCCCTCACTGATGTTTGTCCACTTTGTATTGGATTAAAAGAGGTAGTCGACAGACACAGAGTTGCACAGTGCTGCCTACACACTGACGTAAATGGGAAACGGGTGTGCGTCCCGTAACTATTCAAAGACCAAAGGCTGGAGTTGGCACAGTACACTAGAACTAAATAGGACCGGGGTGAGTTGTGTTGTCCCTCGTCTCTGCACACACTGTTCAGTATTCTCTGCTTGTCATTTCAAATAGGCGGCAGTTTATCTAAGCCTGATACGTCCCAGCATGTTGCTCTTTATCTCTGAGGCAGACCAGGGCACAGCTGACCAAAGGTTGTTTTCTTTAATGGCACAACAAGGCCATTTCCTAACCTCATATGGATTTTTATTTTCTTAAAAATAGGGGGAGGACATCACATGGATGTTAACAATCAACACGGGGCAAGAGTTCAACTTTCCCCTCAAATCTTTCGATGAAGTGGTCCAAATAACATGGTCCACTTAAGTTTGTAACTCTGATTTGAGCCCTAGGTTGAATCATGCATGTCCAGAAGCATACCTCTGCTGAAAGGCAACACAAATAGTAATCAAGGGAACAGTTTAGCAGAAACCTCACCTCGTCTTTGATGTCCTCTTGTTGCTGTGCTGTGAAGATCTCCATTGCGCCCATTAACCTCATCATCAACTCATCCACTGTTGAATTGCCTGGCAAAAAAGAAAAATTAAAAACAAGCAATACGAACATTTATCATTTTTAAAGCACAAACTTATATGCAAGCTTGTTATTTAAAGCCTCCCAGCATTTGTAACTGAATGTATGCATTTAACACTAACACATGCTGGGGGCCTCCAGATACGACACAGTGCAGCGTGAGGTGTTAGATACACACATAGTTATACAGTAAATGACATCATGATCAAAAGAACTTAGATTGATAATTACCTTGAATAACATTTAAAACTTCATTGGACGTTCGTTTCCCCATGACTATAAGGAGCAGAGGGAACTGATCTGTCTTGTACGTCCGTATAGTCTGTGCCACCACGCTGCCAAAGTGTCTCGTACACATGGTTAGTAGTCTGAAAGACAGAGAAATCAATCCCATTCAAACTCATTTTCCTTTCTATTTAATTCCCTTAATCATTGTTAGTGTCACTGAATGCATTTTGCCCAGCCTAGAATTTCACAAATTAAAAACAAAACAAACAAAAAAATACTTAGAGGCATGTGAACACACAAAGCACAAACACACAAAGACTGACACGTTTAAAAATGTGGACAGGGATGAATAAACAACATCCTTTCAGATGCACAGCAGGATGCAAGAGAAATACATACATCTGATGGCGTTAGGGACTTGAAACCCATTCCTGCTTTTTGGTATTCCATCAGAGTGACATGCTATCGCAATCGGAGCTGCAGATGAATTAGTATTCCTCACCAGATGCTCAGAATTGATAGGGCATTGAGAGGATTTCTTATTCCATTACAAAGACAGAACTTTTTAAATTAACATTTCAGGGAGGGAAAAAGGGTAGCAGGCAGCCGGGGCCCTGTCGAGCTTGCGGTAAATGTCATAATATTAATGAATTGCTATAGACTGAATGCAAATATAGATTAGCTTTTTCTCAGACCTAGATCTACTTTAATAACTGGCTGGTAAAATGGAGAAGTAATGGAATGGATGGCGGTACGGCAGGTCAGAGGAGGAAGATGGATGGCAGGCACGGGGTCTGAGAGGGGGGTGTAACTCATTAAAACAGCAAACCAACACCCAGCGAACTTGCAGAGTTTCACAACTGAAAATAAAGCACTTCAGTTCGTCGTTGGACTTTTTAGATAACAGATACCAGAAGGATAAAAACAATTGACCTGAAGCAGCATGGATTGTAATATGATTGAGGACTTACTTAAATGAAACGTGTCCAAATGTTGATCTTTGAGTGACCTATGTCTTCCCAGGAAGACGTTGGGTACCCAAAATCCCAGAGGTCATTCTGTCCCCGACACCCATCCCTGTTCAAACCCCGACCCAGCCAGTCCATAACAATAGCTCACAGGGAAACTCTAACCTGTAATGAAAGGCTGGGGAACAATGGGCACTAACTTGAAGGGTAACCCAATCTTAAATCTCCCATCAAGTGCAAGCCAACCTGCTTTGCTTTCTATTTCAAATGTAAAAGAGTCAGTCCAGAGTGAAAATTGTCATTAGAGACACACACAAACGGTTGGAGCTAAATTCAGCCTGTTGCCTCAATCCCGATGGAAGAGATAAATGATGAAGACGACGATAAAGAACTTAATAAAAACACACATTCAGAACAAGTGTGGCACAGCAGACAGACAGCAGGAGGAAGTTAAGCTAGTCAAAGAGCTGAGGGGAAGAGTTCAGCACAGGTCTATCCAGCCAGAATATAACACAGAGAAGAATGTAGCCAAGTCTGAACAAGAGAAGTGGCCTTTAAGAAACCTTCAGGGAAACTAAATGTTGCTTGAACCGAACAAACATTCAACTACAACAAGCTTAAGGCTTTAGTTTGATAGATTTGAGATGGGAGTGTCAGAATCTAATTTGTCACTCACCTCATCTCCATCTATCATGGCATCTAAAACAGTTAATGTTTCTCTGGACTGTCACACTGGATGTCTTCACATCAGACATGTTTGTGAACACCATTAAATCAGCATAGAACTGACAGTTGCTCCACTGAGCAGCTGATGAGTCAGACTAGTACAGTAGCACTGCAGGGAATGTTTGTGCCAGCTACCTGTATGGGAACCGGATGCTCCACTGGCTCACTGTGTCAGACACACTTTGTTTCAGAGCAGACACGGACATGTTGTGATTTGAAAATGACTTTTTCTCCTGTCAAACATTAATCATGTTTTCAGCTCAGCGTGCGTCAAAAGGAGAAGCCAAGCGCATGGAACAGATCCGCCCACGTATGAGTCCAGACACTTCAGCTAAGAATCCCATTGGTTTATCTACTGATAGTTTCAATATTTGCAATGTGTCACGAGAGTACAACATTCAATCAGCAGAACTACATTCATGCATAATTAATCACTTCACTGGAACTCTGTGAGAATTCAGAGAGCTATGCAACAGACACATACCAAGAGCAGCAGGTTCATTACACGCACACACACACAATCAGGACACCTATTTAACAGTCTGTGTGATTGACGTCAATCACCAGTCACTTTGGATCAGCCAGAGAGCGTGAGAATGCAGGGAAGCAATGCCACTGAGTGTGCACATGTGCATGCATGCGTTAGCAGCAAAGCTGTGACTAGCTGTGTGTGATGAAAAGCTCCAGATGTTGCCAGCCTTTTAATGTGGAATAAAAAGGCTCAGCTGGGGCAAAAAGCAAAGGAGGCGAACGGGAGGGAAAGAGAAAGGAGATCAGAATGAAGGAAGGAGAGAATTTCCTTAAAAGAAATAATGGAGGGGCGAGGTCAGGGTGTGATTCCTTCTTAAATGGCTCCTAGCAGAGGTCAGGCTTAACTCTGGAGGGAAAAGGGAGGGAGGCAGTGGGACCGACTGAAAGAAATGAAAAAAGATAGAAAGAACAGGAAGGGCTTGAGGAGGAGGAGGAAATGTGTACTTTTAAAATGAGGGCTATAAGATGAGTGCTGAGCCTGAGCACGAGGGGAATGATCCAACACGACCAGCTCTCACCATGAGACCCTTCATCTTCATCACTTCAGGGCTTAATAAGTCAAATCTGTCTGCCACAACACACAATAAAACAATCCATCCAGTGAAAAACAGCCATGTTAATATGTGGACCTGGGGTGTGAACAGGAGTTATACACACCCCTCAGTTACCAACACACACTTTTGGAGCTGGAAAAGAACTTTGAGCGCAAGTAGAATGATAGAGATGGTTGGACTTCATCTCTCACTGACTCTCTATTCACCCCCTCATCTTCATCTAGACCGGCCCATCAGGGGCCTCACCATGCAAACATAATGCCTTTTGTTAGCATGCCACCTCCCAGCTTCAAAAAGAGACTGAAGCTGAGGACAGAACACAGAGATAAAGGCTGCGGGCAATGGAGTGAGTTGAATGACCAACAAATAAGCCTGTGTCCACGCAGAGGCAGAGGCAGATACATTCTCCTCTTGTACTTTTGGCTGGCCAGACAGACTGGATAGACATCGTCTCATCAAATCGTTAATTTAGATCATTGGTGTGACCTGGTGTTGTTCTGATCACTTGTGTAGGATGCACTGTGGGATGTATAGTAGTGTTTATTGTGTACGGGTGAGTGAATACTTGAGATAAATGAGTCTGCAAAAATGCAATTCGGATGAACAAGCGTCTCAAAGGATCAAAGTAATACACTTGTTGTACTGGGTTGCATTATATTGTACAGACATTCCTGTGTGTGGACCTAATAAAATGCAAACTGACTAAAGCTCTGAGCCAATCCAGTTGCAGCTTTCTACACTGCAGGCCCCTACATGAACAAGTGTTATTATTATTTCATCATATTGCACCAAAATGTTTTGGATAAAAAGCAAATTCAGATAAATAACACAAGAAATGTACCGATCAAGCCACAACTGCAATATTCAGCACAGACAGTGAGACGCAGCTAGATAAGTGAATACAATATAACATGGCTTTACTGATAAATCCTGCAGCTCTACGCACTGCAGGCCGACTCTGGTACCTGGCTTTGTTAGCTTCTTTAGTGACGTCCCAGGCCCATGTTATGAAGTTCTGGCTCAGGTAGGAAACAATCGAGTCAGCACACATCATCTGGGAGCAGAACACGTTGCTAAGGACACTGTCATCATTGTGGAGGTAGATGGCCAGCAGCTTCCTCTGTGGTAGAGAACAGAGAAGAAAGAGAATGAGGAGATTAGATTTCATTACCAGTCATAAGGAATATCTAACACTCAAAAGCCTGGAACAAGGAGATTAATGGGAAATTCTAATTCTCATAAGCTTGAGTCTGTCCCCAACTATGCCCCTTTAGTATGAGATCTCTGAAGCATGTTTGGTTCTTGTGACTGGAGAGACATTTCCACATTACATAAGCACAAAATGACATGAAGAGACCACTGGGTGCAAAGGCAGCGTGACTTCTGCAGACCAAAGCGAGGGCACAACTAGAAAAAAACAAATACCACGCAAAATCAAATGGAGTGCGGTGTAAATAAAACTTCTCTTGGAGGCGAAGAAGATATGGAGAAAACAAAACAGACAAATCACTCTATTTATTTTACACCAAATGCCAGCGGCCTGCTCAGGTTAGTAGCGGCAGGGCCAGACAATATTGACGAAGCTCCAAATCCAAGGATATTGACACCATCATATAAGCCTGGCAGATTCTCCCTGCTGACAATCTAATTAAAAAACAAACACACCCACAAACATAAAAGGTTCCAGCGGACGATGTAGGAAATAATGCTCTCTAAATTACATGTCACTTTTCCACTCTTGCTATAAAAAAAAACAAATAAGAAAAACTCTCAGTCGCTGCTTAGTTTGTTTTTTAACCATGGCTGTGAAGGGAGAAGGGGGGGGGGGGCAAAGGGTCCGTTTCTCAGGAGCAGTAAACAAGGCTACATACACCAAAAAGCAAAAGAAAAAAAAATCCACGCAGGGCATAAAAAGTGAGGGAAAATGAAAGAAGTTGTGCTATACTGTGGCTTGTGTAGAATGGGAATGGGAGAGGACTGCTGTGTTTGCTCAACGATTAGTGCTTTAGAATAATCTCCTGGGCTCCTAGAGAGAAGGAGCTGGGGACTCATTCACTAGACTGATTCAACCGCCTGAAAAGATTAAACACTCATGCTGAGAAGACAAGCAAATTCAGTCTTGAGAGAGGAATGAGAGAGCGAAAGAGGGGAGGGAGTGTTTTAGCGCAAAAAAAAAGAGAGGAGGAAGAAAAAAAAAGACCCCGATACACACACACTCAAACACTGACACACCAACACACACATGCACGGATACACAAACCTTCATGCGCGCTGGCCACATGTGCACCGACACTCACATGCATGCTCAATTAGAGCAAGTGTAAAGACTAATCAAAGTGGGCATTTTTGCCAACTGAAGGTTCAAATAACATCAACTCCTTCATCTTGGTTAAACTGTCTGTACCCCTCTGATCCCTCTCCTCTTTCAAGTCTGATCTATTGTACTGCCTGTCTTGGCGGGGAGGAGCAAATCCTCAGTTCGGCTAAATTACTAGGTCTAACCTGCGCTAGATAGTGACCCCATAGCCCTTCCTCACACCTGTTCACCTAAATATACGCTTGCTCTGTGTGTGTGTGTGTGTGTGTGTGTGTGTGTGTGTGTGTGTGTGTGTGTGTGTGTGTGTGTGTGTGTGTGTGTGTGTGTGTGTGTGTGTGTGTGTGGCAGAACAATGTAAGCATTGAATCAGCGTTGGGCCTTAGATTGTATAAACACTGCCTTATTCTGGATTTCAGTAGTCATCACAGTTTCTGAATCTTTCTAAATAGGACCAGAAGGTCATTGATGCCAGTTTTGGCATCAATCCACAAATCTGTGAAATGATATCAGCGGGAAAGGAAGGCATCAAGCTGAGAAAGAAGGCCTCTTAGGCTCTGCAAGTCCAGGAAATGAGGGAAACAGCAGAGATATTGACAGGCCAGGATTGTCCAGGCTGATTTCAATAAGGGGATACCTGTTGGTGGTAAATGAAACGTTGAGGAACTTCTGAATATAATGTGTGAGTGTTAGAGTGTGATGATGAAAGGGAAGGCTTGCAGACCTCTTTGGTGGAGGTCACTGTGGTAGTTAGCAGGTTTACAGTCAGTGTATTTACAAGCAAGCCCCATCATGACTGATGATGTCATATCTGCCATGTCCCTTCAATGTTTAGTGGAAGTGCTGGACAGTGCTAATAGACTGGCAGATAAGGGTGGTGCTGCTCATTAAAACAAAAGGACCACAAGATTTGCACCAATTAAAGGGAATCACACTGCTCAGCTTCTGTGGTGAGGCTGAGACCAAGGTGCTGGAAGAGCTCGAGCCAAATTTACATTTTTTGTTCATTTGGAAAAGGCCTATGACCAAGTCCCCAGGGTTGTCTTGAAGGGGGGTTGCTGTAGAAATAGGGGATGGTGGGGCCATTGTTAGGAGCCATCTGGTTGTTGTGTGACCAGAGCTGCATCTGTAATCTCAGCAGCAAATTCTACATCAGGCTGCAACTTATGACAGGCCGTGTGTGCCATTTTCGGGGGGATACAACCTCAAGGAGCAACCAAGCGGATTGGATGGGTAAGCTCAGAACTGCAGTTCAGTTTCTGGCGGTGACCAAAAGAGAGGGATTGTGAATACAGGGGGTTGAAAGGTTGAAGGTTGAGTTTTCTTCACTGTTAGTCTGGGTCCACCTCGTGGTATTCATGTGAGGAACTTGGCCTTGGAGACATCATGTATCCTTTACAGCCTGGGATCTCCAGGAAGAGATGAAGGATGTGGCTGACAAGAAGGATTAGAGAAGTTAGCGCGCTGCCTTTGTGCCTCAGACCTGAATAAGAGGAGGGAAGTTGATGAATGGATGGATGGCTCCTGTGTACTGTAAATATGTGTGGACAAAAGATCAGAGGTGGGAGTAAGTCTCACACACACACATGTCCAAGTCACAAGCAGGTCTTGGGTCTTAAATAAAAATCACAAACAATAAGCCACAGCGTTTCCCTATAACCATCTGCCACACACACACTTAGTTTGCTTTTGATGCAGTATGGCTGGGTTGTTTTGCTTAAGAAACATGACACCTGTAAAACAATCATGTGTTTGGTTGAAGCTAATGACTCTCTGTACTGTGGGTCATTAGGACAAGCAGGTCAGACTCGTCTGTGTCACATGAACCAATGACAACCAACCAGGCTCCAGCTCACTGCTCTCTGGAACTTCACATCTTATCTTTTTTGTCATATCAAATTTTGAAAACAAAAATATCTGAAAAATGTTTTTTAATCAAAACTATCAGATTTGAACCATTTCCAATCCAAAGCCATATTTAACATCCCATTACATCGTGGCCTCTCTCTCCAATATTTAGTTTTTAAAAGAGGATAAATGTCATAAAATACAAATAGAAACTTAAAGCGACAGCAGAGTTCACATGGGACTGAGTTACAGACAGTTGTAGTTCAAATAAAGGCACAATCACACTATTCTGAATGCAGTGTGAATGCTGTGTCCCATTGAGCAGAGGCTTTTAATCATAGGTATGTTTAAGAGGACCAGAGGCCACCAATGAAAGAGGTACAGAAAAAGGCAAAAGGTACAGATGGAGGAAAGAGAGAGAGAAAAAGTGATTGTTCAACAGATGGCAGGCTCAGTCTGGAAAAGCAAACACTTCAAAATGAAGAGCTCAAATGACTGATCTCATGACCTTTCACATACAGTGGGAAAACACATTCAGATCGATGACCAACCACACATGTGGCTTGCAACCGCCTGCTGAAAACACATTATCACTTTAGAACAGAAATACAGACATGATCAACTTTCCTCCGTCTCTCTTTGCTTCCTTCCTTCCTTCCTATGCTTGATTAGATTAACTTCATTCCGTGTCAGCTATAAAGGACATGCTTTCAGATCAGGTTACCTTAACAATTTGCAAGACATGATTTATTAATTTTATTCGATTATCAATGAATGTGTATTGAGGTAAACTTACAGGTGCAGCCAATAAATGGAGTGTTGCTCATGAGGTTTAGGAGATATAGATCTATAAGCCATATGGCATCCTGTTGGCCAATGCTCTTTCCTCTCTACTCTGCAAGGCTTTCGCCGGGTTTTAAAGCAGATACTTGGCAATGATAAATCCCTGAACTCCTCTCGAGCAAGGCTATGAATTTTGATGTGTCTTTGTGTGTGGCAGGCAGAAGAGAGCAGTGGAGGGCGGAGGAAAGTGGGGTTAGAGTGATTAACCGCTGCGTTGATGGGGATTTAGTGAGGATCGTGGCTAGTGATGGGTGGCCTATCTCTCTGTACGCTCTGACTAACCACTGATCCCCAAGAGGGTTCAGCTGAGCTCAGCTCAGCTCTGCAGCCCAAAGCATTTTCATTAAGGATGGATTGAGTCTATCTCAACAGCCCCTCAACACACACCTTCAGAAACACTTCATCAAATGTAGTGTTTTGCTTAGTGATTAGCCTCTCTCCAGCTTGGAGAGAGTGAGACTGATTCCTCTGTTTAGAAACCCACTCAGAACAACCCCTTCAGTCAAATCTGCCCTATTCCAATACCCCCTTAATGAAGTAGGCTCTTTCTATGATAAGGACACAAGACTAGATTATTTTTCAAAGGGGACAGATGAGCAGTGGATGGGGTGGCTGGAGGGATGGAAGAATTGAATGTATGTCTTCCCGTGCAACTGTGTATTAAAAGCAACCACAGCAGCTGTTTTGGCCAGTGAGCCAGGATATAATGGCACAGCAAAACTTAAAAGATCTAATGTTTGTCTCAGACAGGCTGAATCAAGCTCAGAATAAAACAAAATGCAGTGAAAATGAATACAATTACCCCCCTCCCCTCTGCTGTGTAGAGTTGTACAGTACAGAGTGTGTGAACACCAGGGAGACATCAGCCATATTGTAGTGGCTTTGGAGAGGAGATCAGCTGGGAAGCAGGCGAGAAGCCAAGCCTCACTTTAGGTTTTTCCATCTGTTTATCCTTTGCTCTTATTTTTCCTGTTCTTTTCACTGCATCTCTTCCTCTCCTTTTTTTTTCACACCCTCCTTCTCACACTACGACCACATTCTCAGTATTCTGCTCTTTCTGTCTCCTGTCTCATCCGTCTCTGCTCCTCGTGAACTGAACCCCCCTAACATCTTGCAGTGTCCTCACAGTCTAATAAGGTTGTAATCCACACAAGCTGTCAGTTGATACAAACATCCCTAAAAGGACAAAAGCCGCAAAACAAGGGGGGGGGGGGGGGGGGGGGGGGGCAGTGGATGACTCAGATAAAGCTTCAGCTGCTAGGGTGAAAACTTTAAATGAAATTCTATCAAATGCTGTCGGTTACGCCGCCTCCACACAGTAAAAGACACAAGGACCTAACTAATGAATGACAACTGAAAGACAATTTGAAGTAATAAAGTCATCACACCAAACACACCAATATGGGTCAAATTAGTTTGCATGTTAATAAACTTCCACCCTTTAAAATATGTTGGAAATGGCAATCATATGAATTTGATCTTGGTGTTCTGTATTGTAAATGTAAAACAAATCTTCCAAACAACAAATCCAAATCTTAATATTTTAAAATTTAAATGCCAATATATTTTATGCAATTTACCACTGCATAAAGTATATCTGTGACTTTATTTCAGGATGCATTATGCTATATACTTGCGTATGATTTATTTCCATTGTAGTGTCGATACTGGAAGCCTCACAAATTGTCAAAATTAAATACAGTACTTCAGAAGTAAAACGGATAGAAACATGACCTTGTTTCCCATGATTGTATCAAAGTAAATTAAACCCATAAACCAAAGCCAAGCAGTCACAGTCAGCCAACTTACATCTCTGGCTTTGCCATAGAAGGCCTCTTGAGATGCTGCCTCCAAAGTCCCAATGAAGAACATTGGGTGGACTTCACCATACCTACAAGACACACACACACAAAACAGAGTGAGAAATCAGAAACACATTATCACATACAAACCTTTAATGGCATGACGGCCTTTTGAGCGCCTGATGCTCAGCTTACCTTGAAGAAAATTCGGCAGTAAAGTGCAGTAAGGCGTCGCTTTCATTCTCACTATTCTCTGGCACTGCAAGGGAATAAACACACCAAGGTCAAACTGAGGACACAATCATTCAATACAATACAAAGAGCTACAGAACTCATAAATGAACACATACTCATAGGTGCTTTCCGACAGGTTGAAGAAGAGCCCATTCCAAACATCTCTGAATCGTCCACGCCAAACTCTGATGCATCTTCAAAATCATCCCCCTCACTGTCACTGATCATATGAACATCTGCACACTGGAGAAAACAAACACATCATAATCCCAATATTATTTTAACAGAGTGTGTGTGCGTGTGTGCGTGCGTGCGTGCGTGCGTGCGTGCGTGCGTGCGTGCGTGCGTGCGTGCGTGCGTGCGTGCGTGCGTATGTGTGTGTGTGTGTGTGTACCTCTTCTGTGGGCTCCTGGGCATTGGCTGGTGAGGACCTTCTACACACACTGAGGTGATGGCAGGGATAGGTGATCCCAGAGACAGCTAGCGTCATCTTGAAAACAAGAGGTGTAATAGAAGATTGTTTGTCAGGTCAACCAGGTTAGGACAGGAGGTGAAGTTGGACCACACACACATACTAAACCAATCTTATTACACTTTAAAAGCTTTACATGAAGTTAGATGAGTTTGCATTCAGATGGAGTAAAGGATAACACACTGCTTCTTACTCATATCGGAACACAACTGTCCTCACATCTGACTCATTATCATTTCCATTAAAGTAGCTCACCAGATTGTTCACTTAGTATATTTAGGACTGGGACCCGAGCGTGCAAAAGCACAGTCTGTATTATGAGATGACTTTCAAACAAAGGCTCGGCCGTCTCTCTAATCAGTGGATTTGTGAGGTTTCTCTCCACCTGCAGTAGCAGTGAGTGTGGTGGTGGTTTGCAGTAAGAGAACACATGATTAATGAGCTCCCAAACCCAAAGCTAAGACTGGAGTTGTCAGCGTTCATCAGGGACTCATTACAGCCAGTGTCTCCAGGTTCAGACCCGAGGGACGGCAACGATACAGACAGGGTTGCTGCAGGATGCAATATGAAGGCATAGACACTTTTTGTGTATTTTGAATTTGTGTCCATAATGATGATTTAAACAGGACTGGTAAGCAATTAAACATTCATTCTAACCTGAATGTTCTGACACTTTGTAACGCAACAGTATATCCATGTTCATTGTGAGGAGCTGCGCAGAAAACCCAGATGCAAATACTTTTATGGGAGAGTGAATCTCTAAACAACAGGACTGAGGCAGTGCAGGCAAGGGCGTGATCGGGAGCAGAGAAGCTGTGCGTCCCCTGCAGGGGTCCTGTGATCTGCTCCATTGTCACGTATGAGCACATACAAAGAGCAGCTGGACATGGTTGAATCAAGAGACGATTACATGCAACGCCAATTGAGCCTGAAAAGGGCTACACAGACTTCTGGGAGTTTCTCTGTCTCACTCTTAAAATAGAGTGCTTTCTCCTGCTGGCCTCAGCTTCTATAGCAGGAGAGAACAGTGTAACCACTAGACCTTGTCAGCAACATAGACTTACTAGTGAGTACTTGTTCTGTACCTGCTACAGATAAGAGCCACAGGTTCCACACTGTCTATCATGTTCCATCTCTTCACAGTCATTGCCTTATCTATGCAGTGTAAGACAGCAAATCAGCGCCAACCAACCGACACAGATCACAATATTTGTACAAACGCAAACAGAGCTGAACGCATGACTGAGTCCAACTGTGTTCTTTGTCCCTGACATAAGGGGGTTAATACATGCACTTGTGATTTTAAAGTATAAGTGCTTACGTAGAGCTTTTCCTTAACTACACCTCCCTGTTCATGAGCAGAGGAATAATAACTCTACCATTTATGCAGCCTGCTAAAAAGCGGAGCAGGGCACACTGACATTGACTATAATATTGACCGCTGGGTTTTAAATTCCCACACCATCGGTAAATGGAGCAGTGGATCTGTGAAACACAGCCTCTCCCCTGATAGATGAAGAATGAATAACATCCCGAGATGCGAACTGCACAAAGCAGAGATGACATCAGAGCTACAGGGACACATCATGGGAAAGCTCCTTGGATTTCACTGTCAAGATCAAATGTGTTTGAAATAAAAATGAACACAGTGACTTTTGTTCCCCACTTCCATCTTACTAAATTAAAACCATTCCTATAAGAGCCCAAGCAGCTAATGGGCCTCGACACAGAGACTGACGTGGGAGCACACATAACAGAAAGAAAATAGATTGTGTTTCTTGTGTATTAGCATTAGTAGCAAGGGTACTCTTTACAATGAGAAGTCTGCAAGTGTCACAGCAAGGACAGTTGAGCAGCCCTGGAACACCTACGAAGAACACTTAACGGAATTGCTATGCCCTTAATCATGTAACTTAACTCTCACAAGTTAATTATTCGTGGGGCGCCGACTACTAGATCACTGTGTTATTCATATCTGTACAGAGAACTTCACAAAGTCATGCACCTGAAACAAGCAGAACATTCATTCCTCTGACGGTGCAAGATAACAGAGCTTGAAAGGCTTTTTGTTATATTGATATACATTGATTGTCTTTACCACAGATAGTCTGAGACCTGATGAGTGCCGGGCCTGTAGTTGACTTGCGTTGAAGAGAGTTGTAGGTATTGAGCCAGACAAAGACATGAAGGGTCTGAATGTTAGGCATGTAAAGGAATGGCCCGGACTCTATTCTGCCAATTCTCCAATCAAGTGGCAATCAAACGTGAGAATCTCAACAGCGGCTGCCGTTGGAGAGGATCCTCATAAACCCTTCAACCCCACCGCTCACAATGAGAGGCTTTCCTCTGAGGGCCTAATAAGTGTATAAATAAAGTTGATCACTTCCCCTGTCAATGGCAGCCTGGAGGGTTTGGGCTAACAAGGACGCAAGGAGGGGAGGTGAAAAGGGAACAAAAAATGAGTTGGAGTGCCTCTCAATCCTCTTCTTCGCTTTGACCTGACGGCTTCTCCTCATGTTGAGGTATACAAGTGCAACTTGGCGGCTCAGTGGTAAAACGTGGAAACAAGGCCGAAGCACCGCAGGGCACGGGGGGTGGGGGGGACGATGTTAACTCCCCCAAGTGACCCTGTCCCACATCTCCACACAAAGGAACAGGCTCCTCTTTTTTGGATTCTTTTAATTAACACTTGCATTGAGGCTTTAAGCATTCAGGGGCCGATACAGGGAAAGAATTTTCTCTCTCTCTACCTCACCCCCCTCCTCTTTCCCCTTTCCCCTCCAACCCTTTCTTCCCTTCTCTCCCCTTCTTTCTCTCCCTTCATTCTTGCCGTGTTTCATTTTTTTCTTTTCTAGTGAAGGCAGTGTTTGGATTAGGTGTCTGGCTATGAGTGTGAGATAATTACTAATGACAGCTGCACTGACAGCAACTACAATCACACCACTACCTTACTTCACTTTCTCTTTGAAGGAGGAGAGGGAGGAAGAGGGAGGGGGGGGAGCAGGGCAGAAAGTGTGACAAAGAGGGGGGAAGAAGATGGGACAGTGAGACACAAGCTGACCGATTGGAAAATAAAGACTTGAGGAGACAAAGAAATAAAAGAAATGAAAACAGATGAGTGCGCCCCGCCCTTAACACCTGTTGGTTTCCTAGTTTCAGGCTCGTCTGTGCCTGGTGGAGGAGACGTCACTCCTGATTAACATCTACGCTCCTACACGTGTTGCATACACACCCTCACACAGAGGCTAAGTTAGGCATGACGGTGAGATCAGTGGGATGCCTAACAGCTGGTGTTGTGTTGCTACGTCTTCTAACCGGCAACGCGTTGTGCCTCTAGGCTTATAGGCAATAAGGGGCCGAAAAGGTGATCAAGCTAATGAGGGGGTGAGGTGGGGGTGGACGGGGCATGCCTACTCAAATAAAGACACAAACACCACCTCACTACGAGAGCGCCGCAGAGAGAACACAAGAGAAAGCAAATGAGACAAACTCGGTACTGAATGTCACCTGGAGGCAGCCAATCACACATGGAGGAGAAGCTCCGTCTGAGCTTACTGCTGATTCCTGTTGCTATGGAAACCACTAGGCCCCCTCAATAAGCCCTTGGTTTCATTGGGCCTTATCAGGTAGAGGAGGATTCCATTAATGCAAACTGGGGAATGGAGGGAGGCACTGGCCTACAAGGCAAGGCACCTCTGAGGCTCTGCAGCATTAATACATTAGCAAACACCATGAAACACTGCATAAATGTCAGCAATTACTGGCTAGATGGAAGGGTTGGGGGGAAGTAATAAGGATGGCCCACTGCCTGTCAATCACTCCACCAGGTGTGGATGAAAGACAGCCAATCATAACAGCTCCAATGAGAGGAGAGGCCCGTCTGGAAAAGCTCCAGGCTGTGTCCGTGACTGTGTAAGCATGGAGAAGGAGATGGAGGAGACGGGTGAAGAGGCCCAATCTGCTATTTCTAACAACACAAGGAGTTCACTTCCTGTTGTCCTCTGTGCTCATGGCCTGTTATAAAAAGAAGGTATACCACGGATCAATCATCACAGTATTCTTAATGTTTGTTCCATGCCTGATAGAAATGAGCATCACCTCACACTGGACTACACTTCCTCTTACACCTCATACAATAACACAGTGCACTGAATAAACTGATGTGTTGTTCGGTGTTACTTGAGAATTATCCAACCCGATCCAATTTCAGCTGGCTATAAGGCCTCTAACAGTCCAGGGCACAATGAACAATTACACACAGCGGGGGCACAGTATCAGGAAGGCTGACGGAAAACATAAATACTGGTTTCTCTGAAAGCTGAGATTTTCTTTTCCAACAAACTAATTTACTGTGCCTCAACAATACATGATGTAATCCCAGCCGACAACGCCACCATTCAGATATCTCTCCCTCTGAACACAAGAGCAACCCAGAAGTAATCTAGGTTCAGTAGAATTCAAAAATGTGTCTGTACCTTGGGCCTAAAATGTTAAAAGAAATTTGCAAACATGCACACAGATCCAAGCATTGATTAAGCAGGGAAGCTGAGGATGAGACGCAGAGTTAAGCGGTAATCTATTCAGACTGTGAGCCGGCTAATGTGTAGAGTTGAGCGTAATATGGGGCCTCTGCCTGCCATGTTTATTGGCCCAAACCCCAAGAGATGAGAGTGGGCAAATGAGCAAGGCTCTAAAAATGCCTCCCTGCCCGCCAAGCCCTGGGCTTTCTCGGTTAATACCTTCAGCCGTTTCAATAAGAGGGCTGTGGCAAGAGCAAAGGACATTATTATGCTTCTGTCTCTGTGCTTTTTAATATCTCCCCATACAGACTGCAGATGTGTGTTGGCCGAGACAGAGCAATGATGCCACAATGAGCTGTAGTCTATTCATGAGCCCAACAGAACCCATCACAGCTGCAGAGGAGGGCGAGCTGAGACTCAATGAGAATCAGTACAGAGGTTAAAAAATAAAATAAATTCTTTTACTTTCACTATTGAACTGAGAGTGGCAGACTTTGTTTATGTCTAAAACTCACCGAGTGTCCCAGTGTACTTTTCCTTTGTTGCTATACTGTTGGGCTTTTAATCTTTCACAAAAGATTGAATTATGCATAAAAACGCTCATAATAATGATGTTAATAATGTTACTTATATTGTAAAAACTCTCAACTAAATGATCTGTAATGATCACATTACAAATACACATACATAGTTGTAAGCAGACGGGTGTGGGTAGCTCTCTTCCTGTATTGGTGTGAACAGGAAACAGATCAGTCAGAGCTGCTGTGCCGGCAAGAAACTCATGTAGTGGTTTAATATGAGAGCGCTTTCATTCCAATCTGAGGTCAGACGCTGCACCGCACGCCCACAGAGAGCTTTCAGACTCTCTCTATGAATTGAATATCTGTTGCAATCCAGGTTGTTGCTGATCACTTAACCGGGCAGCCACACAGATTACACTAACAATGATCAATCGGGTTTGTTTGGTGGTCAAGAGCTCTGACGGAACAAAATAAAGCAAACAATCTGCTGCCATGAAAGGATGCATAACCTTTTGTCCCTTTGCTCTTTCATGCACAGAAATAGGTACAATGTATTTGCTTTCAGTGCTAAATCTTAAAAGCTTTACTTTAAATCGTTAAACAGGTGCAGATATTGTTCCCTCACTCCGACTCTTTGACAGGTTAATAATGGAACAGACTGTAGCCATCAGAACACAGTATATCAAATATATGTTTCACTAGTGACCACAGAACAGATGCACGCTGCTGCTGCCGCTGCTCTGCTGCCAACAGCAGGGAAGAAGAGGAATACATTGAATACCAATACTTCAAAGCAAACAACAATCACACAGATCGAACAGAGAGAGAAAGTTAGCTCGGGGTTAGTGCAAGAATGTGTGCACAACAGCTCCACAATGTAGCACGGCAAACCGTCCCATACAATTAGCATGGGAACACATATGCAGTCAAAGAAGGCCTGAGACAAAGGGGGTCAAGGGTTCCTCAAGGTTCTGTATGAGGACAGCTTCTGATCAGCTTGACTGTGTGCGGCGTGAATCGGGGAGAATGGCTGAGAGGAGCGACCCCGGGACAGAAGAGGTCACCAAGACTCAATGATGTGAGCTTTAATGTCCACACACACAGGACATGGGACGGGAGCCATCTTTGACATCTTAATTAGCTTGGACGTCTCACTCTCACGCCGCGGACTGATGTTTCTGTCATGGATTACTGTTTCTCCTCCACTTTACTGTTATTAAAACAATGTCAATAGGCTGCCATTAGCTTTCGTCTGTGCTGAAATTGTAATCATCCGTCCTGGATCCTAGAGACAGTTGTGTGGGCTACGGCTTGTTATCGTGTATGCGGCTAAAAACTAATTCATTAAACATTTGTGTGTATCTTACCGAGTCGTCAGTCGCCGACGCCGGCCAGCCCTCCCACTGTTGGTGTCGCACTGGGATGTTGGTCAAGTCTGAAACGTTCCTCTTCACCTGAACGGAGGAAAGAGGGGAAATCATGAATGAATGTTTAAAATACAGACATTAATCTGTACATTAGGAGCGATTAACGATCTAATGATGGTTATTAACAGGAATTATTAGAAATTGAATGAAGCCGACTACGTTTCCACAGGCAGGACCGACTGAAATTGAAGCGAAGAAACAAACAGAAAATAATAGAAAAAGCTTTCAACAAGGAGAACTAGGATGGGAAAGAGAATGGAGGAAGAGTCAAATAGGAAGGAGGGAGAGAGAGAGAGAGAGAGAGAGAGAGAGAGAAAAGAAAAAGAGCAGCAGTGTTATCAGCATTCCTCAGATGCCACAGCTAATGCCCAACGACAACAGCACCACACTCTGAAATGAACAGTATTTCTCTTCTTCCATTCATGCGCAGACGCCGCATCTGCATCATTTAATAACACTCTGAGCTTTTAAACAGTTAGCGGTGAGCCGAGCGCCGGGCTGTACGGTGCGGCGGGTTGTCGGTTTAAAGCCCCAACGCCAGCCTGATGTGCAACTGAAGGTGATCAAAGCCCCGTCGGCGTCTGAGTGCCGGCCGCTGTGGATTCTAGGACCTTTATTTCATAGAATGCAGACCTTTAGGCGCACAGGGCTGGACACTGATGCTACAAAAACTTTCTATTGTGGCGCTAAGATCCCTGCACACACTGGTGAAGAGGGATCCTCCAGCAAAAGCAGCGCCCGCGGGTCATGGGGGTGGAAAATTAAAGAACGCTACAAACACAAAGTCAGGGCCGACGACGGGTAAAGCCAGAACGTGGCTGTGAAACACTGAACTACAGGGCTACAGGTGCAGAGTTTGCTTGGGGGATTTGCTGCTTAAGATGCCGATATTACTGCATTTAGCATCTGTGTGTGTGTCTTTGTGTGTGTGTGTGCGTGCAAGTTAAGTGTCTGTAAAGTCGTCGTCATGCCTCGCTTGCACACAAGTATATTAAAAATCTGTATTTATTCATCTGTCAAGCCAACAGAAACTATGCTCTAAAGTTATCACTCTCTCAAAAGAAATTGCATTTTATTTGTGCTGGCACAGCGAAGCAATTCACAGTGCAAACAAGCTGAAAAAATAAAATAAAAGAACAATAATAAATGAGTGCTGCAGTCCATTCTTTGCTTTTCTGTCCTAAATCCCACGCCACGTCGCTTGCCGCCTCTCCTTATGAAGAGATGCTACGGCCAGGATAGCAGGCTGGGGGTCAGAGCGGGTGGCCAGTGTTATTACAGAGTGTAATATCTGTGTTTGACCAGCCGGACTACAGGGATTTGACTGACCGGCGGGCCAGACGATGAATAGAGGGGAAAGAGAGGAGAGTAGAGGCATAAACACGAGTAATGAAGAGGCTGCAGTCAGAGGTTAAAGAAGCATCAGAGAAACAACAAACTAACGCCGTGCAATAGAGGGAGAGAGAAGGTGAGAGGTGGAGAAGGAGACGGAGAAGGAGGAGGACCGGGAGGAGAGGAGAGGAGTGGTGAGAGGCCCACCTGGCAAAGGAGAATCTGACCTCAGCACAGAAAGAAAACACAGCCGGCAGGCCCACCTGAAGCTAAACAGCACCGAATCTACACTCATGTGTTCTCAGACCCGATGCACAGTACAAGACTATTATCCCTCTGACGCAACAGTATTTAAATATAAGAAGCTTTAGAATAAACAACAGCTTGGCAAAAGCATCACACATCTCCCTGCCCTGTGTGTTTACAAGCGGCCCGAGTTTTCGGTGTAAATGTGACACAAACGGTGACACAAAGCCTGGTAGCTCTGGTGCTCGGGCCAAAGCTGCCTCATGCATGAAGCAATACTGTATAATGCTGCCCCCTGTCTGCCACCACAGCACTCTGGACAAGGAGAGAAGGCCACAACTAAATAAATTAATACATTATATTTCTTTGATGACGTTGACTAAAACTAAAACGGCAATTTCCAAACAAACGATTACAGAGTCACATTAGTTTGAGCCATAATAAAGGAGCACTCTCTGAACATCACTGCAGGCCTCAGCAGTCAAAGACGCCAGTGTTATAAACTGAAAAATGCTATTAAATTAATTTGTACGCTCAGTGTTTGAATGGCTCTATATACATGTATGTGCACATGCAGGATGCAAATCACATGACAAGCATTTTAATAAGATCATTTAAATAAAAGGTCCTAATAAATAAATGCTGCTGTCTGGTCTGATGCTCCTCCGGCTGTGATGAGCCACTTATACACAACATTAGACTGGCAGTGGTGCTGAACTGCTGGGCAATATGCCTCACAGCAAAATTAATGATCTATTCACTGTAAATGCCAAGTGCCTGTAATCCCTGGCTGGAAGCAAATCAAAGAGTGGGAAAGGTTGCTGTTAAACAGTCACAAGCTCTCGCTCGCTCGCTCACTCGCTCTCTTTCTTCGGCTTCTTTAGACACCAGATGCCTCTCTTTCATACCTATTTTTCAATCTATCCTTTTTTCAGCTGTGTCGTCTTATCTGAATTTGGTCCCTATATGTCTCCCAGCTGCGGAGCGGGGACGGGGACGGGGCCCAGCCCCAGGTTGCAGGGGAGAAGGGAAATCCCCAGGACAACTGGTCTGGTCACGGACAACCGAGGACCCAGCGGCCACCCCTATTCTACCCTCTACTTCCCTGGCAAACATTTACTCTCCAGCTTAGCCCACATGCTAGCCAGCAACTAACCCCCACACTCTTGTCTGGTAATGCCAATCAGAGTCTACACAGCCCTGTGCTCTGGAGATGGAGAAGAAAGCGGGTAGAGGGGGACACTGGGAGAGAGAGATGGAGAATGAATAAATAGAAAGGGAGGGGCAGGGGCAGTTCCTGAGAGCCACAAGGCAAAGCCAGAGCTTTTGGCAAAGACAAACAAGAAGACGGGACTCTATCCCTATTGATATGCGCAAGCAGGGACCATCAGCTTGTCTTCAACTAAGACAAAAGAAAAGAGGCAGAAAGAAAGATGCTCTGTGGTGGAGTCCATATGTGTCTGTGAGTGGACACAGTAGGAGTAAAGAGGGGAGTCAGGCCGGCTGAATATGGTGTTACTTCTTTGTTGCTTCTTAGAATACAAGAAATACACCCACTGGGTTTTTGTCTTTGACTTGTGTGTTAATTTCAAAATTCCACACCCCGACTCCTCCTCTGCTTTATGTGCACAACAAATTATTGCAAAACAGCGTCCCTGAGATCTCCCTCAACTTCAACACAGTGTGTCCTCCTCTCCTCTCCTCTCCTCTCCTCTTTGTATCTGCACCTGTAGGCCTTCATACCTTTTCTTGGACCTTTTCAAAGGCCTTAACATTGTGTGCACACATGGTTTAATGATGGACCATTTCCTAACACATTACATTATTAAAAAAAAAAGGGAAAGAAGCCCCGTTCCCTGGCGAAAGAGTAAATATATAAAGAGTATGGTCAACATGGGGCAAACAGAGTCCAGATCTAAGCAGGTTAAAGTTCTGGGCCTCATTTTCACCGCAGGAGGCTTTCGGATGCCTAAAGACAAGCATGCGTAAGGAAAAGACCGCAACATGGAGGCCTGTTTGAGCCCACATTGTCCCTTCTACATCCCCTATGGCTTCTTACAGCCCCCCCACCAAGCCAACAGTCCTTTGCCTCCTTTCTGTGTCCCTGGTCCCCCCCACCTCCACGCCACAGGGACTCCTCCCCAGTGTTTGTAATCCCAGCAGAAACACTTAAGGTTCACAGTGGGTGCTCATCAAAACCATCTGCCTGAGAGGAGAGAAGGAGAGAGGGAGAGCTGGAGAAAGGGAGGGAGGAAGAAAGGGAAAGCGTGAAGACACAGAGAGAAAAGCAGGGAGGAAGGCTGCCTCCTCCAGCTCTGTCGTCGGTTCTACTAATCTGTTCAATTAGCACCATTACAAGCCCTGCTAGTAGTCTGATTATTATTAGTGTGTAATAGTCCCGGCCCAAGCTGCAGCAGCTGCAGTGAGCAGAGAACTTGGAAACCATTTCACTGAGAGCAATCAAAATGCTGTTAAGTGACAAAGGAAATAATTAGTGGAGATGTAACATAGAGGGACCATGAGAGGAGAGACCGTGGTGAAAAATAAGGGAATTAAGATGATATCAAACCACCGCAGAGAACAATACAGGCTGGGCTTTAATGACGCCCATGTATTCAGGATATTTGTGTTCATTCAGACACATGGTGCTACTGTATGTGTAAAGGATAAAGGGCTGTGGTGATTGAAGGGAGATCCCCACTGTTCTTACACCTCAAATACAGCTTACAGGTGATGTGGAGCATTATCTGGCATGTGAAAACAACCGTATAGAGGCTTTTGTGGCATTAAAGGGAGGTGTGCCGGGGAAACGGACTCTTATGACATCACAAGGGTTACTGTTGGTGTTCAAGTAAAGAAAAAATATTTAAAAAAACTTTCAAACACAAAATCACCCTCATCAGATCTTAAACAGCAGCCTCTCTCACTTCATACATCGAGGCCATAATGCTTAATAGTGCTCCCCATGATGTGTAAACCTTTATCCTTATCTGTCCAGCCTGTCACATTCTTCCTGTCTAAACCTCTGACCTTTGTGATCACAGTGACGCATGATGAAAATCCCTCCCCACATGGAGAGCAGAGTGCAGGCAGCTTCTCCACGCAAGAAATAATATTGTTGTCTAAGAAGTGCCAACTCCTAAATGAAAGCACAACAAATCTGCAGCCAAACGCAGATAATGAGACTTTTAAAATTTAGATTAATTTTTGCTGAGGCACTGATATTGTGTTCTACATGAGGAATGTGCCTTGGCTTTATTTTGCAACTCTTTAAGTGCGTTAACATGCACTTTAAAACGTGGATTCTTCTGCCAGTAAGGCAATAAACGGCATATATTCACTTTAATGTGACTTAAACAGGCACAAACTGAAGTCTGCTCACGCCGAGTAAACGACCAAGATTATACGATTGTAAATCCATTTATTAAGGCATGTAGACGTCTTAATTGGATTAATCGCCTCCTCGATGGGCAGACTAGCGACATACTGCGATTACACACGCATCATGTGTACTCAGAGAGCGGCGGAATCCTATTAATTCCATGCATGTACAGAGCTTAATCACATTTCTCCCTTTAATCGCAGAACAGGCAAATGTGTGCAGCGGCATAGATGTGTGTGTGTGTTATTTTGCAGCACTCCGTGTTTTAACCACGATAGCCTTCATGGAGAATGGTGTGTGTGACAGCAGCCTTCTGATGCTGTGCTTCACACATAAGAGGCTGAGGATGGAGCGCACACACACGCACACACACACACAGAGCCATCTTGCTGCCTTTCAGATTTTCCATTATTCTGCATTACCTTTTAATTGCTGTGTTTGTCCACAGAGTATTTATTTGTACTTTTTCAATTAAATTGCTAAATAAACAGATGATTGATGCTGTGCTGAGAGCAGGTAGGAGATGTGTATTCTGAGCACAACATCAGAGGCTCAGTTTTCACAAAAATACCAACAGCTTGCCTAATTTGAATGGAACGCCCATCTGTTTGTGCTTCTCCTCCCTCCTTTGCACCGTGCATGCTGCGCTGGCATGAAAATACCAAACAGACAGGCAAAGTGCAAATCAAGGTCTGGAAAATAGCAACATGTCATTAGGTGACTTGCAGGAGAGCGTTCAGATTTAAGACTGAGGCTTCTAGTCAGGCACATCTAAAGCCAAGACTAGTCCCTTCATTTCCTGCATTCCCGTGTTTAGAATGCTGGGTTTCTCTCACCTGTGACAGCCGGCTACCCACTGTGAATAATAAATGACGAGAGCTCAGGTCTCCTTCTTTCTTTGTGTTTGTGTATACAGTGACATGCAAATTCATACTCTTTAACCTTGTAATCTAGATGCAGCTGTGACAGTAATACAATGGACAGAGAGGGGGGACTGTCGCCACACTAGGTCCACTATGACTAACTATGAATATTTGATATGCTACCAAATCCACTGTTTAGTTTCAGATGAAGGAAATAAATGGACTTGCAGTCCACATGCCTAAATCAAACAATGTTCAGTCACTTAGGTTTCCTCCTAGACTGCAGAGAGTGTAGAGAGAGACGCACGGAGAGAGACGCAGGGTTGGGGGATTGGGGAGGAGAAGAGAGAGAGAGAGGGGTGTATCAGACCGCAGCTGTGAGAGTAATTATGTGCTCAGAAATGTGATCATTTGTAATGAATAATGAATCGATGGCTGAGATAGACTAGCAATGTTTGGCAACCTGCATAAAAGCATGCATTGTGGGAGAGCAGAATTAGGTACAATAAGCCCCTCCTATGTGAGTCCAGTGTGGGAGACTTAGAGACTTAAAGGATAGATTGGGATTTTTTTAAGTCTATTCTGAATTAATACTCACTGTCCATATGCACACTGAATGAGATATTAGTCGCAATAATCCTTCTTCCATTCAGTACTGGCCGTGAGGAGTTCCTTTTCTCTGTGACCACACTGTTACAAACCCCAGCCAAATTCCAGGCTTCTTACTGTGCAAAAAATGTAACCAAAGCTAAAATGGGGCTTCAGCTGGAACCCACTTATTTTAATCAAGTGATGCTTTTAAAAAGTCATTCTGAAACCACCCTCGACTCCTGTTTCCCTGGACTTCATTGCTGAACTGTAAGGAAAGGATATGTCCTCGTACTCAAATATCCAATCTGCTGCCAGTCTACGGAAAATACGCAAGGAAAAAAACATAGATGCAAAATATATGTCTTTTTCTTCTTTCCCCTTGTGTTTATGTTTCCATGGTGTGTGAGGCTTTGGGCTCTAAAACAATTGCACTTCAGGGATAAATAAAGTTGGATTAAATTAAATGCAAACAAACTTCAATTAAGGCAATAAATAAATAGGTTAAATAAATACGCTTACAGAGCTACAGAGCCTGATCACATGACTGCTAATTTATTTATTCTGCCAGAGGGTAAACATTATATTTGGAGTAGGTAAGGTGTCCTGTATATTCTGTGACTCACAGGATCCTATCAGAGTGAATGTGTAGGGCCTGAATTGTGCTTTAATCAGTACAGACAAATAACCAGAATATTGAGTGCATGTAATGTAAACATAGTGTGTGTGTGTGGCACTTGATAATAATACAACTGCAACACTACATCATTATAATATCCAGGGACCTTTTTTGATGCAGTAGATTGTAATTTGGTGTGTGTGTGTGTGTGTGTGTGTGTGTGTGTGTGTGTGTGTGTGTGTGTGTGTGTGTGTGTGTGTGTGTGTGTGTGTGTGTGTGTCTGACCTCCTGTATAGTTCTTGAGCCAGGGAAATGGAGGTTGTAGTCCTTCTGGGCCTCACGGTGACTGATTACAAGCAGGAAGGTCTGGTTTAGCGAATCCTGGAGAGCACTAAACACAGAAAAAGAGAAATAAATGAGAGAAAGGTGAGCAAAAAATGTAATGTAATGTAACATATGGGGGAAAAAAGCGACACAGAAGGAGAAGAGGGGCGAAAGAAAAACAAACACTATTGCCAAGAGCAGCGTGAGTCAAACACAGGGCAAGCAGGAACTTGTCGGCGAGTGGTAGACTGCAGAGCCGGAGGGAGGCAGCCCGCTGCTGTGCCTCCTCTCGGGGGCCAGTCACCCACTTCCCCGGCTGTGCCTTAACAAGCCTGGCCGGAGCGCCGCTCAGCACAGCAGGAGGCGGTCGCTGAGGCCACCTGCACAGGAACAGCACGGGGTCCCTTTCAATCTGCTCTTATTGCAAACAAGCCAGGTGGTAATGGTTTAAACAAAGACAGGTAAACGCTGCGCTTCCTCGGCTCCGACCCCACCCGAGGTCTCCAGCGCTGCGGGGATGATGTGGTGATGTGCGACGCGGTGAGTGAGGTAGCAGCACACGCAACCAATTTCATCTTCAAGCCAAAAAAATATAAAGAATTGCAACTGTGAGGCGCTACCTCTTAAGCAGATGCTGCTGGATTACGGCAATATTTAGCTACTTTACTGAAATATGGCACTATTATTATTATTGACACATTCAAATTCATTGGGATTTTTCAATACCAACCATAAATTGAGAAGGTATTAACTATCTAAATCACTTTTAATTAAAAAAGAAAATTCACTCGCAGCATTTGACGACGGCACATTTCGATCAAAATTTTTTAGATTCCTCTTAAGAGTTTAAGAGGAAGGAGAAGTTTTTGTGACTTGCATCAGAAAATACAAGATGACCATCAAATGTGAGTGGGACAGAAAAGGCAGGTACAACTGAAGAGGTCACACTGGTTTGGTCCATCAAAGCCTCACAGTGAAGGTCAGGCATGACATCACTGAGACAGGTGACCCTGACGGAGCAGAACGTCTGGTCCGGTCCGGTTCTGTATCCGTCTCACTTTGGTGCAACAACAGAGGACATGAGCCACGTAAAAGCAGACACTTTGTCTCCTGCACGTCGAGAGGACAGAGGAGGAGGAGGGAGGAATCAACTTTTGGAAGCTTCATTTACAATAAGCTGTGAGGTTAAGTAGCGTTTTGAGCAAACGCCGGGTCTGTGAGACTGAATATCAATGGGAGGCTTAAGGGCCAAGGCAGGCACTTAATCAGGGCTCAGAACCCAAGGAGAGGAGGAAGAGTTGAGAGAAAGAGAGGGATGGGGGAATTAATATGTAGCACACACATTAATTATGCAATCACAGCCTTAATCTGTGCAGATCTGGACGAGCTTATGTTAACAGAAGCTCAAATTTACTGTAATGACAGCATATTTACATTGACTAAAACTACGAAATCAATATGTAAATGTAATGTTTGTTGTAGCTAACTGGGGAAGATTGGAAATGTGTGGGGTGGGAAGGATGGATGCATATGTAATAGGGCTGAGCAGAAGGGGTGAGAGAGAGAGAGAATGAGAGTGTGTGTGTGTGAATGAGAGAGCAAGAGAGAGAGAGAGAGCAAGAGAGAGAGAGAGAGAGAGAGAGAGAGAGAGAGAGAGAGAGAACTCAGGACTCAGGACTCATAAATACGGCTCTAGCTAATATCATTATGATTTTGTTTGGACACAATCCCAGGCTGCTGCTGGCAGGCAACTCGACTCCTAAACAGACAGAGATAGAGGGTAAACTGAGTGGAAGTGTTACTCTGTCCTTCCAAGCAAAGAAGGAACGTCTTAGCAGTCATTCATGGCAGGACGACGAGCCATTTGGTGGCTGTGTGGGTGGGGAGTTCTGTTCAAGATTTACTTTGAAAAACTGGAGCGCTCGGAAAAAAGTATAAATATAGCAAATGAACGCGTTGGAAAGGGAGAAAGCTGCCAGTCATAATGAGTCACCGCCGCGCTCCCTGTCACTAACCATCTGTCTGAGGAGGTCTGCTAGTGCACATATAAACACAGCAGATACAGCCTTGTTTTAGGTGTAATATCGCTGCTGCGTCTCGACTCCATGTTTTCTAAGGAGCTGTCTCTCTGAGAGCAGCGGGCCCCTCAAAGCGTCGGAGTGCGGATGTCTCGGTGTTTGCTTCTGCCTTCAGAGCTCTCTTTCTCTCTCTCAACACACACGCTCTGTGACATCTAGGTCGGCGCGCAACATCTCTGGAAGCACTTGACATGGCATAAGGGTGCAGGGGAGGAAAATGTCATTTAACTTTATGGACAGAGAAAATGGAGCATTTTGTAGGGGAGAGGAGCGGGCTAAACAGATTGGTTTCATTCTGAGGTAAGCCCATCGCCTCCGCTGTGAGTCCCCACGGCACAGAGCAGACTCTAGACCTTATTAAACTAGCACTGCCAGACACACACACACACTCAATGTGATATACGCCTGCAAAACACAAATACCCATACACACAGACTCCCACATGCACAAGCTCCCCAGCCTCTCACACATGACTCACAACCTGTGTGTGTGAGATTCAACCACCTCAAAACACTCACACACACACAGAATACATGCAGACTGTCTTGCGTCTAAAACAGAGGAGGTCCAAGGGCACACCCGGTTCTTCTTACCTCCTCCACATTTTGCACCGACAGCAGAGCAGCAGGATGCGAAACAGTTCGGGCTCTGCTCTGTTTTGCTCTGCCATCTTGTCCCAAAGTTAATCAGCATGTTTCACCATTAGACACTTTCCATCAGGGCCGCCTTAACCAGCCGGCAAGCTAACTCCCTAAAGCATCTGTTTCACTGCGACGGGCAAACTGACACACCGTGGCGGAGAGGGGATGGACGGGAAGCCGCGAGGCGAACGCACCGCGCCGAAGGGATCCTCGTTTTTTTTTTGCAATTTCAAATTTCTTTTTGAGAGTTGAGATCAAAATAGCTTTTGGTCGGCCGTGCACGCTTCCTGAAGGGAAGGAGGGCAGCATAAATGAAGAAGAAAACAGAGTACAGTAAAATATTCATTAGGCCTTCATCACTAATGCAAGAGATTAGCTCCTCCTCAACACCCTCCTGTATTCACAAGCACAAAGACGCTTCTTTAAGTCAAGCTTTAACACTGCAGCATTCAGCTCTGATCACACTCACAACTCAATAACTAACGGGGGAGAAACTCATGGCTCGGTGGAGAATTTCCCAAAGAATCAAATGTTTATTTCTCATCATATTTACCTGGAGATGAGAGATGACCATCTTTGAAACGATGATTTACAAGAAATATGGGGAGAAATGTTAAATTCCATACAATCCAATACAAGAGCCTTGCTCTCTTCTAGTTTACCTTTGTAGGCTAAAATCATCACTTTCCACTGTCCAAGTCATGTTGATTGAGCTCTATGGCTATTTTGAATTAGTATTAAAATGTAGAATTTATATTAAATTTGTATTCGCATTTCGTTTCAAATATCACTCTGACAGACAATCTGCTCACACGAGTGAACAGAACAGAATTTCTTTGCCCCCTGTTCATATGTCTTTAGGGTTATGGTTACGTGGGGGGGGGGGGGGGGGGGGGGGTCAGGTTACAAATACCAGGATATAATCCTACAAAGAGGTACGACATTTAGGTTCACATGACAGTGAGTGACCAATAACATCCTTGGATCCGTTAACTTAGAGGCCAAACCACACATATGCATTAAAAAGTATAAAGTTCAGATGAGCTCAGTTCTCTTAAAGCATTGTGCCTTCAGTTGGTGCTGTAGTGAAAATCTTCCCTCTCTGCACGCCTAGTGGATCTGGAGGCCTTGCACTGAGCTCTGCCTACTGCAACAAATTTGCACACAAATGGTGTGTGTACTGTGGATAAGTAGTGTGTGACCACAGTTTATCTTTAATGCAGGCCAACAGCTCGTCTGGACGCACTACAGGAGACGGCTCCCACGGTCCCACCTACTCCGTGAACTGTCACCTATCGTCTCCCAGCGTGACAGCAGGGTCACCGTGAACACACACACACACACACACACACACACACACACACACACACACACACACACACACACACACACACACACACACACACACACACACACACACACACACACACACACACACACACACACACACACACACACACACACACACACACACACACACACACACACACACACACACACACACACAAGCCCTCCCCGCGCCATTCAGCCCTGTCCGCCACCAAAATAGCTGACACAGGATAATGAGCTCCTGACACCCAAAATAATATCGATAACACTTGGAGAAATGGCAACGGCGCTGCTAAAAAAGACACAGCAGCTACCGGGGGAGTGAGAAGATGAAGAGAAGGAGAGAAGAGAGCGAGGGAGGGAGGTCTAGTGAGATGAGGGCCATTAGCTGCCCACACAATATCACTACAACTTAGCCTAACTAGCAGGCAAAGCGGCAAACTGCCAAATGACTTCTTTTTTGCGAGGGGTTCTGCTGAGATGCGGCCGCTCGCTTGGCTGCTAACATGAGGAAACGGTGGGAAAGCAAAGTCATTTTAATTTTGAATCCAATGTCAACAGCCCAAAACAAACCGGGGCCTGGGACAAACCCTGGCTGCTACAAGAGAGACGATAAACAACTCAGAGAGGAATGTTACTGAATTAAACTAATTCAAACGCTATCACAGAATGCTGCACCGATAAGGATTAAGGTGTAGATATGAATAAAATATTCAAATGATGGCGGAAATTTGTGACATGACGGATAAACTACTATTGATGGCCTCTAGTTTGCATAATTAGGATTAGGATTAAAAGGATTAATGAACATTTATAGTTGTGATTTGCTTGAAGAACAACGGTCCCAAATAGGTTCCCGAGTTTTATTTTTATTTAAATCTCCCTCTGTTATTAAACGCTCATCTGTGACATTACGAAAAATGTTTCCGTCGTTGCTGCGTAATTATCAGACGGACAGGTTTCTGAACAATCGTGCGTAGATACTTAGGAGAGAGACTGTGTTCATGCCTTTACCTTCCTCAGCGAGCCGAGCGCCGTCTCTAATCCTCACATACGCCGACACCCGGCATACACGCATACAGACGCAGGATGAGCATATCTGTACATAAACCGCTCCAGCTACACACATAATACAAAATAAAACAAGTAAAAAAATACAAAAACATGTCTGCACACACAGTATGTTACAAACACACGCACACACACACTCTCACACAAATGTCTAGTCCGGCGCTTTTATCGCCAAATCAAACTAAATACGGTCTTTGTTATCTGTACATGCAGGTGCAATGAGGTGAGGAATAAGCCCATTATGGGAGATATCCTCCTCAAGATGATGTTTACCCCGCCATGATGAAATGAAGATCCGCATTCATCTGCCACCTGTGATTGTATTACCGCGACGCCTTTACTCTGAGCAGCCTGACATTTCGGAAGGAAAGGTTGCTAATACCGCCGCGCTTTCACTAAGACGAGCAGCCCAACCTGTGGATGGAGAACAGGCTTAATGGACCTTTGTCACCCAATCTCCCTCGTCACCGGGTTCTATCACTAATGTGACAGACCGGCACGGGAGGGGAGAAGGACAACGTGATAAATATATAGTGTGGGTGGATTTCACACACACACACACACACACACACACACACACACACACACACACACACACACACACACACACACACACACACACACACACACACACACACACACACACACACACACACACACACACACACACACACAGTCTCTGAAGAATATGATATAAAACAACCTTTGGCGAGCAACTATGTTCGGAGGAAAGATACAAACAAGGGAGAGAAAATGAGTATTTACACAACAGTGGGCGGAGGAGGCCGGAGGCTTTCCTTTCAAAATGTCACAATGGATGTGAGGAGATGAATGTGCGCAGGCAGGTCAAATGTCTCTTAATATACCAATGAAAATGTCATTTGGAGGCCGGATTCTTGAAGCAACAGCTCCATAAATGAACATACACTGCCACCTTGTGTTTACTGGTAAGAACTACACCCGAGCTGGTAAATCTTAGTATTCGTGTTAAAAGATGACAGGGAGAAAGGAAATATTTATCAGGAGTTCAGACACAGACTTAAGACTTGCTGGATTATAGGTGATGATAGGTGATCATACCTGTTTTTGCTGGTACTGGCAGTAGGGGCAATGTCGGGGGTCAGGACGTACAGGCTGTTGTTCTTGGGCAGGTGCAAACTTCTCAGCACCGTCTGATCATGCACACACATACACACACACACACACACAGACACAGGGATGTGTCAGTGGAAACAAAGACGAATAGATGCACTGGTAATGGAGAGATTTAAGATCCCAGCAAACCCCATTTTACCATGAAGGCGACACAAATACAAACACACAATATCAGCACAGTAAGATGCCTTTGTATGAACTTTACAGATGGCATAGAACTCTAAATGTTGGTGTTAACGCAGGATCATCCAGGAGATGCACTGTGATCAGCTTCTATTTATAACATAACATTTATAATAAGGCTATTCACTCACACTATCGGATACGTCGCCACTCTTCCACCCCTTGAGCTGCATTTTGGACACTGGAACAGCGAGCTCTGTCTCCAGGATTTGTTTAATTTCTCCTGTGAATAGCAAACAGAAACAAGGGATACAAAATAAAAATGGGCTTTACAGCTTCGACCACAAGATGGCAGATTGTGCACGTCAGTATTTGTGAGGGGGAGGGGGGGCTCACCGACTGTGCTGCCCTCCTCCAACACCAGCTCTATAGAGCGTTGTCTGTACTCCACCCTGAAGTTGAGCATCCGAGGCTGACGCTCTACAATGAGTCTGGAGGGAGGGACGACGGGGCAGAAGGCTGAAGTCGAGGACGACGGAGGGGAGGAGGACGAAGATGAAGAGGAGGGCAGAGGAGGAGCTACGCCTCCCGCTGCCGCGTCGGCTGCTTCTGATTGGTTGAGAGGTCCGACGACGTTGGCCTGACTGGCCTGACTGGCCTGACTGGCCTCACTGGAAAAGGAACTGCACAGATGTGACAAAGTTAGAGATGATCTGGAAACTGAAGAACACAAAGGACTAACACACACAGTAACACACACACACACATAGAGAAGAGAAGCAACATCCAGACAGCAATAGATCCAGTTTATGTCTTTTCAATCACTGGAAAAGCAAAGGACAGAATGCTTTCCCCTCTTCCCTTTAGACCACACAGCCGTTATTCTTTCTGTTTCTTTGTCTTTGCTCCATGCCAAGTGTAGGACGCAGCGTCCCCATGCCATAGGAAAAGCATTTTTCGAACCCTGACCCCAAACAATGGCCGGTCTTTGTTCCACCAAACATAACAGAGGAGGAGAGAGCAGAATTCCACTCTCACTGGCTTTCACAAAGCCTGCATTTCATTTGTCCCACACATTAGAGAAGCAAAGACTCTACAATGTTGATTGACCATCGACAGCCTCAAGTCTCCACAAGCAGGCTAGGACAACAAGATGGGGGATGAACCCAAAGTAATGTCTGTCTGTTCTGCAGGTAACCTTTGATGTTTGCCTTTGATTTCCTATGTTGGATATTTTGAAATGCATCACCCACTCAAGGCAAAAAAAAAAAAAACGTACTCAGCACAACACAAAAATGCAAAAGACATTATTCCAAAAAGAACACAATCCTCAAACCTTCCCTTGAGTCTGGTGTGAGCGCTCAGTAAGCAGAGCAGACACTGAATGAACTCTCACCGAAGTTGGCACAGTAACTCTGGAGGCCGTTAAATCGTCTGTTGTTACTGTTTGGGCATAGTTCCCTGCTGCCCTACATCTAGATGGCACTGTGGCCCTGTGCAGTGCAGAAGGTGTTCCCAAGCACTAAACACTTCACTCAATACCAGGGCAGGTTCACAGGGGATTCAACGTGTTTATTAAGTTCTGCCAGGAAGAAAGATGCCCTGAGGAGAGGAGGCAGGTTACTGATCAACAAGACCAGCCTCTTAAGATTCTCAACTCGCTAACTAAAAAAAGGACTTTTGGGGGGCAGGGGGGGGGCCATTTTAGACTGAACGTTGGCGTGGCCCCCATCTGGCTCCAGCTCAGGCCACGTCACTGGGGTCTGTTTACTGGGCAAGGCCAGCTTACTCAGGCCAGTGCCAGCCACTTAGTAAATGTATTGGTGGCTGGTCACACTGCCAGCCGGCCTCCATTCACAGCAATGTGTGCCCTTAAGAAAGGCCGGCGATCTTCTCATGGCCCAAAGGCCTTCAGCACGCTCGAGCACATGCATGTATGTGCACACATGTACACAAGTGTGTACACAAAATAAAACGGTTTCGCGGAACACTTCCAGCTCGAGTGGGTTCACGTCAGCTCTGTGCATTCATGAGTGTCAACTAACGGTTGAATCAGAGTGAAGCCACAAAGCCTCTTACACAAACCTTTTCAATTTAGAAACTGTGTACAACTTCACTCTTGGCACAGAAGTTCCCTGCAGTTCCAGTATCTTATTATTCCTCCATCCAGCAGCACAACTGAATAGGAAACATAGCAGGACCTCCACACCAACGTGTAGTGTGTATGTGGGTCTGATCTGGTGTTATGTACAGGCAGACAGACAGGCCAGGACATATGGACATATGACTCCTAACCATTCTGCACAAATCAAAAAGTATACAACCCATGTGTCACCACAGTGTCAGCGCAGTAAGATGCATGTGCCTTCATGCATGCGTCTCCTTCAGCCTGGACATTCTTAGGTTAAAGTCAAAGTCATGCAGAGCAGCATCTTTCCTTGTGCACGATCATTACACCAAAACAGCACCAAAACAGTATTCATATCAGAGCACAGTGGCTCTTAACTCAAGCAGTTTGTATACGGATAAAACATGCAGCATTCAGACACACAGCACGTGACTGTGAGATTGTGTCTGTGGTCAGGACGATAGCAGGAAAGACACACTCTTGACCCTCTATCTCTTCACTAAATGCTGATCACACCCTAGTACAGAAGTCAAGCTCACCAAAACATAGGCTATAATAACAAGATGTACAAGTGCTCATGCATTTGTAAATAACACTCACAGATGACTTATTCATCTGTGTTTCTAGCTGATCTGGGCTTTTTGTTGCTTACTTCAAGCAGCATTCACTAATGCCGAGTGTTTATCTTACACTTTTGTCTGTAATTCACAGTGTGTGTGTGTGTGTGTGTGTGTGTGTGTGTGTGTGTGTGTGTGTGTGTGTGTGTGTGTGTGTGTGTGTGTGTGTGTGTGTGTGTGTGTGTGTGTGTGTGTGTGTGTGTGTGTGTGTGTGTGTGTGTGGTATTACCTCTGCAAGATCCCATTCTCCTGTGGTATCACTCCATTGATGGCTGCCTGTGATGACAGTGAGAGTAAATGTCAGACACACACCTTTGGGTCACATTATATTATCACTAGTCAAATCTTACCTACTGCAAAAACAAACATTTTCACGTCATCACTGTACAGCAGCAAGCATCAAAGTGGAACATGTTTGACACAGTTAACACAGCATGACATCATCCTCATAACACATCAGCAGTGCAGCTCAGATTTTCCAGCCAAGTTGGGAATGAAGACGCACAGTAGGAAATGAGCTGGAACAAAGAGCAACACCGCCACGGGTTTGTACATCTTCAAATTACATTAAAGACATAACCTGTTATGAATCAACTCCTAATCAAAATGAATCCAAATCAATGACTGACTGATAAAACACAGCTGACACGGCATTACCTAGTTACACATTGTCTGGCTCTGATGGTGAGCCCAGGACATGAACCTGCTCTTTACTGAGGAAAAAGGGAACAGAACGTCCTGAGGCCGGCAGTCAAAAGATCATAACAAAGAA
Organism: Genypterus blacodes; assembly: GCF_046128005.1. Taxonomy (NCBI): domain Eukaryota; kingdom Metazoa; phylum Chordata; class Actinopteri; order Ophidiiformes; family Ophidiidae; genus Genypterus; species Genypterus blacodes. The sequence continues at coordinate 5,842,302 of NW_027466870.1, read as the reverse complement.
CAAACAACTCTTTCACAAATCAAAAAGTGGTGGTGGTAATGTTAAACCTACTGTAAGCGTCGGGACAAGCCAGTTATTCAACGGTCTGCACATTTGGAAATGAGACGACGGAGAGTATAAACAAGCTGTGGAGGAGACCACAGGACGGACCCTGAAGGTCCCGCAGCCGCAGCAGCACCGCGGGTCGACCGTGGCAGTGAATAAGATGATGAGGATGATGAGGATGATGAGGATGAGGATGTCCTTAGATGAATTTATCAACATGCCGACATGGATACATGGGGCACTTCAGGTATTTTCTTGTCATGTATTAAACAGCTTTAATTTGATATGGAAACAAAAGCTAGAGTGTGTTTGGGATCTTCCATTTCAGATGCTCATGTTTGCATTTGACATACAGAATCATATCCTAGTGTTTCTGAAAGGAAAGGTAGACACAATTATGGAGTACAATCAGGCCAAACATCAACCAATCATGACTTAACTAGTTAAATGCCATTGAAATGTTGTAAATCCTAAAAGCTGTTTGTGTGATGAAATATTTGTGTCTAGTTGATCTTAGGTTGACACGTTCACACACGTTCAGGATGGAGCGATCATTCATGGAGGGAACAAAGGGAAGACAAACGCATGAGGATTTCCACCACCACCAGCATGTTCTGAGCTTTTGTTTGAATCACCGGCGGCTGCATGGATCTCTCTTGAACCCTGGCTGCACTAGAATGAGCACAATATGAAAGCTGAAGCTAGTTCTGTCTCTAATCACGAATCATTTATGTATAATAGAGTTTTTGTCTTGAATTTCATCTATGTTAGTCTGCGGTTGATTCATGGTCAACAGCATTTTCAAATTATTTCATTTTCCTTTATTGTGTTCTCTTGAAAACATAGGTTACGGTTTGAATTAAAGAATGAAGACTTTGGGTGCATCATTCCATGGGTGGGTGATTGTATACGGTAGGTTAGCAGGGAGTTTGGTAGCTCTGGAGCGCAAGATGACGTTTTCCCTTCCTTCCAGAAATCTGGTGACAAAAATAACTAACACGTCTCATCACTGAATATACTCGACTCCATCACAGCCAGCAAGTCTGAAGGTCTCGTCAAGCTGCATTGGTTAAAGGTCATTAAAGGGTTTTAAACTGCAGAGAGGATAAAACACTAAAACAGGAACAACAAATATGGGCTCGCATAATGAGACACTAGACATGTGTCCTGCTTTTCTGTCTTTTCTTACTGGGAGTGTCAGGGTTACATAACACACACTTATTTTGTCCTAATACTTTCAGTTTAATCATTTTTCCCCCTGTCTTTCATCTGTTCTTATTACTTTCCTCTCCATATTACAAAAACCACAACCAGCTCATGCAGAGGAAGTGCAAGTCATCAGCTTTCCAGGTGCAGTGAGTCCAGGCTCCAGTATCTGTCCTGCCTCTGCTTTGAGATTCTGCCAGTGCCACACTAAATATAGATCGACCCCCCCCACCTTCTAATATGCATTTCTCTTTAAAGGGCTCCTTGCTTCTCTGACTCATCATGAGTTAACACAAAAACCTGGCAGGATCTCTGTGCACCTTAGTGTTAACACTTGACTCACTCTCACACACCTCCCTCAGGATACACCCTCTGTCAAAGCCGCCCCGGGTGCTGGTGTCAAAGCCAGTGTCTGATGAATGACATATGCAGGGTGAATGAGGAGGTAATGTGGCAGAGTGAGTGGCTGGACGTTAGCGGCACCCTGGACTGTGAAGACTGAGCCTGAGCCTGAGTCTGTCAAAAGGGCATTGACCAAAGCGGGGAGCTAATGAACTTACCACTAAATCCCAGTTATTAAGCTCCAGCAGAGTGATCGCTTCTGCTATGTTGTCAATCCCGGTGCAGGCCTGTAAGAGGAAACAAGGAGAAGAACAAATGAGGACAGAATGGGGCATTGTTTGTGTGAGCTGTTCACACACACACCTACAACAACAATAGTGGAATCGGTGACTGCTTTCAGAAATACCTCCAACATGTAATTACCAACAATCTTTCACGTCACAATGCATACTGCTCTATAGAGCCGCTGAGCATTCGCTGATGGAACGAAGCAAAATAAATAAACACCAAACCAGGGACTGTCTTATGTTGAACCAGTGTGTCTACAGGTTAGTATGGATTCAACAAGCACCTTTTACTGTGAGGAGCCTGAACACATCTAACAAGTTAGCACAACCAACACAACCTGGCCATGACTAAATGCTGGGTTAAGGAACCGACCCTCCCCCTATCATACCTGCAGTCCAGCCTGATACTCAACTGATGCATCATAAGGCTCACTGCCTCTGTTCTGTGATCTTTGACATAACTTTTTAGGAGAAGGAGATTCTAAATGTTACCCCTAGAAGTTTAAACACAGGAGGAGGGGAATTCATAAAGCACAGAGGCAGATTTAACATGTAACCAAGTTCCCTCCTTCATGAATGCCTGTAAATGACCATCTGCAGGTTGTGTTAGCTATAAAAGAAACATGTGTCAAGCAAAAATAAAGAAGGCAGCCTGACAGGGAACTGCAGCCTGACAGAGCAGAAGGGAAGCACATCCCTCCACCATCATGTCTCTGCATGCGTCAACTGTGACATCAGGCTGTCATGATAGGAGGGTGCTAGGATGCCTCCATTCAAGTTCACCTTCAGTGTCAACTGTGACTTCATTCATGATGTCATTAACAACTGCTGCATCATTTATGACATTGACAACAGTGACATCATTCCTGATCTCAGTAACATAATGTCATTATGGGGGGGCTAAAGTGGTTTCAATCAAGTCGCCACTTCTTTGGTAATGCAAATTTAAAAAAAAATAAAAAATGTAGATTAAATCAGACACCTTATACAAATGCTGGAGCCCTGAACAATGTTAATGTCAGGTTTGGAGGCGCTAAGGGAATGGAACTCGCTGTATTGACATACAAACATCAACACGTGTACACACTCTCTCCAATAGTAGTATAAAATAATATATATGAGAAAGATACAAGAAGATAAGATTGTGAGACTTGATTTGATCTCTGGAGCATTTGAGTGGAGATGCCCTTCCTCGAGCATTAGCGTCCTCGCTCTGGCTCTCTGTGATGCACTGGGCTCTGTATAGTTACACTTGATTGTTATGAATTCCCACCAAAATCTACCCTAAAACAATAGGAGCTCAGTGTTGGATCTTGACTGCACAAACTGGTGTATTTTCTTCAGAGGATAGGACAGCTATGAGAGGAACTACAGTATGTGAACGTTTGTAGCTGGGTTTGATCATGGATGTGTGGCGTGACAAGTAGGAGATAGGAGTGAGTTGTCAAGGATCTAAATAAGTAACCTAAATAAGATTCCAGTTGATATGGCTGCAAACAAAATGAGGTGGGATATTTATTGCTATCCCGTATGAAAGAGGGAGACTGAGGCTACGTTCACCTTACAGGCTGAAGAGGCCCAAATACCATTGTCTTCATTGAATGGCAGCTGAATTGAAACATTCTAGTACAGGATACTAACTGGAAATAAAGAGAAACTAAAGGTGAACTGGTCATTTCCCACTCCTTTGCCTTCAACATCTTTTATTCATTTTTCAATCACCTTCTGATACACATTACCACTTAGACTTGACTTAGATTTTTCCCTGCTTCATCACACACGATTTTGATCTTTGCTTTTTTTTTTTTTTAAGGAAATGTATACAGTAAAATGATTTTGATGTAAAAGTGTGGTAAAATGAAGAATTATGCAGCAGCACTAAAAAAAAAAGCTGTGTTTGTTTAAATTCCCATTGAACTCAAAAACCTGGAGGGATTGTTCTGGCCTACATATGACACAGGGGGAAAAAAACATTTGATTTCCTAAGATCACATTTGAGCCATGGTGACTTCAGCTTTTGTTCATGTGAATCATGCTTTTGTTGAATCAGCACACATGTGGCCTTTTAGTTTAGAGCTGTGCTTAGATAAAGGTCACTCACCAACATTAATGTCAACCAACAATGAGTTTTACTGTGGTATTATAGCAGCAGTGGATCGTCTTTACTCTCAAGTGTTAACTCCTCTTATATTCCCAAATTAATGGTACAAGTATCAGATGTTGAGTCACCTGCACATCAAACATTTGCTCTGGCAGATGTTTTGTTTAGTTAAGAGTGACACATGCACTCATCCAAAGAGCCTTATATCTGAAACTGCACTTATTGATTTAAACAAACCAATGAGAATGGAATGAAATGAGATTCTGTTCTAGGTACCAAGATAACAGGAGACTAACGTGAGGACACTGAGCCCCATTTTGTGCCCACATACACAATTCATTAACCCCTAAATGTGTTGAATGTGAATTTCAGTTGACTAACCTGTACTAGAGAAGCATTCCCTTCCATAAACCCCCTGACATAATAATACATAATGTACTTTTTAACGTGGACAGTAATCTCAGTGCATCTCCCTGCTCGGTGACTCCATTTCTCTACTACCAATGTGTAAACAAGCTGACAGTTAAGCTTCTAGGGCTCATAACAGTTACATTAACCTCATCGGTCCGGTTACTAAACGTACAAACTGGCCATAATTGACTTCCACTACACTGTCTAGCGGGATTACCGGCATCCCGTGGCCGGTATGTCCCCGTTAGTGAGCTCGCCGCTAATAACAGCTCAGTGTTTCAGTTAGCAAGTTGCCAGTTTGTTAGCTCGGCGTGCTAACCACAGGCAGCGAAGCTCAGCCCGGCTCTGTGCGCTGCTGACAGCGAGACAATGCGACAGGCAGCACACAGGTTCGGTGTCTAACTCGCGGAATGTGCGGACACGAACAGAAACCCACCTGAAAGTCCGCCAGAATCATTTCTCTGTCCATGTTGCTATCACCGCTGTCGGAGGCCATGGCAATGACTGGCTAAAAGCTTCTTCCACTGGCTCGCGTCGCTCTCACGCCTCAAACAGGGACACTAAATATAAATAAAAAAGACTTTGGTCAGGGTTGTCGCCGAGTAAAAGGTTGGCGAACAACAAGAATTGAACTTTATCGGGTTTTACCGGGCTCAGATAACTACAATTCTGTGAACTAATCCTACAGTGTTCAGTTATCTCTTATCATTATTGTTACTAGTCCATTGCTTTACGGCTAACGTAAAGTGACTGTAGCTGCCGTGAATCCCCGGCTAGAGGACGCGATGCGTGTTTTTTTCTGGCATTTGTCTTTATCTGGTTTCTCTTACAGCCTGACGCGTGTGAACAGACGACAGATCAGATTTACGTCTCCCACATTAATATTCGGATTGTTTCCATACAGTTACAACACTCGGACACCACGACATATGACATTAATTGTATAGTTTGTGTCGTTTAGTCTTCTATTTGTATGTATTTTGAAACTGGAGTGAGGAATAGATAGTGACGTGTGTAATCTGTAGTTATCTATGAATTTACATTTAGATATTGTGGAATCCTCTAATAAATGAAACCATGACTACGGCTAGCCCTGTCACGCTGGGGACGTGGGGTGATCGTTAATGTTGTTTTTCTTGCCAAACGATCGGAGATTTAAATGTTAATCTATTGATGCATCCTATACACCGCCTATATTCATCTAGCTAAAATACAGCCTTGCATCAACAAAACGCAAATCGTTAAACGCACCATGTAGTGAGTCTTAACTTAGAGCGAAGTTGGTTTGACCTCGGCAGATCACAATCTTAAAGTGCATAGTAGATTTGTTAGACCTTCTATACTACAGTACATTGGTTCTCTACTTTGCAGCAGCTCTCCCTCCACTGGCAGGAGGTGACGATATCTCTACCTACAGCCTGGAGGAGAGAGACATCAGCCTATATGATGCTCCTTGGTATTTTGACCTCACAAAGTCAAATCAACTTTTCCAAACTTGGCTCTGCATTGAAAGTCTCCCACATGTGTGATTCAATAAACATGTCTGATTACCAGCACCTTTAGGAATCATGACATTAATGCCCGGATCAGAATTTGTTATCTTAAATGATAAATAGCACTTGATATGAATACTTTTCTGTTGAACTAGAAGTTTTGAACTGCTTTATTGCATCATATTATATATATATTATTTTATTTTCTATTTTTGTATGTAAGGCATTGTGACCCTTGGCTGCAAACCAATCCCACTCTGAGAGATGACAAGATATTTTGGTCTCATGTGTATTCTCACACTCATTCAGGCTGGATGTTGTATATAACATCTTTATTTTGACTGGATATCGCTTATGAGAGAAAGCAGGTGCCCATCATTCTTGGTGTGACTCGCTTTTCTCGGTGTACAGTGCCATCAGTTGAACGGCCGCATGTCTGCACTTCCATCGCTAGGGGGCGGTATGGTAAAGGGAAACAGATTTACACAAGAGAAGCCCGGTCGTCTCTTCTGGGCTTTGAGATTTGTGAATATAAATAAAGACATAGCGGTCAGATCATAAAACAAACTCACCCACGGTGGAATGTCGCTGAATTCAAACCTCTACGTGACGCAGGCATCACCGTCGCGTCGCAGCAGCAGCATCAGGCTTTGCACCAATGGCTTCTCTGCCAAAAAGTTCCCTTCATGCTGTCCAGTCCCGCCTATCGTTCTGTTATCCAATCATCTCATCTCACAGTTTCTGGTAACAATTTCAAAATCATACGCCAAAGCCAAACAGTCGGGGCTTTGAAACAAACACCCCGCTTCCTAGATTCCACGTTGCAGCTTCAGATGATCCATCTCTTGCGATGTTAATGAGGATATCCCGGAGGCAGTCGATGAACTATGTTTGGACATATGGACTAGAGTTTGAAACAAAGTGGATCGGACATCGCTGTAGCCATGGTTTGATGCTGGGGGACCATCGTTGACACGGTAAGACTATTGATGCTAATACAAACAAGCCTCCTCGCTGACATTGGGATCGATACGCAGCTTCGATCCGCTTTATACGAACAGGAAGAAGGAGGCTTTCTGCCGCTGATGCTTTACGCTGCAGATACCTCTACTTCAAACACACACACACACACACACACACACACACACACACACACACACACACACACACACACACACACAAATAGTCTAATGCTATTTACATACGAGCAATATCGTGAAAATGAGCGGGAAATGCCTATGGATGACATCGTATCTCTTGATAATGACACATGCGCACAATTGTCACATGTTTATTTATTTGCAGCCTATTCGCAGCCTTCGAGTCGACCGGAGCAAATGACGCGCACACGGCCGATGACATTTCATTTCATAGCCTGCGATCATAAATGAGCTTTATGTTGGCTGCTTATCATTTCAATATCCTTTAAGGTCATTTCTGACGCGTCTGTGCAGCCTTAACTAATATAAGCGTCTGCTCCAGGATCGCCAGTAAGCTGTAAGGATAATAAGAGCGCCACAGAGTCAATGTGCCCTGACTAAATATACTAAATATGGCTGTTTCTGGTAACAAGTGTCACCAACATCATAAATAAACTCCAGTCTCATGCAGGCAGCAGTATGTGTGTGTGTTTACAGCCTGCAGATGTTTTGTGTTCATACTTTTCGACGTTTTGCTTCACAAGCTGCCACTAAAACTCATTTTAGAGTTTTACAAAAGCAGTATTCCTCCCTCTGTGCACAGAATGAGCACAAACTAAAACGCGCTGTGGCTGCACAGGCAATGAAGTCAATAGAGGGCCTCTCCTTATTATAAAATGCACTGTTCTGTTGCACTGGGTGGAGCAGAGTCAAAATGGAAAATAAAAACATTTTCCATAATCTTAAATCCACCTTTTTGGCTTCACAGCAAATGTTGTGAACACATCCCAGCCCTTCTGGGGTTTGTTGGTAGGCCCATGTGGCATATGAGAAAGAGCTGTGGAAGTTGGATTATGTGAGATCAGCCAGTTTAGTTCCTCATAAATCCTTGAGGTGTATCTGAAATGCTACTTTTGCTAGCAGAGAAATGCTAATACAAATGCTAACCGACGTCATGTTGCCAACATGTGACACCTACAATAAATGAAAGTTTGGATGAGGCCTTTTTCTTAGGTCACGCCTGGTATAGGAAAGGCGGTGCTTGTAGACCTTATATCTGGAAAACACCATGCCCTTCTTCCTGTTAAACACACCATTGTTTCTTCTTTGTTCATAAGAATGGCTGAGGGCTCACAAACTGACAATCTCTGCAATGCCTCTGCCAGAGGAGATCTACCCCAAGTATTGCTTTTGCTGGAAAATGGAGCGGATATCAATGGATATAACAAATATGGCAGAACTGCATTGCAGGTTGGTCTAAACTTTCTCTTTCTAATGACTTTGTGTCAATGTGGATTAGTATAAAGGTAATTGTTCATACTGAATCATCTTATTGCTAAGAAGATCCCTCAGATTCATTTGTTGTGTAATATTAGTTTGTTTTTGTTGTATTTGGGAGAGTATAAGTCATGATCAGAATTTATTTTTACATTATTTTGTTAACTATACTTCCTTATAATGAAGAAGTCAAATAGTAGGAAGCCTGTTGTCAGGTATAAAATAAGTTAAATGAGCAGTTTACTGAACTTACCAAAAAAAGTTGATCAGAACTGTGTAGAATAATACCAGTATGTATTATTGAGCTCAAGTTTAATGGGAATTATTATGCCAGTAGAAAAAACCATGATATGTTAACTTTACAGCACTAATTTCTTGTGTCCAGATAAATTAGCTTGAAACCTTATTTTCACACAAGAAACAGGAAACAAAAATAAATCTGAAAGCAAACTAACACAAAAAAAAGTGTTTTCAAGTTGATTTATTGTGTCTCTGTATAGTTTACAGTTTATTTTGTTATTATTGCTTTATTTTGATTAATAGTTCATAATTCATAGAAAGCTTTCTTTCACAGTCCAGCAATAATGACAATATGTGGTTTCTATATGTAAATATTTCAACATATAATGTGTGTAAATGCATATAAAACCTGGTGTTAAAGGAGGATGCATGTATAAGTCGTGAAAAAGAGAAGCAATGGGACAGTTTCTCAAAATGGAGAAAATGGTGGCTGGACTTTTTCTGTGAGTTCCATGACACATTACATTTACAACAGCTATAATAATAATAATAGTAATAATAATAATAATAATAATAATAATAATAAGTCATCTATACATAAGGTATCTATACTTTTTCTTTTCTTTTTCTTTACCTGATAATAATCATTAGGAGTAGAAGTAGAAGTTGTTGTTGTAGCAGCAGCAGTAAAAGTAATACTGCATGGTGCTGGTGCGGGGGAAGGGTTAGTCAGAGAAATGAACCCCAAACACACACACAGAATGAGGAAGATGAGTGAAAGAAAGCGTCTGCTAAATGACCGTAATGTAATGTAACGTAATGTAATGTAATGAATGCAGCCGCAAAAAATAGAGGTGAATAGACATATTCATGCAGGATGCAACATTCATCAAACTGAAACCATGAAACCACAGTCAAGCACCTTATGAGAAGCATGTTAAAGCTTTTACCTGGCGAGGGGAGTTGGAGTGTGTTTCCGGTTTTGGGTAGAGTAACACGCAGGAGGATTTTTCATCTCGGATAATAAAGTGAGAATATTCAGAATCGCTTTATTCGCCAGTTAACACTCAAGAGGAATTTGCTCTGGTGCAGCATGTTTGGAATGAACACGCAGCCTCACGTCCTTATATTAATATCCTAATATGTAGCCTTCCTCTCCTCCATCCTCCTCTTCCTCCCCGCGCAGGTTGTGAAGCTGGGGGCCCCCGCTGTGGCCGAGGCCCTGCTCAAAGCTGGGGCAAGGCCCAACCTGCGGGACCCCGTCTGCGGTTTGACCGTGATGCACGACGCCGCGCGGGAAGGCTTCGCGGACATGGTGCTCGTGCTGCTCGCGTACGGGGCCAACGTGAATCTCGTAGACACGCGCGGGAACCTGCCGCTGCACCTGGCCGCCCGCGAGGGACACCTGGAGGCGGTGAAACTGCTGATCGGGAGCACCGCGGACCCCAGGAAGGCCAACGGGCTCGGATACACGGCCTGCCAGCTCGCGCTCGCCTACAACAAGCTGGACACTGCCGCATACATCACTGAGTATCTGAATCAATAATCGATGTGATTGGTTTTATACACAGTACTGAATTATTCGCGCTCTATCTTGACAACATTTTAAGTGCACTTGTTTTCGAAATAAAATAGTTTGTGCGCGTGGTGTTGTTAGCTTCGATCATTTTGATCAAAATGCTCAAAATGATCGAAATGAATTGAGCATATAAACTTTGAGAATGACGGCAAATTTATGTAATTTTGTAATTTTTTTTATGTGTTTCAATCAAAAGTTGTAAAAGCGCAACTAACCAGATTGGCAAAAATTGAAGGCCCTGTGTCTGAATGCTGGGTAAGGAGCCTACTAAGGTCACGGTTACCCAGAGCAACAGAGCTTCAGGTGTAAGATGTTTAAGCTTCTATGTGTTAATCGATCTATCGTCTGTCATTTGGATTGATTTCATGTAATTTTGGCTTTGCTGTGATTCGCCTTTTAATCTCCCTGCTCTCTAGTCTCTCTCTCCCACTCTGTGATAACCAAGCATTGCCCACATTGTTGTGTGTCAGGCCTAGAAACGAAACAAACAAACAGTTGTATAACTATTCAACATCAGAAACAAGAAGGTCTGATTTGAGCTTATAATGTTCGACTCGTTCATATCAGAGCTACTGTATAACAAACGGTTAACTGGTGGCGAATGGGGGGCGGGGTTACACAAATGAAAATAAACAAACACAATTCCCTCGTGTCTTTGATTGATAAACAATTTGAGGAATGCTCACACAATTGTATCCAATCGTTCAGGAGAACGAACAGGAATATAACATCAGTAAATATTAATCTACTCCCAAGATATCAACATTGACGTCATACTAGCCGTGCACGCGCTGGTTCTCTTCATATAATTTGTGGATTTAAAAACAAATATATGAACATGATCATATTCGTCTTCGTAATGAATATTGTTCATATATATGTTCAATATATTAAACATTCTCTAAATATTTTTGGGAATAGTTTAATAATAATATTTTTTTTAATGCAATGAGCTCAGATACATGCAGGTGTGTGTGTGCAGTGGTGTCCTCTGATGGAACAAAAGTAAGACATGTCTCCTTCCTTCGTCCTTTTTTCTAATCTGTTGTGAGAGTGTGTGGGCGAGAAAGGGGGACCGCAAAACAGACAAAGTGTATTTCTCGTCATATACGCTCATCTCGTTTGCCGTTAAAAGGAGACGAACAAAAAAAAGTACAAAGAATATTACTTCGATATAAATAACATTTATTTTATTCGCTGTGAGTGTGTGAATATGGTATGTGTGAGTGCGTATTAGTTTACATTCAAAAGAAGAAAGAAGACTTGTGAAATCACTTACAGGCGTAACTGGAGTCCGACGTTCCGTGAAGGCCGCACAGCTGCGCCTGTTAATCTTTAATGCCATTCTCTAGCAAGAGAACATGACTGCTTCAGTGTATTTTAGTGTCTGTCCCTATCAATTCTCTTAATGCTATTAATTCTCCGCATGGTCCTGGCTGTCCTCTCCCTCTTTGTGATGTATAGGGCTATATCACTATATACTCCTGTAAGCCTTACAGGGATAGATGAGGTGATATAGTTTCATGATTAGTAAGCCATCTTTTGAAAAACATGTGACTCAATTCAAAACAACAGTGATTTGACTGTGGGTTTTTACAAGGTGGGACTGGGAGCACATTTCAATTTTAAAGAGTCAGTGGTATTGGCACACACACACACACACACACACACACACACACACACACACACACACCTCTCTTCACATAGCAACGGCATAGCATACTGTGGGAGTATCAAAACATATGTGAATTGTTTGTGGATGAGTCTGATACTTTCAGGCTTCAACACGGCCCTGCCAAACTCACTTGACTCGTCAATATAGTCAGACGATTGTACGCATAAATTCATCCCCACATCCTTGCAGTTCTTCCTGCCTGTTAAGGTTTTGCCAGCTTCTTCAGCACATCGCTCCTCCAGGGGAAAAATGGGAAAAATGCCGCATTGTTTTCCTTGCAGTGTCAGGTGGGGTTCCCATTGCCAGCACTCCCCCGGATTTTTCTGAGAAATCTTGCATGAAGTTCAAGCGTGCATGGAGCACTGATGCAGGATAAAGCAGTTGGTTACTTATCTGCAGTGGCAGACTGTAGCTCAGGGTTCGGCCTGGCTGACAACATGGATGGCTCAAATTCCACATCACAGAAAATATTTCTGTGGTAAAGCTCAGAACATCACCTCTGGTTTCAGATCCGCAGGGAAAGCTTATTCACGTAGTCAGGAATCTGGTGAATGTTAGGTGTTTTCCCAGGGTTGGAATCTTATCCCAGCATCCAGAGCGTTGCTATAATAGATCCTCAATGGACCATTAACAGTCTTTGATGGGACATGTGAGGCAGAATGGTTTCTCAGTGAAATGTGGGCCAAAGCTGCTTTCACTGATCCACTCAGATCTAGTGAAGCTGCTCCTGTGATGAAGTGTTTGTATCTCAGCCTTAGGAGGAAGAACACGTACATTACCTCTTCCCTTTCTTTGCTACGTTACTTCCTGCTTTAGCTTCCGCACTGTTGTGACAACTGTTTCATCGATGAATCATGTTTGGAGGAAAGTGGTGCCTGTAAAAAGACGACAACATGTCATTCATTCTATGGAGATACTGTATTTAGCTGAGCTACTGAAGCATGTGATCTTTAACACTCTACCTGCTGAGCTCTTCTCTTTCCAGTTGTTGATCCTATCTACCGATTCAAACGCCAGTTCAGTTCATTTCTGGTCAGTCAGTTAGTTAATTTGATCTGCGAGCTCCTTCTTGCCCCACAGCCTCCATTTTAGAAAAACAGCCTAGCTAAGTAACCCAGGCTAATGCTGAGCTAAATGCTCGACATGGCTTTATACTTTCATACAAACATGTATTATACTGTTTACTTTTATATCTGGATACCCTTTTCTTTACCCTTTTCTTTGACATAACAGTTTATCTGACGTGGAGAAATTTTACTTGACAAGCAATGAGCATTTAGTTTGTGTAAAAAAAAAAAACATTTAGCACCCACACACACACACACACGCACACACAGACAGACAGACAGACAGACAGACAGACAGACAGACAGACACACAGACAGACAGACAGACAGACAGACAGACAGACAGACAGACACACACACACACACACACACGCACACACAGGTCCTGAATTGAGTGTGTGTGGTTCATTCTTCTGGAATTGTTGTCTGTCCTGAATGAATGGGCCAATTGTTCAAAAAAAGTAAAAAAAAAAAATCATCATCAAACCATGGGAGGCAGATGTACACGGGCTGCAACCAATACAACATGTGTGGATCTGTAGGAACATGGGATTATTCAGAATAACCTGCAAAGGTTCACTTCAATCAGCATGTTAGTGATCTTCCTGTATGCAAGCTGTAGAGGAAAACACACTGTGGAACAATAAAGGAATATAATATACAACATATAGGATTATATAGAGAATACAGGTGAACCCCTCAGTCTACAGTGTCTGACCCCCGTGTGGGCCTGTGTTGTGGTCCAGCCTTGGACAGGGTGGGCTGGAGCTGCGTCGTGTTCCTGGGCGGGGGGATCTGAAGGGGGGGCTGGTCCAACATCGCCTGGCCTCCAATACGCGAGGAGTTGTACCTATATAAGGCAAAGGAGGACACAAAGGAACGGGGATTGGCTGGAGGAGTGTGAGGAGCGGGCACGGGCACGGGCCGGTGAACGCGCGCGCGCGCGCGCACGTTCACACACACACATACGTGAAACACCTGAAGTAAGCATTCTGTTGTCTTTACGTGATCTCGATTTGTCTTTGAAAATGAAAATCCACAGTTAAATCCACACTTAATCTAAATTTTATTTATTCTTTTTGACTTGTGAGTTTTATATTTTCCTTTGCCGCTCCTCCGCTTGATTTTCGCTGCTTCGTTATGTATTTTGGAATAAAAGGGACAGTGTGAAACATTGTAACGCTGATATTTTCTATTATTTGGTTCTGCGTTGTCTGTAATTATCTGCACCGCACCGTCTAATTAGTCTTGAAATGTGTTTCCCTCTATTTACGAAATATTTATTCATTTAAAAAAAAGTAGGTGGTAAAACAACATTGAAATAACGCAAAAATAAATACTTCAAAATGAACAATAATCAAGGGCAAATTATATTCAAAGCATTTCCCCCAGATGTAAACATCTACTGCAGACTTTAGTTCTTCGTCCTGGTGTTGTTTGCTAGTGCCATCTATCTGCCACAGAACGCAATAATACGGAGCCGTTTCTGGGCCTTGTGACCAAGAATCGAAGGCCCTGAAGGCAGCACTGTTCTTGGTTTATCGGCAGCGCGTTTGAAAAGACGTCAATTCACATGAGATTTTTTTTTTTTTAAATCATCCTTAACATTTTCTTATTTTCCCTTTTGTACTCAAGTGCATTCTGGATGTTTTTTAACGGGCTACAAAAGACACATTAACTTTGTTTAACGCAGTTGAAATAAAAGCAAACGCTCAATGGGGTACCAACCTTCAATACTATTCCTCTTCCAGAGTCCACACATGCGGCGGGAAACGGGCTTCAGCAAGTCCGCGTATGAAGAACAAAGATATACTCCAATATCTCAACTATAAAGTGTGGGTGTGCGAGTCCCTTTTCGTTCACGGAGGACCTGATCCGGGAGAGCAGGCGGGTTCCGGCGCCCTCTCGCTGCAGACACGGAGCCCCGCATGAGCTAGACTGACCTACTCGGACCAGGTTTGGAGCAGAGCGTAAATCACCATGGCAACATACCTCAGCGTGAAGTCCTGAAAAGTCGGACTCAAAGTCAGGTGAACGTGATTACATCCCAGATTTAAAGAGGCAGGATTTTGCCTTGTGAGGATCTTTACAAAATACATATGATGGGACTTTAAGAATCTCAACTGAATGTAGTTTATTGAAATAGGATGACGTAGAAGGACACACTATATAATGACGTCTGGATCCCGGTTGGCTGGAGGATGGAGAGGACAGGAGGAGGGTGAGAGACAGAGGAGGTTCCATACAGGCACTTGGTAGAGGGCTGGGGTTTAAGGTGGTCGCTCTCCCAAACATATAGGAAACTCCATTGAGAGCAGAACTATCTGAAGCTGTGTGATGAAGTGATAGAACTCTGGGTCAGGTCAGATCAGGTCATCACTGCATGCAACATGAGCTTTCTGATC
Organism: Genypterus blacodes; assembly: GCF_046128005.1. Lineage (NCBI taxonomy): Eukaryota > Metazoa > Chordata > Actinopteri > Ophidiiformes > Ophidiidae > Genypterus > Genypterus blacodes. The sequence goes on along the minus strand of NW_027466870.1, from coordinate 5,827,034 downwards.
AGGGTTAGCAACAATACAGCAACAACTTCATAGCTAATAAGGCACAATGTGTAGTAAATAAATCACACTATTTTCTGTTGTGATGTCTATTTATTATTTGCCTGTAGTACATAGCATATGCATATTTATGCTTACAAACAAGGTAAAGTCCATCCACACACAGACACAAACATACATATGAGCAAACTTTGCTATTCAAACCTGTAATTGACAAAAATCCACCCTAAAATAACTTCTTTTTTGTTTTTAAATCTAACTGCGTAGCTCTTTGTGCAGCTGCTTCCCTGTTGCAGTGTCTGGCTGACCAACATAGTGAGTTATGAGTCATTTTCTTGGTAATTGTCAGCATTGAGTCTTACGCAGAACTGCTGGGAGATCAAAACAACCAGAGCTGAACTGTCAACAGAGGCTCCACACACTGTAACATCTATGAATTCAGGGTCTAGATTGAAGCTTTGGGAGAGTGACGGTGAACAGGATCTGTTTAAGGGGAACAAAGGCTCACTTGATTTTCCCCACATTGCAAAAAACATCCTTAACCCGTCCCTCAGTACCCACACATGCCAGACTGGTTACACCGTTGGAATGCAGGTTAGAACTGCAATCCAACTACGTGGGAGACATCAAAGGATGTGACAGAAATGTGGTTCAAACACCACAGTCAGATCATTTGCATACTGACTGAATATTTGAATTAATTCCACGACACATCTCTTCATCATATTGTAGTGACACTTAAACTGCCAGCCTGTGAGCGCCGTTGCCAGTAAACCGTCAGTGTGTCGTACCTCCGCTTCCTTCTTTAATGGATTCTTCTCCACATTTTAGCAGCTGATACCAATCTGTACTCGCAGGTAAGCTAAGGCCAAGATGGAAAAGAGTGTATACAACATTAAAGAGTTCCATTAAAGTACTGTGCAAAAACTAAGGTGCTGCCCGTCACCCCCGCTCTCTCTCTCTCTCTCACACACACACACACACACACACACACACACACACACACACACACACACACACACACACACACACACACACACACACACACACACACACACACACACACACACACACACACACACACACACACACACACACACACCTTCATGTCACAGCCAATAGGAGAACCACATTTGTCTGTCTTTGTGCTTTCATAGTAAACTGACTTGTGTTACAGACAGGTTAGACTGAGGCCTCGGCTCGATGTGTGAAGTCACACAAATACAATTTTCAAAGCAAGATTAAAGGAAAGAAATACAACCTTTCTAAGCGAGGGGGTGTAGTCTGCGCGCACACACACACACACACACACACACACACACACACACACACACACACACACACACACACACACACACACACACACACACACACACACACACACACACACACACACACACACACACACACACACACACACACACAGCACATCATCCTCACGGTGGACTTGGCCATTTCTCCTGTCGCTGTCAGCTTGAGGTCTGGTTTCAAAATTCATTCAGTGATGGAAAATGCAACTTCCTCCTCAGAGTCACAGGATTAGAAACAGAAAGAGAAAACAGTTCAGCAAACTCTGGATTAAGTCAGTAGTTCTGCTTGTGTCACCAGTAAGGAAAGCCGTGCTGATGATGGCGACGCTACACCGACTTCGCTTCCACATAAATGCATATGCCTATCTCCGGCCCTCAACCTGAACAGGAAGTGCAAACATCTCTGATTTGTAGGAACTCTGCTGCATGGGCATCATTCCTTTACATGGGCAACAAAAAGTGCAACTGATTGGATTATGAAGAATGAATGACTTGATAGCAATATTCTGCTGGTTAAACCTCCCATTAGTGACTGAAGCACACGTTTCATTGTGTCAGGTGTGTGTTGTTGGTGAATATTGTTTCAACAGAGCCCTTATGCTGACTAACACAACAAACACTGGACAGATTTAAAAAAGCCACTGAACAACCCATCCACAAATCACTCTTAATGTTCTCATGAGAAATCTGTACAGACAGACGGCTCGAGGCCTCTGTGTGTGTGTGTGTGTGTGTGTGTGTGCGTGTGCGTGCATGTGTGCGTGTGGATGAGGAATGGAGCCTAACAGTTCATCTGTACAACAAACCTGTCTGTCTCTTTATCCGTCTTTCAAATCAAACACCTGCATGTCCAGCAGTGTGTGCAGCAGATATGAACTCATCAGGCAGCTCCTGCATTCCTCTGCCAGGGAATTCCTTCTGTCCTTCTCTGCCCGTCTGTCCTGTGCGCTCTTGCGGGACGAGCTCGAGTAATCAGGCTTCAGCAGTCCACCACGGCCACGACGACGGCAAATGGATGTCCTGACGTCATCTCAATGTCAGGGAGTCAATAAAGGAAGTGTGTGTGAGCCCAGTGTGCTGGTGTGCACAGAAAAGCGGATGTTGGAAATGTTTCTCTTCTTCAGAAACATAACGGTCAATCTATTCCTGTCCCCTTATGCCCTTTACACGTCTGTGCTCACATCCCCCCACTTCCAGCTCCCTCCCTCCTCTTCTGTCCGTCCACGTCTCCACATCTGTCCCCGATGCTATCCTGTCCAGCAGGGAGCTTGTGCACGCACACACACACACACACTTAATCACACTTCTTTTACATCATCATCATTAGGATACGGGTTAGTAAGCTGAAGGGTGTGCCTGTGTGCCTGTGTGCCTGTGTGCCTGTGTGTGTGTGTGTGTGTGTGTGTGTGTGTGTGTGTGTGTGTGTGTGTGTGTGTGTGTGTGTGTGTGTGTGTGTGTGTGTGTGTGCCCATGTGTGTATCCAGAGCTGTGGTTGTGTCCATGTGCAGGTCAGTTGGTCTCGTAGGAGGACAGCAGTGCGGCGTCCACAGGCTCCATGCAGGAGGGGCAGGTGAAGGATCTCATCAGCCAGTCGTCTATACAGTCCATGTGATAGATGTGCATGCAGGGAAGGAACCGGATGGGGTCGCCGTAAACAAAGTCCATCATACAGATCACACACCTGTGTAGGGGAACACGCATCATCTCAGTCACTCACAGTGCTGTAGATGCAAAGTATCATCACAGTTTGGCCCTAACTGTAAATACTCTCAATCCAAAGAAGAAGAACTCAAACACCATTGCTTCAACATTTGCAACACATGGACGTTGGCTTCTCACAGTTGTGACATGCTGCATAAAAATAACATCACGCGAGTGTGACCGCTGCAGTGCCCGTACTCACTCTCTGATCTTCTTCTCGGAGCCGTCCCGTCCCGGGTCGTACACGCCCCTGGGGAGGTGCTGGATGAGGCCGATCCTCTGGGCGATGCGGACCTGCTCCTCCTCCGTCAGCTGGGTGGCGAGCCGGGCCTGGCTGGGCGTCGGGTGGTAGACGGGAACGTAGATCTGCTCCTGTAGAATGTGAGAAGGAGGAGGAGGAGGAGGAGGAGGAGGAGACGTACAAGTCAGACTGTAGCCCGGAAGCTCTGTCACATGAAAATGGTGATAGCACACACACACACACACACACACACACACACACACACACACACACACACACACACACACACACACACACACACACACACACACACACACACACACACACACACACACACACACACACACACACACACACACACACACACACACACACACACACACACACACACACACACACACAGGTGGTCCATGTAGGACTTACACAATAACATGAATGATCTGAAACCGCTGTAATTTATTTCACAATATCTTTACAGTCTCAAACTTATACACCAACTGTGTTTGGAATTGTGTAAAGCCGTGTGTTTGTAAAGCTGCAGAAAGGACTTTGAATCATTGTTTAGAGTTCCACTCCAAAATGTCTGCTCTGTATATTCAACCTCTCTTCAAACTTTATGACGACTGTGAGAAAAGAGGAAGATGCCGTTTTCGGCGGAAGTCCTATTTGATCGACACTCCAGCCGACACCAGCAGTCCCGATAGTAACACGAGGCAAAACTTTGAATTCATCCGGACACAGACGAGTGTGTGTGAACGGAGACACTCTTAGAAGTGTCTTTCTTTCAATACGTGCGTCAATACAGCGATTGAAGAAAGGCAGGTTTCACTGTGGATTCATTATGAAAGTACTCAGTTGACTATGAGGAAATTTCAAAATCAGACATCAAAGCTTAGTCCCTCAAGGAAAAGCTGTTTTTAAGTGTAACCAGTTTGTCACCTTTGTGTCCAGGAAGCCGAAACTAACACAGACGAGCGAACGTCCGCTGACAAATCATTACATGTAGTTTCAAATATGGGTAGTTGTAGTGTCTCGTCTCACATTCAGTTAACCCAAACTGATAAACCTTCACTACACACACACAAAGTTAGTCACTGCTCCAATTCTTAATGTGCTGCAAGACACACACACACACACTTTCATCAGGCCTGAAGCAACTCCAGCCTCCTATTGTTGGCTGATAAATAACTCCATTGTTGAGTTCATCAAGCATGCATCTTGCTCAAGGGCATGAGAGAGAGAGAGAGAGAGAGAGAGAGAGAGAGAGAAAGAGAAAGAGAAAGAGAAAGAAAAAGAAAGAGAGAGAGAGAGAGAGAGAGAGAGAGAGAGAGAGAGAGAGAGAGGGGGATGCAATGAGATGAGAACCAACTCTTTATCAGAAACCACAGTGACATACACTGTGTTCCCAGAGAGGTGAGGTTTAACAGGTTATACACAGGTCTACACACAATTTTGGCTTGTGATTCTTGCAAAGCTGTCGTTCTAAAGCTGTCTGTGATGTCCCTGCTGGCCTGAAGCTCAAGCACAATGATGACCGTGCGAGCTAGCTAGCATACAGCCTCTCAGCACTCAAGCATTTAAAGCCATGAGTCAGCACAACCTCAGCAGCTGAGGCTTTGTCCTAGACGGGCCGAGCCTCCGAGCTCCCGCTGCTCTGCTAACAGCTACGCCCTCTGCCCAGGCCGGGGGGGTGGGGTGTGTGTGTGTGTGTGTGTGTGTGTGTGTGTGTGTGTGTGTGTGTGTGTGTGTGTGTGTGTGTGTGTGTGTGTGTGTGTGTGTGTGTGTGTGTGTGTGCGTTAGTGTGGTCAGCAGGGTAATTGTTGCCATATGCCTCTAACTCCTCTTCTACATGGCATGTCAGCTGGACAATGACAGCTGTTGGTTACGCGACCTCAGGCTGAGAGAGAAACAGGCCAGTGTGGGCGAGTGTGACAGTGGCCCGGCTCAGCCAAAGCACTGGCTGTCAAGCATGCTGTGGGCTGCTGAGCAAGGCACATAGCAGCACAGAGTACGAGTCTGCCAGGCCCCACACCGACAACAGAGACAGAGAGAGAGAGACAGACAGAGGGAGGGAGAGAGAGAGAGAGAGTGAGAGAGAGAGAGAGAGAGAGAGAGAGAGAGAGAGACAGAGATCTAAAGGGTTACAGAGCCTGCGGGAAAGAGGCCATAGCTGGGGAATGTGGTGACTGAGCACAGCGCTATGATGACAGTTTACAAATAAATGTTACAGAATTCTGCATGACATCCCTGCAGATTCACTGTGCACCTACAGAGCAGCAACATCAGGAACCTGAAGCCCTCGCACACTCTGAAATGGTAGCCCTCCGTCTGAGGGCTGATGGGTGACGACCCCTTGACCTACAGACACCTGCACGCTGTAAGAGCAAGCCTGCAACAAAGGCGGGAGGAGCAGGATGGAAACGAGCGTCGCAGGATGTGCTTGCTGATGTGATAAGAGAGAGAGGGTTACGGTTTGTGTTTATCATTACTTCATCTAACCGGTCGCAGCAGGAACTTGCATGCGTGTTGGTGAGGAGTCCGAGTGTTTCCACATAACACATGACGGGTGCAGAGAGGATTACATTAACTGATACAAATCATACAGCAGTCTTGCGCCTCAGCTCAGCTCCCCCCACCAGATCTGTTACCATGTCCCCACAGAACAGCAGGTAATCCGTCACCAGGGGCTCTCTGCTGCCTTACATGGACATAATCTGACAGCAGTAACTTCGGTCATATATGATAATGCTTATCTAGACAAAATGAGGAAGTTATCTCTCTTTTCCGGTCTTCCAGCAACTACAGCTGCAGCTCGGAATGGACAAAGCAGCACATACATGTACAAAGAGCGAGCTGTCTGCCTGTAGTTTGGCTCATGGTTACATTACAAACGGCTTATTAAGATGTTTAGCAACAGACTCACCAGCCAGCTAAGACAACAAAGCTGCACTCCCAAACCCACAGAAAATGACTCATAGGCTTCTTACAATGTACCTCCTTTCCTTCCTCCTTTCCTTCTCTTGCCATCACAGTCATCATGACAGTAAATTAGCAATCGCCTAGAGAGTAAACTTTTATTTCCTTAGTTCTTCTGACCGAGGCTGAGCTCAAACTGCTGACTGGGAGCTCTCTCATCTTCAGCACAGTATGGCAAACTGACTGGCATACTCTCTGCTGCACAATGTGTGTGTGTGTAGTACAGTCAATGTGTGTGTACTCTCAGGAGAGCTCAGCCCTCTGAGGAGAGCTCAGGTCTTCCAGCACAGTAGCAGCTGTGCCACATTTACAATCCTCTACTCCTCAGGTCCCCCTAACCTGAGATACAAGTGCAGTTGAAAATAAACACACACACACACACACACACACACCGAACACAGTGAATGTTTTAAAGGTGTTCAGGCCTGTGACCTGAGGCCATAAAGCAAGCTGACAGCAGCATAAAGGCCTTTGTGACCAGACTGAATGAAATCAATAAAACCCTCCTGTCACTACTCCTGTCTCTCTGAGCCAGTCCAGGGATACAGGACATTACTAGTCATACCAGGCACGCACACACACACACACACACACAGACACACACTCTCTCTCTCCTTCACCCTCTCAAATGCAAACACACAGGGGTGCCTTATCTCTCCTGCTCCAAAGCAATGAGTCAGCGCTCTTCTCACCAGCTGCTTTCTAAACCACCGCACTCAACACACACACACACACACACACGCGCGCCTGGACACACAAGCACATGTTCACACTCACACCTACAGCCTTCACAACATTTCAAACACAAATAAAACTGCACTTCCAGCAGTTTGTGGCCCAAAAATGATAAAGAAGCATGTTTGCACTCTCTCTCTCGCACAGACACACACACACACATTCTGAGACAGTAACCGGTCCCCTAGTCTGAGTGGTTGGCTGAGAGCACTGAGCTCATCCACAGAGTGTGTCAACATCCACCCAAGCGTGACGATGTTTCTATGCTCTGCAGTCCTCTGATATGAAGCTTATGAACACACACACACACACACACACTCAACAACAAAGTACAGCTGAACCACCGCCAGAATCAATCAGTAGAACATTATTCCAATTAGCAAAATTTGAATGAATACACACAAAAACATAGGCTGTATCAGAAAAACAAAAAAAATTTGAAGGCATCATTTTTATATTTCCTGTCATGAAAGCTGTTCAAATGAAGGACACACACACACACCCCCACACACGCTCACGGGTCTCTGGGCAGATTTTGAACATAGAGTAGAGGAGAGAACTGATATAGAGCTGTAATATACAGAGGTCATCTTCAGGTCAATCATTCTTCAAGCTATCATCCATAAGATCCACATGGAATTAGGAATGAATCAGGTTCCTTTCTAAATATTCAGATTATTGCAGTCAACCGCTTGTGAGGCCTCTGTGTGGAGCTTTTAGAGGCGGTGTCCTCATATGACCCGTCCGCCACTCTGACTTCTGTCTGTCCACCTCAGCTCCTCAAACAGGAAATGATACAGAGCCAGACCTCAGCTCCAGATGCAGGCACTCCACCTCCTCTCATACGGCCACTGACTGGATTCCCAGGAAACACAGTCTGATTGGAGTCGGCGTGACGGGAAAGCCCGGGGGGAAGCAGACGGTTAGAAGCCTCAGGGTGAAGTGAAGAGTCGTGCCCTTAAAGTGTTTCATACACACTGTCCGTCTACTCAGATCTTACCTACTGAGTGGACATGTTGGCCAGACTATTGGAATGAGCTTTCATTCCATTCCAGGCTGCAGTCTTGTTGGATCTGCCTGTTATGTTGTGTGTTGTCTCTTAGATAAGCCTCCCGAGAAGCTTTCTGTGGACCGCCCCGCCCCGACTGTGTCAATACAACGTTAAGCTCCCACAGAGGTCTTCCAAAGAAACATGCACTAAGGATGATTAAGTCATGATTTATGACTCCAGCTCTCCTCTACAGCAGCTGATCGGTCTGTCTGTCTCGGCCCTAATTACTCTGTTGTTATGCGAGACGTGACAAATTCTTAACAGGCTGGACATCAACGCATTAACAGGGAGTCTTGGTCAAAGGTCAGATATTAAATTGAACTGGACAATGAGCCTGAACATGTATGAGATACTGCGTAATGTCTGGTTGAAGGGATTCTGGTGTTTTTGCCATAATGTACGCCACTAATCCATGTTTTGACATTTTAACATCTCCTCCTGCATACATTTATACTTCACTTAGATGTGCATATTTACTTGATACTTATTTATTCAACCAACTCTGATCTTGTCGGGTAGCAAAGTGTTTGAAAATAGAGCCAAAGGGCCGTCTGAGAGGAAAGAAGGGGAATAACTTAATGAAATGAGTCAGAGTTTTGGTTACGTGGTTCGGTGGTAATGACCTGATAATGACTTTGCTTTCCCATCATTTAAAAACACTTAAATCGTAAATTTACAGATAAGAGCTTGACCCAGCAACTGGCAAACTTCATGCCAAGTTGGCCTCACAAAGACATAACAACATAGCTAAGTCATTAATGTGGGAGTCAACATCAAATACAGAAGCTCAGCAGAGTTATTCCTACTACATTCTCACTTTGTTTCCTTGTTTTTGTTCCCATGTAGTTGCATATGTCTGTGTATTCATATCTCATCTCCATTGTGTGTTAGTATGAACAATGACATCATGCTGACACCACATCAGTGCAGAATAAATGAGATTATCATTGGGAGAATAGCACAAACTGGACCTTCGGATAGAACAAAGCGGATTAGTATCAAATCCGTGAGGGGATTGTGCTGCGGGCCGAGGGTGGTGTGGGATCTGTAGACTACAGGCCGGGTCCCGTTTTGGTGCTTTGACACACTTGTTCTGGTGTCCACTCCTTTTCTAGAGCGCTAAACCGGGCCGGAGCCCAGATGGACGACGCGGCTCAACTTCAGGTGTTCACCGATTACACTTAAGCAATAATCAATAAGTGAATCGGGTCTGTTGTGGGTCAAAGTTACCTGATAGGGAGGCGGTGGCTCCTGGTCCGGGTCGGCGCCGTCCCCATAGCTGGCCCGGTCCGACTGAGACTCGTGTAGCAGAGAAATGTCATCCGAGGTCGGAGATTTCAGACAGTTTCCCATCTCTTTCCTTTTCGGGGAAAAACTCTCCGCTCTCTCGGTGTCGATTCACTCAGTAAATTTCAGAGGCCACTTTCACCGATAGTTCAGTGAATCTGTGCGGCGTGAAGGCAGCCGGTCCTCTCTGTCCATGCACAGCTGCTGAATCTCCCCCAGACGGCAGGAAGGCTGTGCGGCTCAACAACAACAAAACATCACCAGCTAGCAGCTAGCCACACAAAGAGCTAGCCTGCTAACATCAGCTAGCGCGCGCAGGGGAACATCTAGTCGTTAGTTAAAACGACGGCTGAAACCAGCCCGCGGAAATATGTCACCACTAAGAGAGTGAAGCAGAGAAAATGTTGCTATCTGCCATTAAAAATGACAAAGCTAACAGCGGCTCATTTGACTGAAGCCTTCCTGACAGTCAGGGACTTTCCACTTTGCTGCTACCGAACGACAAAAGGTTGTGATGTAGTAACGCGAGGCCCCGCCCTGTCAACCAGCTGACCAATGAGCAGCCTTCTGCTCTCAGGGAACTGATAGTCGCAGCCAATCAAATTCCCGATCACGTTGCCATTCTCTAAAAACATAAACACAGGGAGCTAAACCCGATAAATGTGTCTTTGTAAGTGCGATTTCAGGCCAGTTTGATGTTTTTGATAAGGGCCTCGAACTATCACACGTGTCCATTCTTTTAGGACTTTATCGTTGAGTAAATCAGGCCATTTTTGTGAATTTCGTTCAAATATCCCGTAATCCCATTGTTTTCTTATCCGTGTCTGCCATGGTTTGCCTGACAACAAGATGACATTACTGTAGCCTTATCTGAAATAAGAATACACACATATAAGAGATCCAAGTGCAAAGATCACATTGTTCTGTAAATACCACGTTCTACTGTAGACATTGTATTTTTGTGCTCCTGATTATGATGTTAATAACAAAGACAACACAACATAAAGTGAAACAGCTTTTAGTTACTTATTTGATCATTTCTTCTTAAATTACAATATAGAAACATTCAGTATGTACAGGAATGTCATTCTGCTCAGAGGAAGCCGTGCCCAGTAAAATCTGCTGATTGTAAACATCACAGTGCCACTCAATTTGGTTAGAATTTTCTTTAGACTACATTATTAAAACTAAGGAAACATGAAGACAAAAGCTATTTTAAATATAATTTTAGGATAGACTACTGTTATTGGAATATTCCAGAGCGAGACTGCTGACAAAACAATATTAAGTTTACATTTCCTCCACCATGAAAAAACTAAAACTGACTCCTGGTCAATTTTTGGAATCCCAAACCTTACTCTACATGAATAAATCAGCAGCGCTCTAATTCCAACACTTGAGACACCATCTGGGTTCCAAGGATTTGGATACTCTGTTGCTGGGATGCAGAATTTCAAATAACCGAACCACCAGCTGGAAGAGGGGTGACCCCATTCTGTTGTGCAATGTCAATTACTGTTCATATACATGTGATTTGTTTTTAAACACTGGAAACTATGATGTACACGTCCTTCTTTAGGTGGCAGAAGTCAAGCATAGCTTATACAGGAGCAGCAGAAGATTATCACAAAGCAGGAAGACTGTGGTGGTTGTCATTCAGAGCTTCTTCACCCACTAAAGATGCAACAGCGGACAAGCACGCAGGCCTTCGCTGCTTGGTGTGAATGGCCTTTTTGTTCAAACTCAAGTACTGTTGGAGTTTATCCCACACACCAAGAGGGAAAAAGGAGGGCGTCTGCCTTTCTAAAAGACACGTTCATCTGTCCTCTTACAACAGGACAATTTTGTAAAAGGTGCCATTTACACTATATAAATGTATAGAATACCTCTCACGTCAAGTCAAACAGTGAGTCAAACAATTGTATGACTTTGGAGAGCTGCAAGGCTGGCTGATTTACATAGCTCTATGCAGAAGCCAGTGCATGTGTGTAAATACAAAATGATTGTAGACTTTTTCACAGGGAGACTGTAAAAGAAAATATGACACAATTACACATTGTTATATTTGCGTCTTCTGCATGTATCGACATTATTCAAAGAAAGAGAGAAATTTTCAAAATATTCAAACAGTCAATCATTGGGAGAAATACACTGAACCAAAGATTACATAGTGTGGGGAAAAACAGGTGAATCCAATATCTAAAAAGAGCTTTTGCTCAAAATCTCCAAACTGAAGCCAGCAAACCTGTGACTCAGAATACAAAACAGACTGGGCTGTGTTAAGTTGCATTATATTGGTGTCATGTTATGTCACCGTGTATTTCATGTCATCTGGCATCTAAGCTTTATAGCGATGTGGTTGAATGGTGCTGCTGGCTGAATGGATTTAGTATTAGTAACTCAGTAGTAGGGATGGTAGATACACTGGCTCTTGCACGTCCAGCCCCGCTATCCTGCACTAGGTGCAAAATGTTTTTTCCTAGGACAGTAGTAGAAGTCACCCATAGAATTATACTAAACAATGGTGACTTTGTTTTCCACTCCAGTGTGCACCTTGTGGGTGGCTACAGAGCTGGATGAGAAAGTCTGCTTGAGGCAGTTGCTCATGAATATAGATTCATTTCTCATCGTGTCTAATTTTCAAATCACACTACCAAGTGGAATACATTACAACAAATCCTTAGACATCCACAGAGCCCCACAGAGCCACAATTGACCATATGTGCAGCACAAAACAGCAGATCCTCTACTCTCCTAGGGAATAAATATTGTGCACCCGACAGGGCTGGGCTGAGTGGTATGTTGAGGGACTGCAGGGCCCAGAATCTGTCTCTGCTCTAGGGTGCCCTCCTTTGGCTGTTATGGGGTAGAGGGAACGTGGATCCCATTTTCCTTTGTGCCCTTGGCCTTGTGCAGAGCAGCCTGGATACGGAAGTGAGTCCGTGATTCCATGGAGTAGTTTTTGTAATTTTGCCTAAAACAGAGCAAGGAGAGACATAACACACAAAGACACACAAAACAGAGGTGAAATTCCGATTGGATTTACAGGCCCTGTAGGAAAAGCATAGACTTTCACTCCCGCACTCACTTAACTAATGTATAAAGATTAGCGACTTGTACTTAAACAGTATGTGCATCAAGGGGTGTTTATTTAAATAGCAGGAGGCGATTTAAGACCACAGAGAATAAACACTGCAATAACAAGCAAGAGTGCCTCCATAACTGAGATCTGCTGGTTGGAACACTCACTTTGCTGCCTCTAGGAGTTTGATAGCTTCATCGGTTCTGCCTTGCTCCAGGCACAGCAGTCCGTGTTCCAGCAGCGCATTAGGAACCAGGTAGTGGTCATATTTAATCTGGGTCTCACTGCAGATAATGTCAATCATAACAATGGTTATATGTGGAGGTGAAGTCAGCACAGAAATATTCATCTTGATTTTCATAAAAACAGGATGCACAGGGAATCTGATCAGGCTAATTGATCATGACATGTATATGGTGTTTTTCTGTGTGTGCCATTAAAATGTGCACTTAAAACTGCATTGTAAAAGTAGTATGATGGCTCCACAGTAGATGCTGATGGTGCAGTGATACTGCAGCATAGGGAAGTGCTGTTAAGTAAGTGACTTACTTGCAGAGGACAAGAGTAAAGTAGTGTTCCGCCTCCTCGCCGTGCCCCAGGTGTTTGAGACACAATCCCTTCAGCAGGCTCAGGAGACAGTGGTCGTCTATGGAGAACTCAGTCCCTACAAACACAAAGCAGGACCGTTGGGACATAATAAAGCAGTTCACACAGACAAACATACACATAAACCAGAAGGGATATCCACATTTAAATACAAAATCTTCATCTTATTACACTGAATTAAACATTGTGAATGAAAAAGACTCATATCAAAAGTACTGAATGGGTATATGATCACTTGTGAATAGGTTTCTTGGATATAATAATTGATTTTGTGTACTTGGGCTGCTGTCAAGTAAAGCCTGAGCCTCCTCCAGTGTTTTCAGCATGCCTTCTGTCAATTCTTTCTGCTTGCCGATAACTGTGTAGCCGTTCCAGATGTACATCATCTCCTAGACAACACACAACCATACACACACAGGAGCACATATGTGAACACAACACAGATACATACAACAATATCGCAAATATTACAAATCAGCAAATTTCACTGAAAAAATAATATAATATAATCAAGTAATAATAATAATAATAGCTAATAATAATATGCTGCATTGTGAGAGAGTTTAAGTGACTTTAAGGTAATGACGATAGCAAAAGTAATAAATTGTAGTGAAACCCGCAGGAGTCACTTGTCATCATGAGAGATTGTGTTGTCATCTCTTTGGGGTCCTTGACGCTGATTGTACCCAGAGGCCCAGACCGCTAGTGTGCCACATGGCTTCCTGCCTTGTCAGTGTCCTGGCCCGTCTGCTCCGAGCCCAGCTGGCTTCTTCTCTCGCTCGTGTCAGCCTTCATACACTGCTCCACTATGCCAGGAAATGAAAGACCTGGACCCCTCTAGGGATTGGGCTGTGTCTCATTTCAGAGTAGAACGCATTCCAAGGCCGTGTGACATCATAGACAAGGGCGTCCCATTTACGTGGACCCTTGAAATGCTCCAGAGACACGTGCCCATCTATTGGACAAAATGCAAACTATTGTGTTTCCCTAACAACAATTGTGACCAAATCAAAAGAGTAATCTGCAGTGGATTGTTGTTGCACCGCTTTGATTTTAGTTCATACACAAAAAGATGATGCCAGCACATAATCACGTGAATAAAAATCAAATGTTAAGCGTCATCAACATTTGTGTGATTACCCTATTTAGGCTAATGGATGTGTGTTCTGAGTTACAGCTAAATCACAATCATTAAATACTGTTGTGTGTAATTTTCATATGCAATCAGAGCCTGACAGGAACTACAAGAGTGTGGACACAGAGCAGAGTTACAAATCTTTCAGTTGAGATTTGATTTTGATTTCCCGCCTCTTTTGTTGTCTCGCGTGAGGTCCTGTGTGATCCCATGAGATCAGGGATGGTGCTGGACTCTCTTTGCAGGGTGTCACGTCTGCTGCAGTTAGATTGAGTCTTCTGCCCTCTACAGGGCGCAGCCTACATAGTTTTTTTTCAAAGTGTGCGACTTTCCAAGTGCCCGTCCCTGAAATGAAACACGGCCTATCACCAGACTCCTTCTCCTTCATCTCACTGACGGTCAGGGTTTTGGATTTACTCCAACATGGTGGACTTCAGATGCCCTTGTTGGATCATGGCTCATTTGATGTATTATGTATCTTCTTCTATTGTTACCTCTTTATCATCTTTCCTTGTCCATTTCCTTTTACTGCCATTACAACCTTCTTCCTTTTTTTCCTCTTACACAAGTTTTAGTTCCTCAGAGGTTTCATGTGATATTGGCCTGTGCAGATCAATTTCACTGTAAGCTTTACCGGACTAACTAGTTGGATCAAACTAAGCCAACAAGCTGGTAGCTAACACTGCAATAACTACTGGAACATTATTGTCTTAGGGACCAAGATTCTATAGAATAAGTGGATATAGAGATTGGATGATTGATGGATGGACAGATGGATGGATAGTGTGATGTGTGAATGATACATCAGCAGTAAGAAGAGCAGACTTCTATACTGACCAGTGGAGGAGCAGGTAGAGGGATGGGGCTTTCTGCAAGGTAGCGACGAGCTTTCCTGATGGCAAACTTCTCTGTTGGCAAAGACTTGCCAGCTATTTTCTGCTTCAGCCCTGGGACTTGCCTGGAACATATATGATGACATTCATACATGGGCATGCCAATAATATGGGGGGAAATATAAGACACTGTGGAAGTTTCTTGTATTTACTGTAAATTCTGTCTTAAATAGTCATTAAAGTGAGTTCTAGTGTGAGCCGATGTGTTCCAGGCACAGCTGAAGGCCAGGATATTGCGTAATTGCTGTGGCAGTGAATCATCTGTTTCTCTGTGACGGGTTGCTCAGCTGTTCCATTGGCAGCTTGTACCTGAACAGAGCCAGCGCTGTTTCCCCGAAGGTTAAGCATTCATCCTTAGTCAGCATGCTGAGGTAGGCTGCTTTCATGTACGCATAGGTCGCCTGAGGGAAGAGACAAAAAATGAACTACTGCCTTTCCTGTTCTTATGAGACAGAGACAGAGACTCCGACAATGGACGAGTTATGTTTTTCTACTTTACTTTAACTACAACACACAGATTCATACTGCACCGATAAACACACACTTAATATAGACGTTTTCTTCATTCCCTCGCACTCCCTGTTAGAAATCACCTTAGACCAGGAGTTCTCCTTGCTGAGCAGGTCGGCGTAGAAGTAGGCCATCTTCCAGTGCTGTTTGTATGTGAAGCACCACATGAGCTCCCAGTAGCACATGTGGTGAAACTGCTTCCACTGCTGCTGGGCCTCACAGCACTCCTCAAAACGCTTGATAGCCTGACAAACAACGGAAAGGTGTGAGTCTCTCTGACCTTCTGTATCCTGCATGAATGCTGGTGTTTGCAGCAGGACAGTTGATTTATGGAAACATATCCGCCATCATCTTTATACAGCGGTGTATTCACTCACAGCATCCAGGTTGCCTTTTATCACCTCTATTCGACCAGCGAAGAACAAGAAGATGGACCCCTGGGAGAGACACACAACCCACAGCATGTTTAGGATCAGCATACATACACACCCACCACATTGTGCGGCTGGATTAACAGAAATGTGCTGTTTAATGAGGTCAAAACCTTAGGATATTTTTTGAGATATGGCTGCAGAAGTTTCTCTGCATCTGCAACGTCTCCCTCACCAGTGCCTGCAGAGACATAAAGAGTCACAGCTCTGTGTGTGTGCATGTGTGCGTGTGTGTGTGTGTGTGTGTGTGTGTGCGCGTGTATGTGTGTGTGTGTGTGTGTGTGTGTGTGTGTGTGTGTGTGTATGTGTGTGTGTGTGTGTGTGTGTGCGTCCTTACCCAGTATGAAGCTCATGAAGGTGTGATAACAGAGCAGCAGCATGTTACATAGGAAGGATCTGAAGGTGCTCTCTGCAGAACCCTCCTGAAGCTGCTGGAGCCCAAACTCCTGCATGCACACACACACACACAAACAAACACATAAACGCAATTCATGAGTAAAATCTCCATTCTGAAACAGCTTTCAGAGTGAGACAGGAGTGGCGGCTGAGTGTCTGAGTCTCAGCCCCACCCAGCCCCTTGCACAGCCGTCACAACCATCATCCATCTGCTGCGCAACATCTCCAACTCCAGCCGTCACACCCACAGTCTGTCTCCTGTCAGACTGAACTCGCTCTCACTTGTCAGGGGGACTCACCTTGTTACCAGAGAAACCCACAAACTCCAGCAGCTTGAGTGTCCGTGTGGGCAACATGGAAATCATCTGGAAGAAGGAAAGAAGAAGAGAAGATACTGTATAAATACTGGGATGTTTCTACGGTTTGTTCCGACCAACAGTGATCAATCATGCAGAACCTTTGGAAATGTCTATTCATTTTCCTCTGACTTTTACATTCCCCTGATTGCTAGTCATCTCAGTCACAAACACAAAGTACTCCAGACTCCATACCAGGTTGAAGGCTCCCACTCCCAGCTTAACACCGCCCTCAAAATGGCCGTGGTTGTCCCCATGAGTGTATCCAGTGGACTGGAGGACCGTGTGAAGCTCTCTGTGAGGCAAAGGTACAGGCAGAGGATGAGGATGAGGTTGCCAAGGAAACTGGGAGAAGGAGAATTTTAAAGGAACGATGCATAAAAGTTTATATCCTCACTTGTATGTCTGGTAACTATTCCTCACTTTGATCCCCCCTTTGATGAAACTGATCATGTTTTCATCCTACAGAGAGGAAGAGGAGCAACACAGACATGGTCAAGTTCAATGGCAGCTCAAGGCTAAAGAGGAGGATTCACTCAAGTCCTGTTCCTGACCTGGAGGAAGGTGAGTGCTGCCCTCTGCAGGAGACATTCGGCATAGCACACTTCAGCGTGGAGCTCCTCTGAAGTAAGAAAACATTACATCATAGTTATAATTTTGCTTCACGCACGCACGCACGCAGCCACGCACGCACGCACGCACGCACGCACGCACACACACACACACACACACACACACAGGCCCACACTGACCTTCTGTGAAGTTTTTGTTGGAAAAGCTCGACTTCTTACGATACCTGATGGAAAGAGCACAAACATTCTCCATCAGTGGGTTTGTTGGCTTTCACAACAGTGGTGCACCATCCTGCCGTGTCCTTGTTTATGTAGGTTTCCATGCAAATGAGCTGGCTGCAAGGCCTGGATGCTGAGCTGCAGCAGGGTGAAGTTACCACAAGGTGCTGAGGGAGGAATCACTTTACCCTCAACTATCAAAACATCCCAAAAGGGAAACTTGAGCTCTGACATCAGCTCGGTCACTGCGTGGCTGGTTAGAGTGCCACAAATATACCAGTGTGTGTGTGTGTGTGTGTGTGTGTGTGTGTGTGTGTGTGTGTGTGTGTGTGTGTGTGTACTGGGGCTTAGATAATGAAATCTGCTGTTATCCATGTCTGAGATTCTCACTGTGGCTGCAGGACAAACACAGACAGGCAGTTGTGAAATTCCTTAAAGCAATGAGTGTGTGAGTGTGTCTCTGAGATTCCATATGATGTTACAGATGGGATGTGTGGGTGTGTCTGTGCAGTATGCTTAACAAGGACATACTGTATGCAAATGAGCATTATTAGAGGTAAACTGCAGACCCCAGTGTAGTAAATAAGAAGTGTCACGTTGTATCATCACTGTCAGGCCACCAGGGCGCGCTGTCACTGTGTAGGAGAGCCTGACCTCTGACAGATGGCCTGAGCGTCCTTCATAGTGTTCCCCGCAGCCAGGATGTGGTGTGGGTCAAAGGTCATCATGGCCTGCATCTCCAGGATGGTGGCATATGTCAGAGCGTGATACATGCTGTCTTTGATCCTGCAAAGAGAAGAGACACCAGGCCACGTGAGGAGACTGAAGGAGGAAGGAAGGTAGATGTGGGCTGAATAATGAGCTGCATGTGGTAAGAGAAGAGAGGAAAGAGAAAGAGGCGATGCAGTGTAGAGATACAGAGGAGAGCTGCAGTCTGATACTATGCTGATGACAGCTGAGTGTGAGTGGATGAGACGGGAGGACCAGAGCCACACCCCTACACAAACAAACGCCTCTATTTATGACTGCCAGCGTGTCACGTCACACCCTGTGATGTAGAAAAATGTTGCTCCTACAGGTCCTCAGGTCAGGAAACAAGAGTCCCAATGTTTGCAGTTTGCAGCAATAACTGTTATTCCAGGTATAAAGTAACGTTATTGCTGTAAAGGAAATCACCTTCTTTTGGCATTGTGTGAAACCTTCTCACTGATCTTTGCTCACTTTGTTGATATAAAGGGACAAGAGCGACGGACACACACACACACAGGACACACTCTGTAATGACGTGGCAGAGCGCTCAGAGAGGAATCCTGTGAGTCTGCATTACTGACAAGTCACATGATGTACAGAGTCGTCCTCAAGGGCCACACACAAACACACATACACACACACACAGACGGACAGATTTTGCATAAACAGATTTTCAGCAAATCTTAAACTTATTTCTCTTTAGTTTTCTTCCTTTTGAAAGCTTACAGGGAGGCTGTAAAGAGGGAATGAGGCACAGTATCGTATGATGGGAATAGGACAAGAAATGATGTCATCCATGCGACCTGAAGCCACCAGAGGAGACTGGGGGAAATTATTTTTGTTATAGATTTGCTGATACTTGCTAAACAAATGAGTGTCATAAAATCTAATGACGCAACGGCCTTAAAAACAACAACGAGCTAAACTAACTTAGTAACAACCAGGAAGCAACTACAGCCAGTCAGAGAATGCGGAGGAACAGAAAGATTTGCCTGCCTACCATTTCCATTGTGTCAGGGTTACATAAGCAGCGGGCCAAGTGTGTGTGTGTGTGTGTGTGAGAGAGAGAGAGAGAGAAAGCCTCTGAGGTAAACTGAAGCCGCTTATAGAAGGAGGAGGAGGATTTGAAGGATCTCACAGCTTTCATAGAGTTTCAGGATCATGTGAAGGCCCATGATTCCATGATGAGAGGGAAGAGTTGGAGTTGGAACATTAGGACTCAAACATGAGGGACTTAAGTTCCAAATGCAGAAAATCAGCTAAAGTAAACACAATAAAAGAACAGAGCCGCTCCCTGAGATGCCGCATTGCTCTGTACATACACACACACACACACACCCACCCACCCACAGGCGGACATTTCCACATGTGCGGCACGATGACGGCTTCCACCAAGAGAGGAATGGGGAAGGACGTGACGTGGGAGTGGGAGCGGGAGCGTGCAGCGGTGGCGTGTTTGAACAGAGAGCTGGCGAGCGGCGCTGAGCACCATCATAACACCATGACACGACCTCGCCGCTGAAGATGGAGTGACAAGCAGCCCAAAAAAAGCTTTAATCCAACCCAGAGAGCTTGTTTAAACCGCTTTAAACCGCCTCTATAAACAATCTATATGATCCATATAAGAGGAAAGTTGGCTGACTATAGTATTTTTAACAAACATTTCCAGGCCGCAATTTTAGGCTGTTAAATGTCCTCCTACATAAGTTTATGTGTGTGATCCTCACTCCCAATGCATGCTGGGATAGGCTCCAGGAGGCAGACGGTTGATTCAGTGCTGACCTTCACGTACTGAACGCTTTGTCGTAGTTTACCTCACAGTACCTTGCGGGACGGTGAGAATGTGTGTGTGTGTGTGTGTGTGTGTGTTTTTGCTGCAGAGCCTCTTACGCCTCGGCCCCACCTGACCGCGTCAGAGTACAGCGGTAGGAAGGGGAGAGGAAGGAGAGAGGAAGGAGGGAGCTGGAGAGAGAGAGAGAGAGAGAGAGAGAGAGAGAGAGAGCTGCTGTTTGGCCTCCTCAGCTCAGCTCCCCATAGATGACTTCATCAGTGTCGCTTCCTCGCAGTGCAGTGGATGTCATCATGCATTACGTAATATGACGTATCGGAGGACTGGAGCACCCCGGGGGCGTGTGCCTGTGCTGAACCGCCTCTCCGTCCATTAGAGGGCTGCATGCAAACGTCCAACACGCTCAAACTTCACTGTGTTCCTTCAACAATCCTCCCCTCGGAACATTACTGAGATGTTGGAGGAAACGTGACAGAGCTACACAGTGTCTCATCTCGTTAACTGCATGAAGAGCAACCACATAGAACTAAGCTGGTCTGTGTTCAAGTACTTCAGAAGCTGAGAGAGGAAGAGAAAGTGCACAAGAGGACCACGAGACAGAAATGAGGACACACACAGGTCGACAGGTAACAGGATCCACCCACAGACAGATTCTTCTCCTGATTTCCTATTTCACAAATCTGATCTTTAATTGTGTTTACAAACCCAGCACAGTCACTTGGCAACCGCTGAGTTTCCTTATCTGCCTTTCATTCCTTCTGCAGCCAATAAAATGTGGATAATTGAGTCTGAGCTGAGGAACAAACAAAACTTTCTCAGAAGACGGAATACGGCGAACATGAGGGCAAGAGAGAGAGAGAGAGGGAAAGAGAGAGAGGGAAAGAGAGAGAGAGAGAGAGGGGGCTGAGTGAGAAAGTGGGGCTAAGGTGTGGCACCTGGACCCTAGAGACTGGATCCAGAGCTCAGGATCGCAACGATGGGGCGATAACGAGGGTCAGGGAGAGAATAAGCAGCGAACAATGAGGAAACCCGATGACATGTTGCTGCTGGAATCTAACACAGGGCGTGAGACGTGGGAGGGGACGGAGCTCAAAGCAGCATGTCAGTCATGTAAAAACGACGGATAGAAAACCATCGGAGCAGAATAAGCATCATTACCCCCCCGCTGCCCTCCTGTAAACACACACATCTTTGTTTCTGTGCCACTGAAAGCTGAAACACACAGATACTGTTTCCTTTTTTCTCTGCAGCTTTAATGCAACAAAATGTCCTAGAGGGCATCGATCCTTAAAAAAAAAGCAGCGTTTGCTCTTTTTGGACGCCCCAGCCTTTGCCCTCTCGCTCTGAAAGCGGCGAGCGTCCCAGCCTGATTGATGCCGCACATGATTCCCATGTGACGACGTTGACGGGTTTCAACTTTAAGATGATTCATTCATGTCATGTGTACTGTGAAGACTGTTTCAAAGGAAACAGGAGCTATCAGAGGAGTGAACGGGTTGAAAGGTCACGTGGACAAAAACGATGATGCCTGCAAAACATGGAACATGGAAATACAACAAACATGCCGGCACGACTCGGAACACAGCGAAGCCTGGATTATTATGAGCACATTCAACCTCAACCGCTCTTAATTCTACTGTTTCCAAAGCGATAACACAAGCATCTCCTAAATTTAACCGCAAAGTGGTTTGGCCACAGAGAAGCTTCGTCCCTGCAGGGGGCGCTGCACTGAGCCCTGATCCAGTTTGGATTAGGCGTTGAACCAACCGACCGCAGCACCGTTGAGGATTATGAATCCTGATTTGTTCCGACAACTTCATGAGTTAACTGTGTGTGTTAATATGAATGAATGGCGCTTGTTACATTGTTACCGCTGACATGCAGGCGGTAAGTTTGCTCATTGCTTAGCAACAGCCAGTGGCTTTGTCCTGCTCTCATGCAGCGGTGCTAAATAGGAATTGTTTTTAGTTATCTGCCACATTCTTCACATACCCTGA
>NW_027466870.1:5647500-5797500 GCF_046128005.1 Genypterus blacodes | reverse complement strand
CATCCCATATCACATCACCACATCACAACATCACACCCCAAATGACATCATATTTCCCTTGCTCCATATGACATCACATGACATCATAGCTGAAGATGCCCAATATGTCCCAATTTGTCCCAATATTGCAATTGACTTTTGGGGTACTAATTTGTCTAATGTTTGATTTTGTTTAGCTCATTTATGACTCTTACAAAGAAGCTGTTCTTCAGTCTGGTGGTGCGCGTTTTCAGTGATCTGCATCGCCTTCCCAGACAGAACAGGGAGTTACAAGGGTGGGATGCATCTTTCAGGATGGTGTTGGCCCTGCGGAGACAACTAGTCTTAAAAATGTCCTCCAGAGAGGGCAGGGGAAGGCCAATTATTTTTCCTGCTGTTTTAACAGTCCTTTTGAGTTTTTGGCGATCTGCCTCGGTGCAGTTTGCATACCAAGCTGCACCACATGATTGTATTTGTTATACGTCTCCTTTTTGTCACATCCTTGAATCTATACTGATAAAATAGTTCCATCCGTTATAATTAATTTCAGGACTTTGGGGCTTAATTGCTAATTTGGGAGTTTGTGTCTGTGAAGTAAAGTGTTTGGTTGAGTCCTTGAAAATGGTAAATTAGTTTTGGTGCGGTTCAGAAAGATAGATGAAGTGCATTCTGGGTCACATTGTGAGTTTAATTGTGTTCTCTGGTTGGGTGAGTGGACACATGTTAGTCCTTCTGTGCCATTTAAATGTAGGTTTGGTGGATTTCAACAGATGTCTTCTTCAGAGCTGATCAAATGTGTATTGTGTGTCTATACAGTATGCTTGTCTTATGTTCTGTCCCCAGTCAGCATTGAAAGTGAACAGCAAAACAAATAAATACGTCAACCACAACTAATGTGTTGCCTCTCTGCTTTTGTTTTCTTTTGAGTTTAGGATGAAATGAGCTGAAAGGCAAAATATTTGTGTAATCAGGGACGTTTGGTACCTGAACATCACACACCTCTCTATAATCAAACCCTACAGAGATAAAAGCAAAAGTTTCACATCAGGAAACATCAGGGAAGCTTAAGGTGGAGTTAAAGGAGGAGGAGCAGGATTTGATCTGATGTCAAGTGAAAGTGAAAATGTCACTGTGTTGAGTTGTGTTCTCTGTGAATTTTGGGAGTGGAGATCAGAGCAGAAACACTTACTTAAAGTCTGGGATGATGGGATCCATGTCTGGACTGTTTATGACTGACAACCTGAGAGAGAGAGAAATACAAGTCAAGCTCAGTGTGTTGAATTGAAGATTATTGTGGAACTACTTTTGGTACGGCAGTAAAGGACTGTCACGCTTTGTTTTCACTGGGTTTTAAACTCAGTGACGTGGCTCTGAACGCTGCTGCAGATGGTTCTTGACTGTCCCTGTAAACTTGTGTGTGTGTGTGTGTGTGTGTGTGTATGTTACGTGAACATACCGGCCTGGGGAGTCCGGGCCGTCTTGTGCCTGCATGGCACCGCTGTAAAGAGGTCAAAGGTGTATTTAGAGAGTATATTAGAAGGGATCGCACACAGGTGAGAGGAGGACAGTGCTAACACATTCAAGAGAGGTCAGAGAGATAAGACAGAGACCACGTGACCCGGGAGCTCTAACACATCATTACTGACATCATTACAGCAGAGAAAAGCCACTTTCAGCATTAAATGATAAGAAAACCTTCTCATCACAACATAATAGATAGAAACCACTGACTTCTAGACATTTAGATGGTTGCTTTGAAGGTTTGTATACCAACATGTCTGAATTAAAGCGATTAGAGATCTGACCATCTTGTCTCAGTGTACTGTACGTTCCAACAGAGCTCTGATGTTTGCTTGCTTGTCAAACACTTCCTCTCTGGGTGGAGTATAGAAGTCAGTAACGTAGAGACGTAGAGACACTGTAGATCACAGATTAGACACTATGTGAGCACACACACACATCTACACAGATCTCGTCCCAGCAGTCATGTGCTGACACGGTTCCGCAGTAGAGACGGCGGCGGCGAGCTCAGGAGCTGCTGGTCTTACTCACTTATTGCTGTCATTTCTCTTCACACTTTTCCTCCACTTGGTTATAAAACTCATTCCACCACTCTGGCTCCAGGAAAGCAGCAGAATAATCCACACAGAGGCAAAGGTCCAGAGGCTTCAGACGGCTGGCATGGACGGACAGAGAGGACAGACAGGTGAGGATCAGTTTACAGTGAGGGAAGTGCGCCTGTCTTCCTCCTTCCCAGGCTGGAAAGGTGTGTTTGTGCCGCTCATCACCATAATAATGACTCTCCTATTTAAATACACTGGAATGTTGCTTCTGCTGGAGCTCTGCTGCACGGTCCTAAAGCCCTCCCTATTAGTAGGATAGCTATCTAATGCAGACTCTTTGTTTCGTTTACAAAGAATAAAACGAGCAAACACCATAAACATATGAGCGGGGAAAAAAAATATTACATAAAAGAAGTAAACAAGCTAATCAAATAAATTAGATAATAAATAATAGAATAATTGAAAATAAGCTGAAAGAAATAGACTAAACAAGCAAACAAATTGAATAAAACAAAGAAAAATGTTAATTTAAGAAAATAAAATAAAGAAATGGACAATAAATGAGATAAAAATCAACAAAACAAATATGAAAAAAGTACATAAACAGACAAACTATTAACAAAATAAAGAATATGAACACAAAAAAATACAAAATAAAACTTTTGAAATACAAATACAGAAAACTAAACAAATAAATGTAAATAAATTAGGTAACAAATTGTAATTAAAAATATTGGAAAAAAGAATACAATACAAAATAAAATAAAAACTCAATTAAGAAGAAAAAAAACTACAAAAGACTACAACTTAAAAAAAATAGTAAAAACTATCTATATACACAAACTGGAACTTAATTATTTTTTCCTGACTGAGCACTGATTCCTGTACAGCTGCTGCTGCTATCACCAAGCAGTGAATGTTTGTGTTTATGTTTGCAAGCAGGTGACAGGCCAATGGGTGAAGAAGGTCGCTGCTCCACGCATTTAAAGCCACAATGATGGATAGCAGCCAAAGCTCGTAATCACCTCACAGACTCCTGGATTCCTCTGTAACCCGTCACATTACGGATTAATGATGTAGCTGATGGAATGAAGGAAGGTATTATTAATGCTGCCATCCCATAATATACACAACTGTGAGGTAATTGCTGCAACTCTTCTGTAACTATCATTTCTATAATTGGAAACTTGAATAAAAGCTTTACTTCTTGGCAGTGTGACATGTTACATCATGTTACATCATAGCGACTGTACGAGGAGGATTTTCAGAGCTCTATTTCTTTATTGTGCTGTTGTTTTTGTCACAATATGCCAGGTTGTGTCGTGCGTTATTGCTCCAAATTGATGTTACTTGAACTGCATGTTGAGATTTCTAATATAAGAGAATATTTAAAATGACTTGACTGCAATAAAAACACACCAAAGCCAAAGTAGACTGTTGACATTTATTCGGTTTTCAATTAAATGCATACATATTCTGACCAAACCTCCCAATAATGGTTCATCTCACACGTTAGAAAATACAAAATAAAATACATTTAGCTTGATTTTTAAAAGCCTTTATGGGTAAGCCTACAAACATAAGTGGTTCTCATTTGTAAAATAGAGGAGTCTATATATATATATTTATATATATAAATGTCATGATCGTGTCTGTAGGTGTTTGAGAGATGATGGGACTGAAACTAAAGCCCCTGGTAGGACAGGAGGCTCCAGTGAGAAGGTGGAGAGCAGAGAAGCAAATGAACTGCAAATGACTTCAGACATCAGAGTGCAGCACTGAAACATGAGAAGTTGAAATGACATCCATACATCCATCCATCCATACATCCATCCATCCATCCATCATCCAGTCTCTATACCCGTTGCAAAATCTAAACACCTGATCAGGAAACATAAAGTTAGGAGAGGAAGATTTGTTCAAATGTGCAATGTTTGGTCAGATATTAGTCCAGAAAAATTAAAATAAAGGCCTCTCTTTGCTTCATTCCCTTGTCAGAAACCTTTGATCACAGTTAAGCATTCAGCGTTAAGTTAGATGTATCATTCTACGGGACAACACAAAATCAAACTTACCCAATGAAGACTCACTAGCAAGACAGACCGGATGTGAAGATGGTGAGGAGGCGCCTGGATCTCTGTGCGCTCGCCTCAGCACGATCTTCACATCGCCGTTGTTTCTTTGCAAGTTAAATTCCCTACAGAGCCCGAGGTGAACAGAGAGAGGACACGGGGCAGAAGGTAGTGGACTCTCTGCATCTCGTGGAAAATTAAAAGTCAGGCAAATGTGAGGCACAGTGTCACAGTTTGACACAAGGTGACGCGGTGTGAAGTTGGGTGAGAGAGACATGTACACAGTAACATCTACCAACACTCCGGGGACGCAGGGATCCAACCGTTTGGGGTTAAATAGGGGCTTCATGCACAGTTCAGCCGGACCCTGACATAGAAACTCTACCAGCTCTACGTCTGACCTCTAACCTGCCAGTAGAGGGCAGTGTTTCCTTCTGTTTTAACACTTAGGCATCATGAGATTAACAGCATTGTGCATTTAAGAGTATAATGTCTACACGTTTGTTTTTCCACCACACAAATACATTCAACTATTATAGAAGTTTAAACTCATCAGTGTGTGTTAATGTACAAAGAAATCCTCTTTAGCAAAACGTAACGTTCACTCATCACAGACGGGATTTGTTTGTCACATTTCCCCCAGAATTTAGAGTTTCTTTGATGGTTTGTTAGAGTTTTTACAAAGAGCAGGGTATTAAATCTTTGGGTGAGAGAATGAGTGTAACTTAGATGATGATTGTGGCAACCCTGAACTCCCAACAACCATAAACCAAACAACCAACAAGTGTGAGCCTCTGTAGTGCCACCTGGAACACAATGCTACATCCCACCAGTGTTCCTTCATTCCTTTCATTATCCTCAACATAAACACGGACTGAACTTAATGCTGAATGAAACCAAATGTGAACGAAAACCAAAAAAGGGGTGAAAGTGTGAGGAGAAGGATTAGTGTGTGTGTGTGTGTGTGTGTGTGTGTGTGTGTGTGTGTGTGTGTGTGTGTGTGTGTGTGTGTGTGTGTGTGTGTGTGTGTGTGTGTACAGAGAGCTTCCAGTTTAACGTGTAGAAATGTGGAAATGCTGAGCGCTCCTGAGTGAAGGAAGATACACACACACACACACACACCCCCCATCCTGTTGCAGCACCACAACGAACATATTGGAACGCAGCACAGTTCAGAGTTTCAAGACATCAACAGTGAGCAGGGAGGGAAGCCGGAGGAAAACCACACGGGGGGATTTGTTACTATTAAACTTCATAATTCCTCCTTTATAAAACAAGGAGCAGCATCTGGTGAGACAGATATCACTTAGTATTAAGTATAAACTGAGTTAGTTAAAGCGTAGTGAGCGTGGTTAGTTAGACGGTCCAACGCTGAAGGTTTGTTTAAATAAATTATGTTCTGATGTCATAATGAGGCGTCGGGGCCCTGGTGGTGGAGTTCAATCAGCGGACAATCTTTAACACTTGACAATCTCTAAATGCATATTCACTGCATATCATTTTTCACACTCCATTCACACACACACACACGCCGTCTTTGTCAGTCTCCTTCCTTCCGCCCCCAGCTGAGCCACAGTGAGCCACCGGAGGGACAAAACACCGGGACGAGCCGGCGACGACGTCCGGAGACAGTCTGAGAAAGTCTCATCGTGGGGTCAGCGGCTGAATCAGTCCTATAACAGTCCCCCACTTTGCTTTGGTGCTTTCTGGGCCAGGTCAGGGCCGTGCCGTGCCGTGCCAGGCCAGGGGCGAGGAGGGGGAAGGGGGGGCGAGGGGAGAGGGGGGAGGAAGAGAGGTGGAGGGGGGGCGGAGGGAGGGGAGGGGAGGGGCCGCTCCTCAGGAGAGTTCAGACTTGCTGAGGGCGATGGCCAGCTCCAGGTCCTCCTGCTCCTGCTGGGTGAGCCGGGCGAGTCGCTCCTTCTCCTCTCGCTCGCTCTCGCGCTTTGCCCACTCTATCATGTCTTCCTCTGTCGGATACTGTTCAGTTAACACAGAGAGCAGACAGACACACTGTGAACGCGCACACAGATGCAAAACAAGTGCGAGGAGACACAAACCCACAGGGGGAACGACTCACTCTTACAGGAAGATCAGAGTGAATTCTCCTCAGATAAAGATGGAGTTGGCATGAAGCATCAATCACACACACACACACACACACACACACACACTCACACACTCACACACTCACACACACGGAGACAGAGAGGGGAGGGTTGGAGGGGGGGGGCGAGTATTTAAATGTTCATCAAAAAACATCATTACACATTTAATAAAAGAGAGACGAGCTGTTCTGATGGATCAGCGACAGGAAGTCTGTGTTTACTCCTCAGGCTCAGAGTGCAGACGCATGGTGTGCAGGCGTGGGATCAGGGTCATTACAGAACATGCAGGGAGAACAGGGACAAGACGGGATCTCAGGTGAGGGTTAGATAAGAAGCAACAAAACAATCGCATCACAGAGAGGGAACGTGGTGTCTACTCAGAGACAGACAGACAGACAGACAGACAGACAGACAGACAGACAGACAGAATCATCTAGTGTGCTCACCCATGCAGAGGAAACTAGTGAGCCATCATGTCAGGTTCACAGATGGATCTTCAGAGTAAGGAACATCCAGGGCTTCAGCCTCTAAGGTCTCATGCATCCACACTAACGGCAGGAACTCCAAATTACAAACAAATTCCAAACTTGCTGCCCTCAAATATGAATCAATCACAAATCAGCAAAGGGGAGAGGAAAAATCCCACATACCTTTCAGAGGGAAATGCAGTGTTTCTAAGATTTTGATGGAATTCTGCTGAGAGATTTTAAAGACCGCGCTGACGTTTGATCGTTTAGTAAGCACTTTCAAATCAGTCTGTCCATCTTCCAGTAAAGGTTTGAGATGAATAGGAACCATTGGGTGCCATGACAGTAGGAACTTAATTTAGATGTCTGGTACGATTTGGAAATTGGCTTAAATCTGGGCTATAAGTTGCTAAAATTGTGGTATTATTGCTTTACAAACCAGGCACCTGCAGATGGAAATGTCATGGACGCACATAGAAGCCACAGATGCCCTTGATTCAACTCTTTATTGGATTTGTTTGACAGAGGAGATAATACAGGCGCTCTGTTTCTCCACAGTGCTCTGCCCGTCAGAGGAGCGCTGAAGCTGGAATGGACTGATGGATGAGAGGTGGAGGGAAGGGTTAACAGATGTTGACATGTGTAGAGGGGGGAGGGGGGGGCAGTGAGGAGGGGAGGGGCGGAGCACTGACCTATCAGGCAGGTGATGTGTTAGTGCGTGCGGCTGAAGGGGTCAGACGGGGGGGGGGGGGGCATGCAGGTTGTTGTGAGGATGTGGTCACTAATCTAAAGAGTTCCTGTCTGATGAGCTCCATGTTTCCATCCCAAGTCTGCAGAGTCACAGTGCAACGCTACCAAACTACCAGAGAGAGAAGAGCTGCTCATGATTACTAAGAGACTAATCTGGAGCCATCATCAATGTGGCTGAGCTGCTTTCAGTTCCTGTGTCGTCATTAGAGGCCACAGATGAGATCAACCAGAGCACAGTCCAATTTGGATTTAAATCTAATGAAATTCTGAAGCTTAAGATATCTTTTTTAATGTCCTCTCTCTGTGGAGCAGCGATGTCTCTGTGCTGGTTGGGACGGCCAACAGGAGTCACACACACATCCACTCATCTCTCCATTCACTGCCAACCTGTGTGAGCATGTTGTTGATTTGTGCATCAATTGTTCCATTAACTCGTGTCTGCGTTCACAGATATGTTGCAGAGTCGTGTATATATATATATTTATATTCCTGTATTCATAAAAGCTTTAACATTATAGTACATTTCTTCAGTGAGACAGTGGACCTGCAGTAGTGCAATCTCATTATTATTATGACTCATTCACAAAGCCTTAACATAAAGACCAGGAGAGGGTTAAGGTGCAATCTCAAACATATTAGGATCAATTATAGCAAATCAGCTCCCAGACAGTGAATCAGATAAACATGAATGTGCCGTTAAAGCAGAAACATCCGGCCCCTCCAATTTAGACTTATCATTGGCAGTGGATGGAGCGATTGGCCTCATTTGAATAAGTGAAGGTGATTTATGAATGCAGGGTGGTGGCGGGTGGGGGGGTGGAGGGGTGACGAGAGGGTGGGGGCCTACAGAGAGTCAGGTGGAGGTGAGGGAGAAAGCGAGGGGGGGGTGCTCACTTTGTCAAAGCTGGCAAATCGGTCAGCTTCCCGGGCGTTGTGGCGAGGAGGGGAGGAGGGAGCGAAGGGGTCGGCTACAGGGTCCTTGGCGGGTAGGGAGGAGGAGGAGGAGAACTCTCCCGAGGTCGGCGGGAGGAAGTGGCCTCGTCGGTGGAAGGAGTCAGAGGACTCTGTTCTGGAGATGGAGGATCTCTTACCTGGACAGACGAGGCACAGACAGACATACAGACAAAACCATCTATGCTCCTCTTTGCTCCTCCCCTTTATTCTATACATGACACCATGACACACAAACAGACACACACTGTGAGTGCCACACAGGCGACTCATGGAGGTTTGAACAACTGACCTGGAGGTGGAGGGGGGGGTCTGGTTGGCGTACCCGTTTTGGGGGGCAGGGCCGGGGGAACATCAGGGCCGGCAGACTGATTGTCCTCCTGGAACAGGTTCTTATTGTTGATGCCAAACTGGTCGGCGCCGTTGGACTGGAATGAAAGGATTAAGACAAATCCAGTCTGTACTTTCTGTTGTTGTGGTTATGAGTTAGTTTGATAGTTGAACAGATGAATGGGAGCAGAAACACAAAGTTCCAGCTGGAGTCCGGAACATTCTGCACGTCACAACTGCAGCAGAGATAACAGAGCCCTAACTTCCGGTTTGTCAAGTCAATTAACAGTATTACTAATTCACTAAGCTAACATTGAAGAGGATGTGAAGAGATCTGAACTTCTGCAATGTGAGAGTGTGAATATGTGTGTTTGGCTTTACTGCAGCAGTGAGTTCCCTGTGTAACACGATCCACTTCACTGTCTCACTTTACCAGCCATCATTTATGAGCCGACACTTCTGCCTGCATGCTCTCATGTTTCACTGTCTTTTTGTACAGTGTGTGATGTTTGTGTGTGACGAGATGTGTACAGCACATTCTGACAGTTACCTTTGTCAAGGCAAAGAAATCAGCAAAGCCTCCTGCGTACGATTCACTGCCAAACGCGGCGGCAAATGGATCTGTAAGACACAGAGATGATGGAGACGCAACTCTCACAAACACACTGAGTGATGTAGAACTCAGTGTGGTGCTTTATAATGCTTTATAACTGCAATACAAGCTGTGCCCACAGGGGGGCGCCACAGCATAAACCCTACCTGGGTCTGAGCTCCCTCTCAGTGTCGTACCTCCTGGAGCAAAGGGGTCGTTGTTTGTTGCGGTGTCCTTCTACAAACACACACAAAACGTAACTTTATTTTTAAATAGATCATGAACATTTGATCTCAATATGGACTTTTCAACTAAGAGCCAGGCTTCTTCAGCGGCCCGACTCACCACTGCCAGGTCGGCGTTGGGTGGGGAGCCGCTGAATGGATCTGCGTTGGCGTCCTGAGAACCAAATGGATCTGGTTCTGCCAGGGCGTTGACTTTGCTCCCGAACGGGTCGGCGGTGACGGCCTTGTTGTTTGCCTTCGAGGTGAACGGATCCTTGGCTGGTAGAACTGCGTTGTTGGGTTTGGAGCTAAAGGGGTCTGAGCTCGGCACTGACGGGGCGGCCGCCGCGTTATTCAGCTTGGCGACGAACAGGTCCGGTTCTGGTGCGTTGGCAGTGGCACCGAAGGGATCGGCTGGGGCAGAGAAAGGGTCTTCTGAGGGAAACTGGGCGCCGGACGACTGCTTAAAGAACGAGTCTGCAGCAAAGGGGTCTGAGTCTTTGAAGGGATCGCCCCCGAATGGATCTGCTTCATAAACACACAACGCACCTTTAGTTTTATAAACAAATGATCAGAATAGTTTGGCCTGTTGATCTAAAGTGAGGCTGTAACCTGGAGAACTCACCCGCTGCCTCTGCTTTTCCAAACGGATCATCTTTGAAGGGATCATCTACAAAGAGACACCATCATCAGTCTGACTATGATGACAACACACAATGGAGGATGTGATTGAATGACATCAATCCGAGTTTCCTTCAGACATTGAGGAGACTCACGGTCAGTAAAAGGGTCTGAGTGAAAGAAGTCCATCTCTGGCAGGGTGGGGGGGCTGGTCTGGGGGGGCAGGGAGCGAGGTGGTAACGGCGACGGCCTAGTCTCAGGGGGGTCTGTGGCCTCTGGTTGGCTCTCTGGTTCTGGTGAAGGAACCTGTGGATCAACGAGACAGACGGTGTGTCGACTGGAAGATGGCAGATTTTGTTTAGATTTTTTAAACCCGGATAAGAGCGCCCGCGCGGTCCTGCCTTTACCTTTGGTGGGCTGGCTTTGGGCGACTCCTCTGTGTCGTCTGTGACCTCTGATGAGACGTCGGGGGTGGGGGTGCTGGCTTCCTGCGTTATTGAGACAGAAACAGGGTTTATGGTCATTTACATATTTGACTCTAGAGCTTAATAATCCATTATTTCATCACATCAAACACACAACAATCCTCCCTGTATCTGAATTGCCTGTTTCTATAGTAATGTGAGTGTTGTAACAGCTGATGGACGTGTGTTTGTTACCCTAACAGCGTTCTCCTGGGGCTTAGGAAAGGCGCCCAGACTGCTGTAAATGTCAGTGGAGGCTAAACTACTGAAGAGCTCATCCAGGGCGTCCTTCTTCTGCTGCTGCTGCTTCTCCTCCTCTGTGGTCTTTGGACTGTCCTCCTCCTCATCATCATCATCCTCCTCCTCATCATCCTTCTCTTTTTCTTCCTCCCTCTCCTCTCCTCCTTCCTTCTCCTTTTCTTTCTCACTCTCTTCTATAGGTGGACCCCAGATGGTGGCAGGTTCCACCTCCTTCAGCTCTTTCGGTTGGTCGTCGTGGAAGAGGTCCTGCTGGAAGTGATCCACCTGCTGCAGCTCCGGCGTGGGCCCCGACCCGTTCACCATGACGGGAGAGCTGTCTTCCAAGGCTCTCTTCCAGCTGAGCTGAGCGGTCACTGACCTCTCCTCCACCTGCAGGTCATTCAATTTCTGTTGCACCTGAGGAGAAAAGGTGGACATCAATGAAAGACAACAACAGAGAGGAAGCAGAACAAGTCACTGTTTGATTATAAATCACAAACAAACCTGTGAAACCTGTGTGAAGGAGTCCCTCACAGATTCCTGCAGAGGGGTGAGCTGCTCCTGCGCTGCCTGGACCTTCTCCTGCAGCCTCCTGCTCTCCTCCTGCAGGGCCAGGAGCTCCTCGCGGGCCTGGACCAGCTCCTCCTCGTACTGGCAGATCTTATGTTCCTGTTCCTCGTGCTCCGATTGCAGCGATGTGATCTGAGGCGGGCGGGGGGGATCAATAATGGATCAGCTCAATGAATCAGCACAACAAACCCAGCACCTTCTCCTGTATGTTGTGTGAAGTGTGTATGTATTTATTACGTCAAATGTGAATGTGAAATGTCTTTTCTGTGTGGAATCTAAACTGTTGATGAAGATATGGAGGTGATTACCAATTTCTGCGATGTGCTTGTCCGGCACTGAAATGAATGAATCAGCAGTGAAAAGAGATGTCAGATGATTGATATGTGACTGAGAAACTGAAGTTACACCATAGGACAGTCTGGGGCAGTTTATGTTCAAAGACTTCCTCCCTCACTCTTCATCCCTACAGGAGATGTAGTAGACGCCTACCAGTTGGGTCTCGTGGCTGGTTTGCTGTCGGATGTGAGCCAGCTGCTCCTCTAGCGAGTCCCTCTGCTGGTCCAGCTCGTCTAAGGCGTCCTGGACCTTCTGGCGCTGACTCTGGAGCCGCTGCAGCTCCTCGCTCTCCCGGGCCACCTCACCCTGCAAGTCCTGTAGGTGTAAAGGTTTGGTTTGATTTGTTTTGTTGACACTTCACTGCATACTGCAAGAAGGACATCAGTTTGATACTAATGACTTCCCTTCACTAAGCTCCACTGACTCACAGCACATACTGGATGTGTGTGTGTGTGTGTCTCTGAGTCACTTTGGATCGACTCACTTGTGGAAAAACAAATGGATCTTTCCTTGAAGGCTCAGTGTAATGATTTGAGAGAGGAGGTCTGTGGATGATCGGGTTACGTCACACCGTCCATCACTCCCTCATGTACCTTATATTGACACTTATATATATATGAGCCTGGAGGCTTCACTGCAGTGCAGACGAACCTTTCTTCTTTATCACAGTGACAGTCTCATGAGATAGCGTTGCATTCCCACATTGAATTTGCTTCACAGATTTGGAGCCGCCTGGCCCTTTAAGCCACCGTCTCCCGAAATAGAGCTCATCTCTCAGCCTTGGAACAGACAGACACACCTACACAAGGACATCAACCTCTCCCAGGCATCATTAACCAAGTCTGACAAGCATCCAACACTGCTGGCTAAATATCGATCGCCTGCTCCGGTGGATTTATCACAACTAAAGTGAGCGGCTTTAGCTCATGCTGCACTTCACATCTTCTGGTGGTTAAGAGTTTATCCTCCTTGACCTACATATAGAAGAGCTACAGCCCCATGTCACTGTTAAGGTCTGCCCATAATTCCCTCATACACCCCTCTCCTGTATCTGCACACACACACACACACACAAACAGAGATAAAAACACTTCCTGAGCTCCTTACCTGCACTTCGCTGCTCCGTTGCCTGATGGCCTCCTCCTTCTCCTTTATCTCCTCCTCCACTGTCGTCTTCTCCCTGGGTGCCCAGCACAACAGACAGGCGTATTTAGCCACCATGGATAAAGAGGGGAGACCTGGTATGCCTAACACCCCCAAACTCTTCTCCGATGAACCGCCTCCATCTTGCCTCTGGACCACCACCTCCACATCCTCTCCCTGGGCCACCATGATCTTGACCTGAACAGACTGACCGGAGACCCTGCTGTGCGAGCGAGCGTACGTGATGCTAAGCCGGAGAGTCTACGTGCGCAAATGTGAAGGATTCTACCAGGCGTCCGGGGCGACAGAGATGTGGAATGCGCGGTGCTGCACGAACGATGAAATGTGTGAGAGAGAGAGCATGTGCTCGCTCAGTCAAATGTGTGGGAGATGAGGAGTGAGGAGCAGATGGCTGCCTCATGAAGGAGGGAGGAAGAGGGGGAGGAGGGACCTGTGAGTGCTGATGAGCCAAACTACAGCATCAACATTTAAATTGTGGTAGGCGAGTGTTCTGCTCAAGATGTTGACACAAAACAGCAAAACAGCAGTAAATGATCTGTGAGCAGAATCTGCAGGAATATTGAAGATTTCATGTGAAACCTCAGCACTCAGACAGGCATCATCCAATATTACTCTGTACTTTCAGCTTCAATAGTATACGGCTACATAAACACTATGTGGGTGATCATAATAACTAAGCAGCCCTCTTACCCAGCATGATCACCTTCATCATTACGACCCTCCTCTTCCTCAGCAGAGGGCTGCGGCCACAAGCTGAAGCAGCTACACACATGCAGCATCTCTCTGAGCTGCTGTCTCTCAAACTGCTGCCACTTCACTTCTGCCCATCTTACCATGGCTCTCCCCTATGAACAGCTGTCACCTGGTGTGTGTGTGTGTGTGTGTGTGTGTGTGTGTGTGTGTGTGTGTGTGTGTGTGTGTGTGTGTGTGTGTGTGTGTGTGTGTGTATAAAAAAACATTTTGGGGATTTTCTCACTTCTTATTAACCGCTTTCAGAAATAAGGAAGCTAAAATGGGTTTTTGAAACAATCACGTCTCTCCTCGCTCATTTAGAGCTAGACATGGTTTCATAACAGGCCTTTATTATTGGTTGATCTTGGCCTTGCCGATATCAACGCCTGTACACTTGTCATCATAATTGGCCAAGCTAAGATATCATGAAATTACAAATATGAAACAGTGACACATCTGAAGCGTTTCTAGATGATGCGTCTTTTCCTTTCTCCTGCCACATCTCTGTCACACAGCAGCTAAACGATTCATAACACCACCATGGTCGTGTTGTCAAGTGTTGAGAACAGAACAGTGTGGGGGCGTGAGATTGACAGGAAGAAAGGCGGAGAGCGATACAGATCTTGTAGTGCAGTTGCAGTCATCTTTGCCAAATCAATATTTAACTACAGTACAGTACAGTAATACTCCCTACAGGGTTTATCATAGTAAGGAGTTCGTTGGCAGACTTCATGTTTCATGTCCAGGGTTCAATTGAATGATTCAATCGACCAATGGTGCAAACGCCACTCAAAATAAGGCCAAATACCTTATTGTTGCTAAAGCCCATTGATAATACGTCCTATAAGTGATCAGACAACCTAAAGACTCATAGGCCAGACTTCCCCACAGTTCCCCACATTGTATCTACACAGCTTACCTTTGTAGTTCCACAATCTCATTACTGAGGGAGTCCAACTCCTTGATGGCGGAGAAGTCGGCTGCCAGGTTGACGAGGTTGTTCTGGAGAGGAAGCAAGGCAGAGAACAAACACAGGTGGATGTAAACTCATGACACAAAGGATGATCACTTTCAAACCTCCTCTATACTACAAAAGGCATCTCTCATCATCATCATCCTTCTCTACAGGGTACAGAGAGTTTTACCAGAACACCTGTGGTCTGTTTCCACCTATAACCAACTAGCAACAACAAAAGCAAAACCAGTTTCAGCTGTAATAACACCGGTTAGAGACTGGAAAAGCCCTGAAAGATGTCTTCATATATAAAGGAACTCTTGTTGGTCAAATAGCAACAGTTCCATCCAACAAGGAAGAGAAAGTACTTCCAGAACATTCCATCAGAAGCCTCTATAGATTCACTTTACTGAACTAGAACAACCACAAAAATTGAGGATCAAAGATATTTTACAAGATCAGAGAAAAGCTTAACTAGAGGATTTAACAACAATTAAAACTGATAGCAAAGGGAGGAGGAGGGCGGCTAATTAGAAGTGATACTGGGAGGAGGAGGGGGAAGGGCACAGCTACAACTCAAACTACATCTTCTACAAAAACGGCAGTCTGCTGGGCGGCTGTGTCTCACTACTCAACAACTCAACACACACTCACTCAGAAGCCCCTCACCCAGAGGGAAAGACCGACATGTGAAGTGGACAAAACATGAGAGTTAAACAGACAAAGAGGCTAAATGAAGCGCTGCATAGGGAGGAACCAAGAGACAAAGAGCCGCAAGCTGGAAGAAAAACACACATAAACACACACACACACACACACAACAAAAGAAGGAAGGACACAAGTCAATAAATAAAATGTAAACACTGAGTATTATATGTCTAATATAATGCTGTTGTACTATAATAACTTAATACAAAGATATGAAAAGTAAACCACAAAACGCAGAACAAAAATCAAGCAGATGTCATCACATTTTCACACTAAGCCTGCTGTTAAAGGGTTAACACGCCTATAAGCTTAGACAGAGATACAAGATCCATAGAGCTGACTGATGAGCGGCGAGTGTGACCAACCTGTTTGATATTGAGTCTGTCAGAGGGAGGAATCATCTCAGGGGAGAGGGTCTGTGGGGGCTCCAGGCCTTTAGCCAGCCTCTGGTTGATCAGATACAGAGCCAGTGCAAACTGCTCTCTGGTTAGTTTGCCTATGTCACCGATGTCACAAAGCTCCCTGAGACCAACACACACAAACACACACGTTGCATAACAGCGTAATGATTTAAACCTCAGGCAACGACTATTTTAGATCCGGATCCTCATCATGAAGGCCGATAGAATTCAATCGACTGTATGGAAGTAAAAATCCATACGATGCAGTGATGTTCCAGCTGCATGAGGCCCTGCACTCACACAACCTAGTGCTGGCAAATTAGGAACAGAAGTAAAAGTCAGCTTCCTGTTGGATCTGAAATCAGTGCCAACTCTTTACAAATTCAGTTTCAAGCTGAATTGAATCTTCGCCAAAGAGGACTTGTGGAGTCCCTGCTTACCAGATGCGCGCGAGCGTGGCGGAGGGCAGGCCCGTCTTGAGGAAGATGTCTCTGACCTCGGGTCCAGACACCAGGCCGTCCATGTCGCTGTCCGTCTTGTTGAACAGGTCGTCAAACTTGGCTTTCTCTGCTGGCGACACCACCCACTGGAGACAGGTACAACAAACTTACTTATGGCTGCGACCTACATAACAACATTAATTCCACTTTACTTTTCCCTGTACTTACTTCCACTTTCCTCTTGGTCTTATTCTTTTGGAAAACACACTGCACTAGCCACTTTGACATCGTTTCACACCTTGGTTATCACAGCTAAACTGTACAAACAACACATCTAAAAGCGTTTCAGCTCCTTCCTACTGTACTCACAGGGGCAGCTGCTGGTGCTGGGGCAGGAGCAGGAGCAGGAGCAGGAGCAGGAGCAGGGGCTGGGGCTGGGGCTGGGGCTGGGGCTGTGGCTGGGGCGGGTTTGGGAGGGTGGGGCATGGTCTTAGACCCGGCGTGGGAGGAGCGACTGTCTTTGGCGGAGGGGGGCGAGGGTAACAAGGGCATCACGGGAGGCACAGAGGGTTTTTTCCTCTTGGAGGGTGGGACGAGGGGAGGCGGTAGAGACATGGGAACGGGCTCCCCCTCCAGGGCTCTGTACACCAGATACATGGCCTGGGAGAGGAGGGCAACACACATCAATGAGGAAGGGTCATTACCAGAGAACATTTATGTGCTTATTCAGGCTTCACACTTCATCTTCATGGCCTGTAAACAGCAGGAAAGGTTTTTACTATAGAAGAACACAAACTCAATTACAGTATTCATCTCTATTCATCTTGCATGCAAGTACTGTAGGTGTGCGTCTCATTTCTCACCACAGAAAACTCATCTTTGTCCAACATGCCGTCTCTGTCGATGTCACTGAGCTCCCATACCTTCAACACACACAAACGTTAATATCATTAAGCCTGCGTGAGAGAGAAATTATAGGCTTCATAAAGAGGTGCGGCCATTTCAAGCTGAGCTCAGATTGTGATGTCAACACTTCTCCGTTTTCATTTTCTGCCAAACTTCACTTCCTCTTTCTGCCTCTGCCTTCTGTTCTTACTCAGCAGCAGCTGTGGCTGACATTTAGATAGATTTGCAATGTTTCAGTTTCATGCCTTTGTTGTTTTGGTCCTTTTTTAGTTGAAGCATGAAGCTATTTGTGTTTTTAAATCATTTTTAAAGCAGCGAATCAGAATTCTTCTTTCTTAATCACAGTGTTGATAAAGTGAGTCTGTCCCTCGTACCCGGCCCAGGATGTCCACTGGCAGCTTGGAGTTGAGCAGGACGGGTTTGACCTTATCTCCAGTTAGAATCCCTCCCACTGGCGCCAGGCTGTCAAAGATGGAGTCAAACTTCATCTTCTCCTCAGGCTGGGGGAGAAAAGAGATGAAATTATCATAAGTGAATATTTAAAGTTGTCTCCATCCTGATAATGTACAAACTTTGTGAGAAATCAACAATAATTAATCCATAAATCATTGTGTCTTCAAACTTCAAACACTGACAGTGAAGTCAAACTGTGTCTCACCTTGACGACCCAGGGAAGGTCATTGGCCCCTCCCCTTACCAACAGTGGGCTGCTTGTGTCGTGCTGCAGATTAATCAGTTAAAAAAATAATGCAAGAAATTCAGTTTCACAGCAGCTTTTAAACGACACACACACAAAGCTCACGGTATTGAAATGTTCTGCTGCAGACTTACAAATTTGGGGGTAGTAACAGGCACGTTGAGGCTCTTGATCGCCACCTCCAGGCCATTCTGGGCACAAGCCACCAACCTCAATGCTACAAAGAATTGCTGAGTGGAGAGAGAGAGAGAGAGAGACAGAGGTACAGTCAGTAAACCTAACAAGCACTCAAGCTGAATGAAACTTTAATGGGCATCCGTACCTGTTTGTTGAGAGACCCTTTACGCTCTGAGTCGGCCAAGTCCCAGATCTGCAGAGACATATACGGACGTTTACATTTTGGGAATCCTGCTGATTCTCCGCTGCAAATACCCTCGTCTTCTCGTACACAAACAGAGAAGACACGGCTCGGCCTCTACGCTTACCTTCCCGAGGACCAGGTCGCCTAAACCCGACTTCTTCAGAAACAAAGCTGCATCTGCTGCTGCCACACGCCCGCTGCCAGTGGGATCCACCTGCACAGACACAGATTTAGCTTTTCATAATTTGCTTTATAGACAACCATAAATTAAGCTGTGTACAGTGGAATAGGCAGTTGAAGTACAGACATTAAAAGGCAGATCTGTCAGAACTAAGAAGCAAATAAAGACACAAAGCCTGAAGGTGCCCTGCAGGAAGGTAATAAAAGAAATAAATAAATCATTTTCTCAGCAGTATTAGCCGTTTCCTCTCACATGTTGAGCATTGATCATTATTTATTCATGGAGACGCTTCCTGGACACAGAGAGCAGATCTGAGCAGGGAGATCTCTGCACACTGGAATGGATTCACGCAGCTGGAGCTTTGTGGAGTATAAGGATCTAAAACATCCCTCCTCCTGCATCATTATTCACTAGTATACTGTATGGGAGGAATGTGGCCGACATCTCTAACGGTAAAGTCAGAGTGTGATGCAGGATAGTAGAGCAGAGCATAATTCCATAAAGCAAACAGGAAGAGGTTCAGTGCTGAGAGAGATACGGATCATGAGACACGAGCCTAATGCTTTTGGGAGGGAAACAAACATAATCTAATCTTTATAAACAGGGCGCACATCTTCTTTCTCAGCCTGCTGCTTAACTGAGCCAGCAGCTTGTGTTCTGTAATGTTTGTTTTGAGTTGGAAGGAGGTGAATAAATTACACAGATGAAGTGAAGACGCCCAGCCTCATCTTTATCTTTACACCGGCTAATTATCAGCTTGGTGCAGTCTGAGGGAGGCGGGCTGCACAAATCATTACTATATCAACGTCTGTGTGTGTCTGTGTGTCTGTGTGTCTGTGTGTCTGTGTGTCTGTGTGTGTCTGTGTGTGTCTGTGTGTGTGTGTGTGTGTGTGTGTGTGTGTGTGTAAAGAATCACAACCAAAGAGCATGAGAGAGTGAGGGAGTACATCACGTATACATCACACAGGAACGATGTGCTGGTGGGTGTGTGTCTCTGAGGAATGTATGTGCCCCCAAACTTGTTGTGCCTCTTTAATTTCAACACAATCGCCCCCCTGTGTTTAGAAAACACCTAGAGTGAGGGCTGTGTGTGTGTGTGTGTGTGTGTGTGTGTGTGTGTGTGTGTGTGTGTGTGTGTGTGTGTGTGTGTGTGTGTGTGTGTGTGTGTGTGGATGCAGGTAGAGACAAGAAACCTGTTCTGAGCCGAAAAGTGGAAGAGACGACAAGGAGTTGTGCTTGACTACGTAAGGTACCCCTCTGTCTCGGTCTCTCTCTCTCATGCTCTGGTAATGTTGATAAATCATGGATTATTGTGCTGTAAGGACAAAGATTTACATACCTGTCGATAGTATTTGTCAAAGATGGGATTTCCACTGGAGAGCTGCAGAGGAAAACAGGAGTTTCAACATGACAACAGTTCACAGAATGAAGCCACCCAGTGTTCATGTCGGCACATTTATCAGCATCTACATCTCCAACAGTGCTTATGTGGGTCCAACTGCTCCCATTTAAAGTGAGATGTCTCAGCAAAACACAGCAAAATGACCCCTTAGAAATC
This sequence comes from Genypterus blacodes, assembly GCF_046128005.1. Lineage (NCBI taxonomy): Eukaryota > Metazoa > Chordata > Actinopteri > Ophidiiformes > Ophidiidae > Genypterus > Genypterus blacodes. The sequence continues at coordinate 5,777,633 of NW_027466870.1, read as the reverse complement.
ATCTGACACAGAATAAATGATATTACTCGTGATTTCTGAATTCTAAAAACCTTGTTTACAAGTTCAAATGATCAACAAGTGATGCTTTTCTACAAGTGCCAGTCAATGACCCTGTACAACTACCGGATACACACAGAAACACACGTGTCAGCATCTCAGCCGCATCCTCAAGGAACTCTCCAGATGGGACGGTTTGGTAACTCCGATCAATAATTATTCATATTGAACGTTTCCTGGCAATGAATGCATTTCTTCTGAACCGATACTTTTAAGTGTGACTATAAAGGAGCCCGAGTCCACACGTTTGTGGACTCCTGTTTCTTCAGGATATAAGCTTCACTTCCTGTGGCTCAAACGGTCAACTTACACAGAAACAACAGGGTGTCGCTCAGCGTTTGAGGGCTTGTTTGGTTCTTTGTCATATCCTCCTTTAGCCCCCGTTTCCTCTTTTTCTATAGCTGACTGTGCAATCCTGCCTTCACAGGAAACGGATCCGTGTAGGCTTCTTCATCTTATAGATCAACCTGACACTCTGCTTGTAAACAGGCGTGTATAGGCGTCAACAGCGGGATAAACCTGAGGAGTGGCTATATAATCATTTGATTGGTTGAGGCTTTGTTTCAGCTCCTCAGCAAACAAACAAAGGAGCCTGCAAACCGACCCTGGCGTAAATGAAAAGAGGACTGTACAGTTCTTCCATTTCAGCCTTGTTAAAGATTTACACTGCTCGGCCGTAGAACGAGGACGCTCGCAAGAAAAAGAGCGTTAGCCATCAGCCGAGCCGCCCGTCGACTCCCAGCACAGATACACACTTATCTCTCTCTGGCAAACAACTTTTTCTATGACACACAATACTGTGCCTGGAACTGTTGATGGCTGCAACACTGTGGTCATTGTACTGGCGACGCTGTAACTAAGCAGTGAACAACAACCCGGTTAGACTTTACTAAAGTGTAGCAGAGAGCGCAAACACAACATTAGATCACAGAGGTCGACACGTCCATCTAACTCAGTCTACATTACATTACGATCATTTGGCAGACGCTTTTATCCAAAGCGACTTACATTACATTACCACCCTTCGCAGAGGGGGGAGCAATTGAGGGTTCGGTGCCTTGCTCAGGGGCACCTCGGCAGGGGCTCGAATCGGCGACCCTCCGGTTCCCAAGCAGAAGCACTACCCACTGAGCCACTGCCTCCCTAGTCTAGCCACGACTGCTCTCTTAAGCCAAGGAAACGATGTAATGTCATAACAAGCCATAGAGTGTGTGTGGGGAGGATTGTCAGGTGTCAGCAGAGTGGTTACTTGGATTTACAACATGGATTTCAATGAACATGACAACTTCAGAGGAGACACAAGTGGAGCTGACAGTCTCTGATATTGTTAGACGACAGTGGCTCTGGTAACAAGTGTGTGATAGTGACCTCATCATCAGACATTGCTGCTAACTGCTACCAACAATATCTAAGCGTTTTACTCTGTCAAGCAACTAGGTCAGGTGTGTTTCAGCAGAGATGTTACAGTGTTACAGTGTGTCGTTACAGACAGCAGCGAGGGTCAGAGTCAAGTGTTTGTGTGTGTGTGTGTGTGTGTGTGTGTGTGTGGAGCAAACATCTGCTGACATGATGAGCATGTTCTCCATGTCCCAGCTCGATATGCAGCCTCGGTTCTCACAGGCGATCTGTCCACGTCCGTCCACAAAAGGTCACAGAAGCGGCACACAAACTCCGCCAGTCGAGTCTGTGTACTTCTCATTTTAGCGATAAACAAAGAGTCATGACAGAATCGAAGCGCCTCGGAAGCTACGTTAGCAGGCCATTTTCACTCAGTGTGTAGCATAACGGTTGCACGTAAACTTGAGATCAATATTCAGTTAGCAGCGTCCCTACTAGCACAGATCATTTGACAGAAGAGCCACAACAGAACCACACATGGAGCTCCAACACCAACGAGCCCGCAGCTAAAAGGCGCAGCAGATAAACAAATACGTCCCCACCCGGCCGGAACAAGCGATATAGCGTTTGTTAATCTAAAGTTAAGAAAATGCGACTCTAAAAAGACTTAAACACAAACTAGCCCTTAGCTCGCAGGGCTAGTTAGCTAGCTAGCTACGCCCTTACGCAGTCCCCAAAGAGATTAGGCAGAAACTTTTCCCACTCACAGCGGGACGAAACTTCCAAAAAGAGGGGCGAGCAACGAGGAGCGCCCACCTTTCTGCCCGTCTACGTAAACTACCGCTGCCGGAGTGCCTCTGAGCACCGCGGGTAGAGCGCATAAAGCGTTTGCCGACGTTATATTAGAGTTGTAAGGCAGTGTTACCTGATTGAGAGACAGAGTGGCAGCCATAGTGTTTCTGTTTCCCAAAGCCTTCATGCTGCGCTGCTGCCACACACAGGGCGCGCGGCAAAACACGGCACTGGATCACCGCGCCACCGGAATATGGGACTGGATCCGGACCGGCTTCACTCCAGCCTTTTACCTCAGGCAGACTTCAGAGCCTCAACAAAACATCAATACAAACTTAGAGGATTGAAATACAGCAAAGCAGCATCCGGTTCCTTGCTCAAGCAAACAGCCAATCAAGTTAAACACGACAACAGTCTAGAATGGTTCATCTTTAAACTGAGACTGAGATAAAATAGCTCACATCCCATTTTAAATTAAGAGATTTCATTGTTTATATGTGTGTTTTCATTGAATTATAAAGATTCTCTGGATAGTAATAAAGACGAATTGTGTTTATAAGATTGTACTTATCACGCCTGTAGTACATTTGACATGAAGCTCATTGCAACTCATTAAGTCCTTAATGATTAAGGACTCAAATAAAAGGATTGGACTTCTGACTTCTTATCCATCATGAATTAACTTGCAATCTGAGTGCAGGACGGATCGAGCCTGTATGGTGATGAAGGCCAATCACAAAGGACGTCTCAGAGAAAGCACTTCAGCTCATTTCCTCCTGATTGTATTTATTAGACAGAACAGCTCTCTTCTTTTACACAGCAACATAACCCCCCCTCCCCCCTACTTCAGTTACTAGCATTAGTACAAAATGTCTTTTACAAAAGGACTGGTTTTCACTCACTTTAGGACAGTGTGTAGGGTACAGCAGTGCAGAGATAATGGCATCAGAAATGAGTGAAACCCAGATGCGCACACACACTATGAGCAAAAGAAAAATGAATGTATACCAATGCTACTCCAGTGCTCTTAAATATGAGTTTGACTTCTTTTATATTATGTAGAAACACACAACTACAGTACCTGCTTTGAAAAGAAAGGATACAGTACAAAACAATGCAATGGATTTTATCTCTCCAGAAGCCCATATTGCCATCAGTTTGGGTTCCTGTTCTAGTGTTGTCTTCACTCACACACACACACACACACACACACACACACAGACACACACATACTTTTTTGAATCTGATAGAGATGTCCAGCTCTAATCAAATCCTATGATGTCATCACAAATGAGATGAGATGGAGAGAAGTGACCTCAAAATAAAGTGTTATTATAGATTAATAAAAACAACCTAAACAGAGACAATGAAGTGAATGGAACATATTCCTGGTATTACGACAAATATACTTCATAATAATAATAACGCAGCTTTGTGCAGAAGACAAATTACAACTTATATTTGCAGTTGGGTTTCACCTGTACAGTTGAATTGTTTCCAGTCGAGACAGACAGTGACAGAATCCTTCTTCATTCACTTCAACAACAACAACAACAATAATAATAATAGTAGCATATGGAAACATGAAACAGAACAAAGAATTGCCCTTTTTTTACCTATTCCCTCTGTAAACAAAACAAAACCCTTCCCCCCCACCCCCCCACCCCTGGGTGTCAGTCACCAGGGTCTTTCAGTCTCCAGCCTTTTTTCCAACGGCTCACCCACACAGACAGGCAGCTTTACGTTTCCCTACGGAGTTCCTGTGTGGGTCTTTTATAACTCATCCTTGAGTTTAGAGTCTGTGCCTTCGTCCTCCTCTTCTTCCTCCTCCTCCTCTTCCTGCTCCTCCTCCTCGTCATCCTCTTCCTCCTCTTCGTCCTTCTCCTCCTCTTCCTCCTCCTCCTTTGTTTCCTCTCTCCTCTTCTTGTCGTCCTCCTCGCGTGCCTTTCTCTCCTCCTCATCCAGGCTTTCCTTCATCTTCTTCTCTGCATCCTGGAGGGTGAAACGATCAATAAGTGAGTGCTTCCATTCAGTGCATAGAACCATAAACCCTAAGATGTAAGTTTGAAAAGTGATCCAGACTGAGGCTTTGGACTGACCTTGGTTTTACCCCATGTGTCCACGCCAATTTCCTCTGCCATGGTTGGATCATTGGTGAGCAGGAAGTTGTCAAAGATGGTTCCAGATTTCACCTAAATCAAAAAGAAATGGACACCGATCAATATTTGTAATTCCTAGAGACAAATCCAGTGAGTTAAAGCCAAATGTGACCAGTATTGAATATGTAATGTTTCATCATCCGTCTCCATGGCATATCCAGTTGCCTAAATTCAGTTTAGAATGTTTAAAAATGCAGTTACAATTACACACACACACACCTGTCACAATACACTCAGGTGTGTGTTTGTGTGTAATAGCTAGTAGCTGCTATGGGCGATTATGTTCTATAATACTCTATTTGTTAAACAAATCAGCTTGTGGGCTGCAGCAGCTTACCTGCCACAAGTCCAGGCCGATCACACCAAAGCTGTCATATTTGTAGATCTCGGCATCGGCTGTGTACTCTGGGTTGTCAATCTCAGGGTGGACCCACTTCCCCTTGTAGGCAGGGTTATTGATCTCACTGGGCTTCCATTCTCCCTGTGAAATGAACAGGCAAGGAGAGCAAGGTGGCGTTAATTTGAGCAGAATCATAAAAGCAAAAACAATCAATATTAAGCCGTTTATCTGAGGTATTTGACCTGAACTGGAGATTTGTTAAGGGAAAAAGTATGTTAAGTGAGCAAAATATGTTCCTATGTACATTCAAATCATTTAAGTGCAATTAAAAACAACTCAGGCTTCACTTATATGAAAATGTACTATGGAGTAATGAAGCTTGTGATGAATGAATGTGCTGACCTTGTATTCTGGGTTGGTGACCATCGGTGGCTCCCACTCTCCGTCCATCTCATCATCCCAGTCATCGGGCTTCTTGGCATCGGGATCAGGGATGTTCTCAGGTTTGTCCCAGTCCTGCCGAGGAGGCACAAGCAGAAACACGACACGTTAAGATCAAGGAAACATGAAAGAGGGTGAAACAAGACAGATAAGCAAGGATATGCAAATGTATCAGAAGACTCGAGTGGCTGAATCAGGCTGACCTCTGGTTTCTTGTCGTCAGGGTCGGGGACCTTCTCCCTGTCGTCCCACTCCTCAGGCTTTTTGGCTTCGGGGTCCTTGACTTTCTTTGGTGGCAGCAGGGCCCAGTCGTCCTCCAGAGTGCCTGACTCCACCTTCTTGTTGTCGATCTTAACCTCGTAGGTGTTGTCGGGGTTGACAATCAGTGTGTACAGGTGAGTGTACTCATCATCCTATGTGGCATAGACGAAAACATGTTGAGAAACTGTTGAATGAACAGCAGCAATCAATGCACAAAAAGAATGAATGTAAGAATGTCAGCTGTCTTGCTTCACCTTGCATCGGATGTCTTTGTTGATCAGATGGTTCTTGCCCTTATAGTTGAAGATCACATGAACCTTCTTTGTGCCTGGGCCGCAGATATCAGGACCTGAAAAAGCCCACAGATAAGTCAGCGAGTGAACTCTTAACTTGGAGACAAAGTCAAGTCAGAAAGACGAGCCGGACTGACCAAACATGATGTTGTAGTTGGAGTCTCCATGCATGTCGTCCTGGTTGAGGTCAGAGGGAAACAACTTGATGTAGCCTCCGCCGCAGTCGATGTTCTGCTCGTGTTTCACACTGAACTGGATGACCAGAGGCTGACCATGGTTGTTGAAGTCATCAAAACGGGTCGACATGGCGTAGAAGCGGGCGTCCTGGCTGGTCTGCAGACCTGAGGAGGAAAAGGCGTCGGTCAGTACTGTCAGTGTTGATTGATGGATGGATTGATGGATGTACAGGATTATGGGCTCAGAGGGTGTTTTTACAGATATTGATCTTAAAGTACAATCCAATAAGAATGACAACATTTCATCTCTGTTATATAATGGGATGCTATTTTAGATACACGTTAGATCATGACCTAAGAGCACAAACACATATACAGACACATCACACTCAATTCTCTATCAGGACAGAGCTCAAACAACAGTAGCTACTTGTGTAAGAGCTCCTAAACGCACCATGGGACTGTACCAAGCAGGTGATGATTCATGGCATTTCTCTCACCTTTATCTTTCTCTGCGTCTCCATAGAACTTCCCTGCAGTCAGGACAAACTGGCCGTAGTCTGTTTTATGCTTGGACTCCATCCAGCGACTCATCCAGGCGTCTAAACAGACAAGTTAGCGTTTAGGAGCATGATTAGGGTTAGGAGAATCAAACGGGCCTCTGCTGTCTAACAGACGAGTGATGGAAACACAGGGCATCAGGTGTTGGGAGGTAAAGGAGAATGATCAGGGGAGGGATTTGCAGTGGGGGGAGGGGGAGGCAATCTTGAGTAAATGATGCTCAGGGGAAAATGGAGTGGATGAAAGAGGGAAGGGGGGTCAAGAGGTGGATGGATGGATGGATACATGTATCAGAGGGAGAAGAAGAGGAAGATTTCACGTCAAAAAACAAATTTAGCCTCAACTGCAGCCTAACATGAACAATACAGGTTCGTCTATTCCAGTTTTCAAGCATGCAAAAGACTATTGGTGTCATTTCTTAAACATAAACACACACAATTCAAGCACAAACACACGGTCAGAACACTGAATGTATCTAAGGGCCTCACCTCCATCTTCAAATTGCTCTCGGAAATACACAGTCGACTCGGCCAGGACGGACGCGGCCGTCACGGCTATCAAAAGCAGCGACAGGGTTGTCATAGTGACGAGCTGAAAGTACCCTGTTAAATTACAAAGCTATGGAATAAAAGTATCGATAAACGCGAGTGCCGATCGAGTCCCGTACAGAGGCCGGTGTAGCCTCTCATGCAGCGCGCTGACAGTGAGAAACGCTGAGACGCTGCCGCTGCTCTCCTCTCCGCTCGGAACAGATGTCTGAATCTGATTGGACGCCGCGGAAGGACCCCAGACCGGAAGCGCTGCTGCTCTCGACCAATCAGAGAAGAGAATTGCCTGAGCGAGCGACGGCTGCGGCCAATGGGAGCAGACCACGCGTTGGCTTGGTACACGCCCCGTGAAGAGTGATGCGGCCGGGGCTGAATCGGAACAATCACAGCGACACAAGGATGGAAGACCGCAGAAGTCTTTATTATTGCCTTTGAAGCGGAACATTAGATCTTTACCACTGGGGGAAAAAAGCAATACATTAGAATAGGATGCGTCTTCATCGGGAAAATATGGAAGACGCCATACAAACATTAAATATATAACTGAGACTGGATGTTTTTCTCTGCATTTGACAAATTACTACATTGAAATTATTGCATAAAATACTAAGCATGGTTGGCTTAATGTTTATTTACCTCAACATCATTAGTCATCACATCTTTTTGTATCTTTCTCACTGTTTGACTTCACAAAATCTGTACAGCAGATCAATACGGACCTAATAGTAAACACATACAACCTAAAATAATTAAAGGAACACAGAGCTGCCACAGATTCTAAGATATGACTCTTAATATTGTGTCTAAATTCAAAAGTGCAAGAAAGTTGGTCATATATTAGTCAGGGTAAATCAGAATGAATGCTATTGATATGGTCATTTGGCATCTTAGAGACATAAATTAGCATAATGTGAGGAAAAGTGTTCCTTTAATTTAATCTAGCAGCGTATGTTCACCTTAAACACATTTCTTTCCACATTTACTTCACACTCTTCTCTCACAAAACAACAATTAATATGGTTCACACCTTAGGGAACAACCCAGTACACACTTACACAACCTCACCGATAATAAATGGACACAGTCAAATATGGCAGTCAGATAATCCGTGCCGACACAAACACAAACTCTCACATGCAAACACTAACAAGTTCATTTAGACCTGATTTAAACTTTAAAACAGTGCAACTCAAACTCTGAGGAATGTGAACAAACATAAATACAGTGTGACAGGATAGAAAATGTCTACCAGCATCCCTCTGTGATTTCAAAAGCACAACCGCCGTTCCAGTCTTGGTCAATTTCTCTGTCTTGGCAGTGTGTGGGTTCAGACCAAGCAGGCGAGGAGCAGCAGCCACACTGCACATGGTGGCCATCTGGGGTGTACGGGCTCCACTGTGACCCTACTGATGTCTGCAGAGGGGGAGTGGGGGGGCGTGATGCTTTTCCCTCCAATACTAGAGCTGTCCTGCTGTCTGGCCGTCTCCGAGGGGACCTGGACAGACTTGTGTGGCACCTGTAGGGGGAGAGTACGTACAGTAGTAGAGCGGACGCCTCCTCCTCTGTGTGGCTCTGTGTGCAGATGAGCTGGTAAAGCGACCTCACACCTCCTCCTGGTCTCTGGGGTGTTTTTACGGGAGAAAGAAGTTGATCCGCTGGGGTATGGATTTGCATCCCTGGGCTGAGAAGAGTCTCTCCTCTTTGGGGACGTACAGCATGGCCTTGGCCACCTCGTCCAGCGTAGCCTCGTCTGTGTCCAGACCTCGTGCTGCGTAGGCGTCCCGAGCGCAGAGTCTGACGTGACGATACTCCAAGGGCAGGAAGGGCACGAAGAAGTCGATCAGGTGACCCGACATCAGCTCGCTCTGAGCAAACCCGCCTGGAATAACGACAAAACAGAAACATTCATGCTCATCAACAATTTTCCAGCATGTGAAGGATCTACATTTCCCTATATTTGGAATATTTAAAGCATATCGGTGACTTTGTGGATTGAAACACAAACATGTTGGATGTGATGTCAGATTGGATGACATCATATTGTGTCATTTACCTTGAGACTCCATAGTTTCAGCTCTTAGCCGGTGTTCCAGGTCTTCCATTCCGATGTCCTCTCGGTTCTGTCCAGAGTGCCAGAAGTCCAGGGCTACATCGTTGATCGTTGTCCCACCGATATTACTGTAGAGAAATGAGTAAAGAAGAAGAAAAAGGAAGGCTTGATATTAGGTTTTGGAAATAAAAATTGCCCCTGTGTCATTTTTATTCATGGATAAATGATGTCATAATATTATAGAGCTACACAAAACTGTTGTGTTAAAGTCCATACTGTACATATATGTATATGTATATTACTGCTTAGTTCTTGTGATTGCAACAGTGTGTGAGCCATTGGTGCAATGCAGAATGTGAGAGATTGCTTGACCCTGGTCTAAGATGGATTGGGTCTGGATGTGATCCAACCTGAGGAAGAGGAAGACGGCTCTGCGGTAGCTGACCCCGTCTACGTTGTCATAGTGATCCATGTAGGGCTTAATGGCGTCAATGAGGCCTGGATGGAGTTTTTCTGCCTCGTCGAAGATGAACAGAGTCTGAGGGCAGCGCAGCACCATGTCTCTGATGGCCTCCCTCAGCTGGCCCTGGACACACACAACAAACGGTAAGTCACTTTAAAAGCAGACACAGCAATTCATCTTAACTATAGATAAAAGAAAAATGACTATTCTCTTAAGAATTCTTTCATTTTTTCATTATTTCTTTAAACAGGTTTGACTCTATGACCCCCTGATGTATTTCTGTCTGTGGATCTATCTTGGATTTGTATAGTAAATATATAGAAGCAGGAAATGGCAGAAAAGTACAAGTGGTCCAATAAATAATGAAGTGCATGCGAGTATTTTTCTTTTGTTTGTGATGAGAGAAAAATTAGTTTCCATTTGCAGAATGCTCCATCTGTGATGAGGTGAATGCATGATGGTGAACATCTCCTGTGATTATGTGTTACTATAACTACAACACATTATGCTTTTTATATCCATATCTTAACCTCTGCTGTTGCAAAGAGCCTTTAGTTAAAAAAAGTTTAATCCAATGCGATCTAGATGACTGGTGAGAGTTCAAGTTCTTAAGTCCATATTTGCAGATCAGTATCTTGTTTGATCAAAGTGTCTGCAATCTTCCATACACTGTTAAATCTAGACAGGTTTGTGTAATACCATCAAGTCAACATCATTTTGAAATCTAAAGCAATGGTTGTGTCAAAATTTGTTCAGATGGATTCACGTGCATCTGCACCTTTGGCCTGGTTGGACAAGAGCCTGGTTCCAACACGCATGAACCCATATTTGGAGACCTTTCTGATGCACGTCCTTACTTGTAGGATCAATATAACATCTATGGTACTCATCGAAACAAAACTGCACCATGATCATTCAAACACAGAGTTACCAAACACTGATTAAATACTGTATCTGCACAATCCAATTGGAGCCTGCGTGTTCCTGGCACAGAATTGACGACTTAGCACCATGAGACACGGTCATACCTTGTATGTGTCCACAAGTCTGGCATGTGGAAAGTGGAATGGGGCGATGAACAGCCGGACACACTCGCTCTTCACCCCGTCCCGATACAGGTTATCAGCCACAATCCGGGCGACATAATTCTTCCCCGTGCCGGACCAGCCGTGGAAGGACAGTGTGAGTGGCTTGTTGGACTCTGGGTTGTTGATAAAACCCTGGATGGCCTTCAGAACCACAGACTGAGCCAGGTGCTGTCCGTGCAGCTTCGTCTGAAGGTCCCTGGCCAGACCTGGATAAAGCAGCATAGAAAAGTATGTTTCAAAATGACAGAGCCAGAGGTTAAATCCTGAAATGACACTGTGCTCTGCTGGAATACTTATGTTTCAGATCTGGTGTCATTTACAGAATCCTGCCTGCCACATAATGTATCTACAGTAGCAGCATGCAGCATGAGGGCTTTTACAAGTATTCAACCCTTCAACCTTTAAGTCTTGAAACCAGTTCAATAAAAAATATTAAACATGCAAATCTGCAAATTGCAGACGGTGATAAAGTCTGATCATACTGGCAGCAAACCTCACATCTGGCTGTCATCTGGTATTTAAGATAGTTTGGTTAAACCCATACATCGGCCAAATCCTGTACAATACACTTAAATATGGAACAGGTGGCTGCAACTCACTGCCAATTCTGAACTGAACTGGCATGAACACACTACTACAGCATGCTTCCATAATGTTTGCTTCAGCCAGATCACTGAAGCCTGTGTGCTTAATTCTAGTGCTTTGGAAATAAGACTATGAGCCTATGAATAAAGATGTACAAGTATACATATGCAAAAAAAAGGAGAGCCCTATATATTAAACTGAATTACATAGTTGTGCATGTTTTAAAACCCTGCACACTCCTCACACTGGATCCATAACACACATATGTCTAATCAGAAGGTGATACCTGTGATGTTGTTGGTTATCCTGCAGTCTCCAGAGTCACAGCACTGGCCCAGGCTACAGTACCACTGATGCAGCAGGCTGACGTAGTCATGGGAGAAATCTGACCAAACGTCCCAGCTCGGAACTGCTCACATCAACCAGACAATGTCAGAATAAGTCAGTTTGTATGTATATAGCTGGTATTTACACTCATGTTCCAGGTTATAAGCTGTGCTTCTACAATCCTACAGCCCTGAGAAACTGTCAAAGCCTTAATGAAGCTCCTGATTCTGTAGTGAACAGATTTATAATCAAACCTTACTCATTAACATTCGTATTCAAACAGCTTTGATCATCATAATGTAGCCCAACACAAAGATACACGGCTGTTAGATTGTATAACTCATAAATAACGCGGGGGCTGACGGTTTTCACACATAACGAAACCCACACACGCAAATGCCAGGAGACTTCAATAGCCAATCATGGATTTATTTGACGAAGAATTCCATCGCAGATATGTAATAATCGGTGTAAACCCCGCCGGTGATGGAGGTGTTTCCTCTTACCCTGCTGTGTAGCATCTTCCTGGTTCGGCTGACACTCCCCCTCCCAGATATTGCAATAAATGTAATTAAAATAGTAGGAAGAAGCGTTGGAGATGCTGTCGAATTGGAAGAGGTCAGCCTCGGCAGACAGAGCCCAGAGGATGGGCACGACCCACGGAACCAACATGAGAGCGGCGGACACCGGGAGGGAGGCTGGCGGGGATGAATTGACGCCGCGCGCAGACGGCTCGCCTCCATTTATACAAACATGCCGTCCATTCAGTGGGCTGAGCCGCGGCGTCTGCGCATGCGCACCCACAACCGTCATCGTTTGGCGTTGCATTCCTCTCTAACCATTAAAGGTGCAGTCTGAAACAACGCGATAATAGTGTTTAAGAGGATCCGTTCGTAAAATTCGTGTCGAAACAATGATTAGTTGATAGGTCAATTTAGGCGTCGTGTTCCTTAAATATGATGCGACAGTAGAAACTACGGTCCCTGTGGTTGGCCTTTGCTGAGCCCATCTAGCAGCCTTTATGAACGTCAAAAGGCAGATCATATGCACCATGTGCCAGCTTATCAGGTCTTCATGCCAATGTTGACTGCTTGAATTGCTGATAATGTAATCTAGACAATCAAGCTAATTGAAATGTAACCTTAGAAATTGATATTGTGATCAGGTAAATATGAATCATGAGACAGCATTGAGTGAAAAGCCTTTATTTTATTTGGCATAAAGTCATTTGCACAAGTGATGAGGTGGACATGGCCTCATCATGAAGCCTCCATCTTTCCTGCAGATCTTCAACTTGGCCCAAGCAGCACCACCTGAGAGACAGAACATCATTTAGACTTGCTGTACATGACCATGTCTTAGGAATCACACAGATAAGCAGCTACATGACCTCAGAAAATATGGAACGGTAGGGGTATAATCAGGTTTCATTTGGCAGAATCTTTTCATCACAGGTGAGTAGCTTTAACAGGTTTCATGTGCAGGAGTGCAGCCAGTGACAGCCAAGCAAACTCCCGACTGAGCCTTGTGAGTTCTTATGCAACACTATATTGGATTTAAGGTGGTGAATATTCTTACCATGGTTTGTCTTGGAGGTCCACCTCCTTGCCTGAAATACAGAAAATAAAACCTTATCACAAGTTTGGCAGCAGCAGGAACATAAACTCATCCATGAGGTTACTCAGTATGTAGTGTGTCCACAAGAACATTCAGGTCAGACATTTGTAGAAACATCACAGAACCCATGACAGCAGAGTGCCTAGTACAGGTTTATGTTCTCACCGGAGTCTAACTGTCTGCCATCAACCATGGCCTCCAGACCGAGTGACACCTGCAGAGACAGAACAGAGTAAGATCAGACATTCAAACCCAGCAAGAAGATAAAGTATGAACCGACCCAGTCAGTTAGAGCTAATATAACAGACTCCATGTTTACAGTCAGCTGTTACTTTGTCATCACACAGGTCAGCTCACTGTCTAGTGCAGCTCAGGGCCCAGAGCCAGATGGGGCAGCATCTGAGGCACGACGGCCACCAGGACAGGCTGCCATGTATTATCACTCATCTGGGGCCCAGTTTGACATCATCTAAACTCACCATATTTCTGTGTCAGCTTGTGTGCAGTGAACCCCACAGCTCCAGTCCTGCAAAGGCAACAGAATTAAAATTAGTTACAGCTAATGTCAAGAGTTCAGACTGTTGGTGTGCAGTCATCAGATCAGAAAAGAAATTAAGTTTCCTCAACTGGATCAGAGACCTGATTCAAATTCATCATATCTGAACACATACAGGCCATAAAGCACTGTGACCTCACTTACCAGCAAGGCTGCGACCACACGCCATGAATGAAACATTCAGGTCTCACATGGTGCCAAATCAGGGAACATGAACCTGCCATGAGGAGAGGAAGAACATTTACTACAATATTTCAGACACCCAACAGTGCAGACAGTCTTTAAAGGTGATACATCAGATAGGAGCGAAAGACAATAGATATTCTTCAGGGTTCATCTGCTGAACTATGCACTCATCATTGTGTCAGTTTGATGTTATGCAAATTAACCTTGAGTGAGACATACCGTTCTAGGGTGTTGGCATCTTGTCGACTACACCTGGCGATTAAAAGGGAGAGAATTCATTACTCAATTGTTTCATACCAGTCATGGCTGGATCAGTATAGAGCAATACATCAGATAGGAGCGAAAGACAATAGATATTCTTCATGGTTCATCTGTTGAACTATGCACTCATCATTGTATCAGCGGGAGGTTTTAGTCAGATCAACCATAAGATGCAGACGTACCTTTCCAGGGTGTCAGCATCTTGTAGAGTACATAGATCTTTATTGGTACCCAAATGGGGATATCTGGGGGTGAAAGGGGAAAGAAAATGTTACTTGCTTGTTTCACACCACACAGCTAGTTGGTTTATAGAGTGATACATCAGATAGGAGCGAAAGACAATAGATATTCTTCAGGGTTCATCTGCTGAACTATGCACTCATCATTGTATCAAGTGCAGGAAACACTTTAATTTAGTTTTTGATCTCACCTTCACTCAGATTTTAGCACCATCAGTTTCTTAATGGTGGCCGTCACCCCATGGGGTACAGGTGACGTCGCCTGTCAGTTATCCAAGATTGCAGCGACCTAAAAAGTTAAGATCAGCCATTAGACTAAAAAAAAAGCACAGCTAGGCAGAACCTTTGCATTCTGCACTGCATCAGTGAAACAGTTGTCTTTCACCCTTTATCAGAGAGATTCCCATTGTTTTAAACAAATCATCATTGTCAGTGTTTATAAATAATGTACTTGGATAAATAATGTGGGCATCTCACCTGTTCAGGCTCATGTGGCGAGTACAGCATGGCACAAAGGTCCCGACTGTAAGGGAAGAGAGGCACAGTAAGTCAATCTATCATCTGTTACCAGGAGAGGTCTGTGAGCTGAAAGTGCCTCAGCAAAGTCAATTGGTGGTTGACTGACTCATCATATTTTGATCAAGAGTAGCAAATGGAGTCATCATAGCAGCACAGAACTGACGTTGCCACCGGCCATTTGAAGGAAATCAGACTTGGGGTCTTACCTCAGGTCGACTGGTCACTTCTGCCATTTCTGACCTGTAAATAAAAATATTTCCTCAGTATTGTGATCTTAACTGCGCATGAACAGTGTGTGTATTATATTAGTCTCAGGGTATTAGTTTCTCAGAAATCACTTCTGTCCACTACTCTTATACATGAATCATCACCGACGTGCATATTGAGTGAAAACGGCATCCGCAAATATTCTTACCAGTGCTTATGTTGGTCAGCTCCAAAACCAGGACCCATCATGAAGTAAACCTGAAGAGAAAAGATGGGGTTAGTACCTAGTTTTATGGTCTCCATGTGGTTGCGCAGTCAGTTAATGTTGAGCTCCATGCAGTCAGGTCTGTTGGCGTTTCCTCAACTTTACTCAGATGTCCCTACCAACATTTAACTCATCATTTGCATGGGCTGATGGAGGCTTTAATTGAGCTAATAGAGAGTTAGCACGTGAGCGCACGAGCTCGGGCACGAGGCAAGGCCTGCTAACACCAGGGAGCTAGCTTAAACTCTGAGCAGCTCCCAAGATAAAACTGATACAGTTCAACAAATAACAGCACGGCTAGAGCAGAGTACAGATGTAAACAAGACAACTGAGGTAATAACAATTGTCTACTACCAAATAACCGTAAGGCCATGCGCAGGTGATGAGAGAGTAGTCAGTACCTGTGAGGGAGCCGGAGAGTGAGACAGTACGGCGGGCGCGACGGCTATTTATACGTGGTGGCGCAAAGGTTGATGGGAACGGAAACACATATGCAGTAGAGGGCGGGGCTTCAGGGACATTTTCGACCAGCACATGACGCTGAAAATTCGCACTATACATTGCAAATAATTATAAATTCAAGCTACAAAACCCCATCCCTAATAATTACGCTACAGATGTTTCAACTTCTTTCAACTCCCGGAAGTGAAAACGACTAACAAATTAAACAAGTATGATTTTTCGGTGTCACGTGATAGCGATTGACCAATCACTACCTTTGCATAGACTCTTTTGCTCAGATTCTTATAAGTGTTTCTCACTGATGACACTTTACAGGTTATTATCGATGTTCAACCCCAATGATAAGATAACATAAACAGAAAAATAAAATCCAGGCTGTGACTACAGATCGGGATATTTAATGGGTTTGTCTCTGGATCATGGCCATCCTGCCCATCAAGTTGAAAATCCTTTCATAACTTCGAGTAATACTGCTGATAAATGCACAAATAAACAAGTAAACACAGATACATGAACAAAACATTAACTCCCTGGCTGAGGAGATATGTGTGAGGTAGCAGCCATACTACTATTAGCACAACCACCAATGAAGAACATGCTTCAAATAAAAAGGATTCATTGCAATTGAACAGCTCAAAAATGAAGCTATTGCAACAACGGTAAAAAATGGCTTCTTATGAATTTGTCCCTCATACGCCTTTCCCATTATTTGTGCATATTAATGTCCATGTGAGGGTGTTCATCTGTAAACATCACAAAAACTCAAAAGAAATAAAGTCATGGATATTTAATATTATGCATCAATAAACAGGAGATACAATCAATGGTTATGATGAGAATGAAATAAAAAATACATTTGTTTTGATTGCTCTCTATTAGGCGATACTGAAATGTATGGCAAGGCCTCAGTTCTATATCATATACAGACATAACATGGAGGAAAAATAACTTAAGACCTTTAAATTACCGCCTCTAATTTCAGTTGGCTTATTCCTAAAGGCATTTACCTGCTTCTGAATCCAGCTGTTAAAACTGAGTGCAGTGAGTGAATTCAGACTTTTACCTCCATTTGTAAGTCCCATCACCAGGTCAAACCATTTTAAGATTCAAAGGGCCTCTTTACCGTTCATTTAAAGATATCTACTTACTTTCATACTGGCCAAATACCCAAGACAGAAAATGAAGAATCCTAACAGGGTACCATGAAGTGAGCCCAGAAGAGCGAGCAGATGAGATTTATTTCATTTATTTCTGAAATTTGTCCTGTCTTAATGGCATTTAAATTCAGCAGATGTAGTGGTAAAATCAGTGACTGATGATTTGGATTAGCAGTGGTCTACAATAGGATCAATCCTGCCCTCTATGTGGTTGACACCTTCAAAAACATTGGACAAATCGGACAAATATCGGACAGGTGAACATTACAAAAAAATGGACCAGCAGGACACAATCTGGACTCGAGCAGCACTCTGTGAAACAATGGCTGTGTTTCTAAAGTCTACTCTTGGTTCCTTAAATATCAGCACATCAGCGAGCTCTGACAGGGAACGAGTACAGCTGACGTGCAGAACAGAAGGGAGACATCACAGACTCACTCGTGGTCTCACGTTCTCATCATGGATCAGTGATCCAGTAAAAATGTGTAAACAATCATTTGTTCATAAATGCCTTTAGGTGACAGGGAAACATTTCCAGAGCAAATTTTTCCTCAGTCCAGATGAAAGTCTCATAAGCCTTCTCCTTCAAACGTGTTGGCAAGAATCATCTCCACATTAAATATAATCAATAAATCAATCACAAGTCTGTCAATCACTGTCAATTTGTGTGTCTGGATCCCATGACTTATGTAGGCTTGCTTCTGGACGACATTTAAGAGACAAAGAGGGAGTTAAGGACCTGATGGGTGGCAGAGGCAAATCAGAACAGAACAGAACAGAACAGAACATCAAAGGGTAAATGGAATGATTCCTAAGGGGTTAAGCCATCATATTATCTCCTCAAATAGTTTAACTGTTGCCAGAATGAAAAATAAACAAAAAGACCATTTAAAATAAAAAAGAGAATATATATTTATATATCATATCATCATATGTATATCTATATATAAACACAGCTGTAACTAGTTGCAGGCAAGCGGAGAATTCCTTCTCTGCCGCCTTTAAGATTCCTCTGTTCCACCGTTGGAGGGGACAGCAGCTTTCTTTCCTCAGTCACCAGATTCCCTGAGATGTAGAGCGCTGTGTTGTTTGATCTGAACACCGTCGCCTGCCCCCCAGAACCCCACGTGCAGGGAAATGAGAGCCGGCGAAGGGAGCGGCCGTGAAGTTGACGGACAGAGTTGTGAGGCGAGACCCCATCTCCACTCTGCGCTGCCCAGTCTCATGTTGTTGGCAGGTGGCTGATATCAGTTTACGGTGGAAGTGAGATTGTCCACATAAGAGGAGGAGCTTTACTAATTTTCATGATATATCCTAGACGTTTATGATGATTTCATTCATTTCCATATCGTTTCATGGTCAGATGCAAAGCTGTGTATGTATTTAATCATCAGTCATTCATTCCAAGGCTTGGATAAGAAGTGGTTTTGCAAAAGAGTTCTTATGAAGACTCTGTTCGGTGTGCATTTATTTATGCATATGTATACGGATCAGAGTGAGCAAAGTGTCCTCAGTGCCTCGGAGACGCTATTCTCTTTAATAGAGGGTCGTCGTAGACCCAGCACTCTCCGTCCTCATGGAACAGCTGCACAAAGGGAAAAGGAAAAATATACAGTCAGTCATGCTAAATACAGAACTTAGAATCCATTATTTCCTGTATGCAGCCTCAAATAGACGCACATTATTGTATTAAAACTCATTAAGAATACAGAATAATAGCTTAGAGGAGCAGGAAGTTGTGTTTGCACTCAGGCTTTACATCTTTAAGGCCATGCAGCGTTCATGTCTCACCCTGGTCTCCCACTGCTGCTCGTTCTCCTTCCGCTCTCTGGCTTCGGCTCTTTGTTTCTCCTCCAGCCGGTGTTTGGCTTCTGTTGCTGAGTCGATGTCCTTCAGCTTCAGGTTCACCGTCACGTCTCTCCACAGTCTGGTGGGTCGACAGGGTGAAAGTCAAACACACAAACGCAAGAGTCACAGTCTAGTGAAGTGTTTTGATTCTGCATGTGGATTCTACATGAGGAGCGTTCCTGCTGTGGTTACCGGTCGGACACTTTGTGATTTCTCACCTGCGGGATTCGTACTCCAGCTGATCCTCCAGCTTCCTGACCTTCTTCTTAATGATGCCTATCTTCCTGGTGTCTATGAACACTGTGTTCTCCTGAAAACCCAAGGAGCACATCACTCACTTGTCCTCTGAGATAATTGACTGAAATGAAGCTCATCAAACAAAGACACACTCACTCCAGTTGCCCACTTGGCGTACATCACTCCGTTCCACTCCCCTTCAATGGAGCAGTAAGACTTCTTGTCATTAGGTGCACTGCAGAAGAAACAGAACAAATCAGTAATGCTTTATTACATAATGGAAAAAGAATCCTGGTTGTCCTCTGATGATTTGTCCATTCCAACTACCAACAATGAGTTGAGTTATGCGAGCTACTTACAATATTTCAGCCGTGATCCTGTGCTTCTTGCCTCCATAGAAAGGCTTTGTGTGGAACACAATGTTTGCGCTGTAGCCCGACTTGGAGCAGGAGATGTTGCACTCACCGCCCAGTTCCACCCACGGCACAGTCAGAATCGACCTGGACAGAGAGACAGACAGGCAGACAGACAGGCTCAGGTCTGAGTGGAGGACATCCTGATGAATGTATCGATGAAGTAATGGTGATAACAGACAAACACACATACCTGCCGTATCCATTAGGGAAGGTGAGGATGTAATGTTCATCATGCTCCAAACACGACACACAGCCTGAGTCAAGACCAACACAACATTATCACACCTACATGAAGCTCTTACTGCAGTGTGAAGAACAGTGTGTGTGTGTGTGTGTGTGTGTGTGTGTGTGTGTGTGTGTGTGTGTGTGTGAGAGAGCTCTACTGTACCTTGGCCAATATTGTGGACCCCTATGGACATCCCAAGGAACTTGGACTTGGTCCAGATGTGAGCATTGAATTGGATTTTCTTACTTAAACACTCTGCGTAGAATGCAGAAACTACAGGAGAAGAAAAAGAGAGAAGCAGGGAGAAGTAGAAAATTAGGCAAACAAGCTTCTGGCATGATAGAGAATTCAATCAGATAATGTTACAAGATTATAATATCATCTTTTCACTTGAAGGTTTTTGGCTTAAGCACTTTTTTGGAACCCAATAAGTGAATATGTACTTTAATCATCCATATCAGGAGGAACTAACTGTAAATCCTAACTAGCATTACACAGAGGGGTGGGGTTAGGGGGACACTCACTGGGGGGGTGGTGAGAGACCTGCTCTGCCACAAAAGACACATTGTTGAGTGAGGACCATGGGACTGGACCCTCTGACACCGTCTCCTAGAGGGCAGAAGAGAGG
The DNA here is from genome assembly GCF_046128005.1 of Genypterus blacodes. Lineage (NCBI taxonomy): Eukaryota > Metazoa > Chordata > Actinopteri > Ophidiiformes > Ophidiidae > Genypterus > Genypterus blacodes. The sequence continues at coordinate 5,757,330 of NW_027466870.1, read as the reverse complement.
GGAGAGGATTTAATAAAGCAGCAGATCACACAACTCTGTGAAATCTCACACTGATCAGTCTCCACCTTATCACTCATTTGTTAGTCTGTGATTTTACATGTGCACAACAGTCGACAAAGCACGACCACAGAGCCTCTGACCCTCCATTCACAGACTTCCCTAAATTAGATGCAATCCATGTAAATATGAATCTATTCCATGTGAAAGTACCACATGTAACTCTATACTCTTACAATAAGATGTCTTTGTTAATCTAGCATTTCTCCTATTTATTGTATTTGTTTTATTGGCCTTTGTTGTCTGTATTGATCTCAGTCTATTGCTCTGTTTGATGTATTGTGTGTGTATTATGGTTTTATTGCTTGTTATGTTGCCTTGCTGCTAAATGTAGTTCCCTCGTTGGGACAGTAAAGATCTAAACGTCTGAAAAGTCTAAAGCTCTGAACACACTCATATTTACATTTGGACTTAGTCTGAATTATAAAAAGGCACTTTGTTCACATTTTTACCATAGCAAAAAATGTATAATTGCTATAAAAATCACTTTTCTCTGCACTACATGACTTCAAAACTACCAAAGTCACCCAGACAAGCTGTTGGAATCAAGTGAACATATGGACGGAATGGAAAAACCATCCAAGTATCCACAGAAAGCTCTCCAGCCTCGTGTCCACTGTCCAGCTGCAGTCAAGCTGTCCAACGCTGCCGTACTCCGACCTTTCTAACCTCCAAGGAGGACTTTTATCACTTTAATATGCACTTTAATAAGCTTAGCAACATGAACATTTCCAGGGATCTGTTAAAGTTAGATGTGACCTCCATGTGAGCTATAAAGAGGGTTTGTGATATGAATCTCAGCAGGCTTATGAAAGGTTCACTGGTCAAACATGTCGGACCGTCTTCTCTGCTTTCTATTGATCGTGAGCTTTTCATCAAACGACCACAGAACCGTTGGGGTCTCACCGTGCTGGGGGAGGGCTCGTCCGTCTCGCTGGGCAGATCCCAGTGGCAGTAGAAAACCTCTCCTAGGATGGGATTGTAGGGCTTCTTGGCCACCGAGCCTTTCCTCCCTGCGTGGAAGGCGGACAGGTACCACTTCACCACGTGCACCATGCGCTCCCGGGCCTCCGCCTGCTCCGCGATACTAGTGGGAGTCACAGGAAGGAGTCAAACCTTTGCACAGCTTCTGAACTATGGAGATGTTTTACTGGTGTACTAGCAGCAGAGAGTCATGTGGAGTGTGAATTACCTCACAAATAAGTCGGGGTGTGCGAAGAAGTCTGCGTACATTTCTAGTAAAGACCTCCTTTCTAGAATGAAGGTAGGGAGGACCACCTGGGAAACAAAAACAATGAGGGGTTATTGAGCTAAAGCTACAAGCTGCCCCGAGTCACAGGTTAGTGAGTGGAAAGAGTGGGGTCATGCGTGGGGACCCGCTCGCTTGTCAGGGCTCCTTACCTTCGTCAGGTCCATCCCCAGTCGCACTTGTGAGAGCAGGTGCATGATGACGCTCTTGTGTTCTTCCACAGACTCCCCTTCACCTTCATCGTCACGGTCATCGTGGCTGTCAAACAACTCGGCTGGAACACGACAAGTAACATACAGCATCCGGGGGTTAAACAGGGTCTTGGAGTTGGGATTTAAAGTTTTAAAGAAGAGACAAAGACATCTTTATTGTTTTGTGTGTTTTGTTTTTTGTACCTGCATCTGTGGTGCCGTTGGACATGGATGAGTTGATGGACTCGTTGGTCTCTGGTCGTTTCAATGCCGTCTCTTCATTGTTGAGGGGCAAATCAGCTGGTGGCCCTGAGCGCCTGAGAGAGGAAAGGAAAGGAGACAGGAAGCAGAAGAGGTAAGAAATAACTAACCAGTGTCACTGGCAATTATGTTGCAAATGTATCTAACGCAGCTTTAGTTTCACTCGCTGCAGCATTTCTCTGGCAGGATGTGATCACACTGTTGTTTCTGAGCTGTGAGGCTGTTGTTGATGTTTACTCTGCGGCGGCGGCGTTGCTGTAACTCACTCTATGCAGTGTTTGGGCGAAGTGCTGCTCTGGTAAAACTCGTCAGCGTCGTAGAACTCGTCCTCGCTGGAGGAATAGGAGAAGTCTGGCACCGAGTGCGAGGGGAGCGGGATGTGAGCCGGGGAGGCGATGCCGCTGCTGGGGCCTGAGGGGCCGCTCCCTGACAGAGACAAGGAGGGAGGGGAGGGGGAGAAAAACAAACATGTAAGAGAGCAGCCATGCAGTCATTTAACAGCAGGGATCAGATTCACACAGCTTCCTACACAGCATACATGTTGAGGGCATGAACTGCTGTGATATGTGACGGCTCAGGCTTCTCATAGTAACGTGGAGCTTTTCCATACTGAGGCGGCGTTCCTCTGCAGAGCGTATTGACTGTGCTGCCCGCCTCCTTAGTGCACAGCACAGCGTTTTAAAGCTGCTGCCTCAGCACATAACACAAACCCTCAGCCTTCACTTTGCTCCTTTTTTTTTAACTCAGCTTTTTTAATTTATTTACCAGCTCAGGCGCTCTGCACTGGGCTGGAGGAGAACAATGCTGCTGTCTCCTTCTTTACCAGAGTTACATTACAACTAAATAACATGGAATAATGACATGCTGACATTCTACAAAGTATATATTATAACCAGCCTGTGCAGATTGACTTAACAGACGTAACCACAACATATTTGATTTGCTGAGCGATGACTCCAGCTCCTAATGGAGGAATGTGCAGAGCAATGTAAAGACTGTGGTGCTGTGTGTGTCTCACCTGTGCTGTTGGGAGTTGGGGTCTGCAGACTGCCCATCACTGTGACGACGGGACCAACAGGTAACGTGGAGGGTCGCTGGTCGGATTTACACACCTGAGAAGCGTCTTTGACAAGGAGAGGAGGAAGCAGAGGAGTTATGAAGGTAAATACATCAAAATAACAATCACTTAAAAACAAAATGGAGCAGGGTGAATCATCCCGTGATGTCAGGAATGAGAGAAGTAAGTGTGTGTGTGTGTGTGTGTGTCAGAGCTGTCCAGTACCTGTGGGTAGTGTGTTCTGTGTTGGCATGGTGCCGTCGGCTACAGGAGTGTCCAGAGAGGGCTGGTAGATCCCATCCACCGGGTTGATGGTGCTCTGCAGGACACAAACCCAGATGATATTTCAGTGAACAAACACCAGCGCCTCCGTCACTACAGGAAGCTTCCTGCATCATGAACTCACCCACACAATGCTTTCAAAGAGGAAGAGACAATGTGAAACCAGCAAAGGAGCAGGTTGTGCCTTTAAAACCTAACAAACCAACGTTCACTTCAACCCTCAGTATGATTGAACTGGAGCCAGCACAGGTTAGAGATCAGCTTCATGGTATAGCTAAGCAATAACAACAAGAGTGAAAGGAAACACGCACAACCCCGGCAGAGCAGACTGATTGCTTCTGACTCCATTTCCTGGAAAGAGTGGGATTACACGGCTTCATCGATCTGAATCAATATGAAGCCGGCTGCACACCTTCAAGTCATAAAACAAGAGCAGCCTTTATAAAATAACAGCTCTGCTTGAACTCTGAGTGACCTTGTCTTGAAGGGGTTAATTAATTATCAGACTGCAGACTAAATAAGTAACATGTTTTTAACTCTCTGGCTCGTGATTTCCCTGTGGTGAGAATCTGTAGGGATGCGTTTCTCTGCAGAGGCCTGCCCTCATCAGCACCTCCAGTGACTCTCTCGCTCTCTCTCTCTCTCTCTCTCACACACACACACACACACACACACACACACACACACACACACACACACACACACACACACACACACTCTTCATCAACATCAACAATGCACGCGAACGCAAAGCCGTATTGATGCCTGTTCCAAACAACACACGCCTCAGGGCTCTGTGCTGCCACCCCTGATGGCCTGAACGTGTTGGATGGAGTTTGTCCTTGTCAATGTGATGAATGCGGCTCAAACTGGACCTGGAGCCGGGAGTCACTTCAATCAGATCTACAGCCATGTTGTGGCATGTGTGCTGGGATGCGAGTGGCAGAGCGTTTGTACACACATGTCACTGGAGGTTAGGGAACAGTCACAATGAGTCGGTTAAATGGCCTGACAGAGGGGCGATGCAGCCGCCGGTAATATGCTCAAGTTGACGGACTTTCACAAGCCGCTAATGAAATGCTGTGTGATTGCTGCTGACCACAGAGGAAGCAGAGCTGTGCCACAGAGCTGCGACTGATTTCCAGAGCATTTCCCTGCGATGCGCCGATGCAAAGCTGCAGGAGTTTGCCGGGGCCAGATTTCCATACAGGTGCAGCGGTGGAATTAAGTACGACGCCACTGATCTGACAGCCCAGACGAGTTACAGTCAGAGGTACAAAACGTGGTCTAGGAGCTTTTCTCCATTTGGCCCGCCGCCACCATCCTCCCTCCCTCCCTCGCTCTGCTCGTTTCTACGTCTCGCCTGTAATGGCCGAAGCTCGCCGTGTGCTCGGGCTTCCGTGAAAGTAAGGCGAGGGATCGTAATTATAGCCAATTATAGAAATCCTAGTTTGGTGGTGGAGCCGGCGAGTGGCCTTGCAGCTGAGCAGAGGGAAAGAGATACAGGTAACACTCCTATTAGAGCGTCCAACGATCAATATATTTATTTTACTGTGATGTATTATTAATGCAGCAGGTAGCTAGAGCCACACAACAAACCTGCACCAATCACAACCCATCAATTATTTGAAGGGAAATAGGGAACCGGGTTTCTAAAGTGTTTCTTGAAGCATAAAAGCCCTTATCTTGTCAAAGCAATGCTTGACGAGGTCCATCAAACATGCTAGCAGTGTTTAAAGCCTTTTAAAGTAAAGTGAGGCTGGGAGTGCTCTCCTCATGTGCGTCACATTGTGGGCCTACAGGCAATGTGACATAATAAAGCCTACAGCATATTAAAGTATATGCAGTTCAATGTGTGCATAGAGCTTAGTCTGCGCTATTTATACACCATGATACTGCACTTATGTGTCAGATTAAGGCCACTAGAAGAGCAGTGTGGACCCACGAGCTGTTCACACTCAGTGGGATTCCTGCTTTTAAAAAAACATAACTGAGGGAGAAACTGAGCTAAATAAAATAAAAACATGTTTTAATGTGAACTTTAAGGCCAATTTTCATGGAGACAGAGAGGGAATCAATCAACTATAAGCATGCACTCTTCAAATGCTCAGAGTACTGTTATACAGGACTGAAAGTTAAAATGGGCTCCAATGTGCAGACGTAGAGGCTGGTGTCTGAGAAACAGACAGGACAGCAGCAGAGAGGAGTGATGTCTCTGCTGCTGTCCTGCTCTCCATCAGTGCTGCGATGCTTCAGTAAGCAGCGGCGTGCAAATGGATAAATCAATGCTGAATTAGTGACTCCAATTAGTGGGTGAAGTGAAGTGGAACATCCTCTCAAATACAGACATGCATGGAAGTGAACACATATTTTCCACCTGCACATACTGCATGTACACAGCGGACAGGGCTGTCCCGAGCTTTCAAGGTCTTAGGAGCTGTCGTTTACGAAAACTTTAAGTTATTTCACAGAAAACAATGCATTTTCACATCATTTTGCGCCGCTCCTAAGACGTTTAATGGTCGGGAAAACCCTGTTACCTAGGAAACACACAGGTACATCTACATATATACACGTATACACCTTCTGTGTCTTGATGAAGGAAAGAATAGTTCCCAATCATTGCTCAGAGAAAGAATTAAGTAAAGGTTTAGATGAAATCAGAGTAGTGCAGACATGAGGGACAGAGCTGGAGCGAGAGCGTCTCTCCTAGTTAGAGTGCATGCACGCAAATGATCCCATTCATCTGCTTGGCTACTAAACAGTAAGTAAATTAAGCGGGAAAAGAGAAATAGGAGATTATATTTGATTTCAGTTTTTGTCATGGACAGAGAATATCAAACTTACTATAAGTCCGTTTGCGTGTTGCTGTTCGTTACTTTGGTCCTTAAAATTTTAAGAAAACAATGTTAGACTGCTTGAGTTGGAACTTTCATAAAAAAAGAAAAGCTATCAGGAAATGAGGAGAAATAAAAAAAAAAAAGCATTGTGGCCGTTAGCTAGCGGTGTACAGAGCAATGAGATCCATCCCTCATCAGACTGAGGGTCAGAACATTCACCGCCTGGCCAGTAATCAGGCTCAGCAGTCCTTTCATCACACGCTCAAACCCTCCATCTTCCTCACTCCGGCACCATGAAGGAGCAGTTATACCGTGCCAGTCTGTAAACTATGATGTCATCTGTTTACAACATCGCTAACGTTGTCACCTGAAACTTGTAATCAAGCGACAACGACGGCTCCACTTCCTTTTCCAAAGGGCAGTGGACGTGTGATGAAACGACTGCTGGGCTCACCATCAACTAGCAACCCAATTACCACCTGTTAGCGGGGATCTAGCCCCAGAGACACACACATACCCACAACGACACACAGCCTAACACACAGGTGCAATGGTGTGGCCTCACAAGGAAAAATGAAAATGGTGCAGTGACGTTGAAACGACAGAGAGGAGACTGGAGCCAGCGTCCGTGTCGTCTTTACCTTGGCGATTTGTAGCAGAACAATACAGTGCTTGATGGACTCTACCATACTCTGAAAGAGAAACACACAGCCTGGGTTAACACAACTGGGAACGCCTCACGGGAGAAAAGACGGGAGGGGGTGGAATGCTTTGAAGTTTCCGACTTACACAAGTAGTCTCTTTCAAACTTTCAATTTTCTGAAAGAGACAAAACATTGATAACATTTAATAACAGGAGGAAAACAAGAGTGGAAAGATTCAGAGTTGAAAATTCTCAGCCGTGGAAATCTACCGGCACATTTCCAGGCGAAAGAAAGGAAACGTCACGGCGATGAGTCAAAGCGAGCCGACGTCAGCGTGGCTAATTTGAAGCAGGAAGCGAGTGACACAGCTGCTGGCTGAGAAACAAAAGGCTACACCCTGAACCTCAGCCACTTCCTCTCGCTAACCTAAATATCCTCACGTCACCGGCTGATAGACATCATGCGTCCCAAAAGGAAAGAATCTGCTGCTACGGTGGAACTATTAATGTGCAGGAAAGCAAACAAATGGGGCCCGTGTGCGTCGGCGCCCGTGCTGTCAAAAGGTTCCGTCAGATCCTGCCCGCTCTGTTTTTAGCCGTCTGATATTCTGAATGCGCCGGATTTAGCCGGAGGCCCCGCTGTGTCGGTCTGCAGAGACTCTAATCAAAGGTCTCAGTCTGACCTTTTTTGGTAGTCCTGGATAAAGCAACGGAAACTTGCTACGCTGCAGTCTTGGGATACGTCTGTGCGGAATTCTAACTCTGTATGAAGCTCGGTTCGTTACTTTGAGCAGGTTTAGACGTGGACGCTGAATCGGCTCATTACATCACGAGTCACAGGCGATAACGACGCCCGTGCTCGTCTTAAAACTGACAACTGCAGATATCAAACGTCTGATGCACGTTGGCGGCCGTCACTGTCCTCGTCCCCCTGTGAGCTGTCCTCGCTCTCATGACGGCGAGCAGAGACGAGCAGGCCACCAGGACACGGTGACAGAGCGGCCCTGCTGATACTCACCCTGCGTGATTCATCCTCTTTGCAGTCCTTGATCTTCTCATCAAACAGCTGCGAGAATGACAGGGAACAAGAGATGGAGAGGGGAGGGGAGGAGGGGAGAGAAGAGAGAGAAAGAGGGGGGGAGAGAAGGGAGAGAGAGGGGAGGGAGAGAAGAGAGAGAGAGATGGTCACATGAGGATCTGAAAATCATCAGAAAGTGAATCTGTGTGGATTATGCGTTGAGAGAAAGCGACGGCCAAGTAAGAAGATTTGGCTTTTAAATCTCCCTGATGATCTTGTTAGAAATGGAAGAAAACTATTATTGTAGCTGCGTCCCAAAGCTGTGTGAGTCAGATATTTCCACAATTCTAATCAAAACATAATGCAAATTAAAAAACAAGGCAGCTGAGTTCAGTTCAGCTTAGCGTTTGTAAAAGACGTCCCCCCCACCTTCAACTGGTCAATCAGAATCTGCAGGTAGGCGTCCGCCTCGGCAAGCTTCTTGTCAAAGTCTTGGACACTGGGGACAAACCCTGTCTCGGCCTCCTGTGGACAGAGAGACAAACCGACACGGGACAGGATTAGTATGGGACTGCGACCCTCAGCAAGGCCGGCCGGGGGGGGAAACAAACAAACTCCAAGACATGAATCCACACGGTCACATGCTCCATTCCTGGTCAGGTTTAGCTTTGTATAAACGGGTACAAAAAAGGTCGCGGACAGAATCATCTACAGTCCAGGAGAATCTTCCGGGGCTCGGGCAGATATGAACACTATTGTTGAAAGGCCAGCTTGCACAAAAGGCCAGCGGGTCGGCCACACAGGAGGCCGCGACCTTTCAGGCTGCAACAAAACTAAACCAAAGAACCGAGGCTCCAGGAAACGCAGCAAGCATTGTGTGTCTGTGTGTGTCTGTGTGTGTCTGTGTGTGTGAGTGGGCTGATCATTGATTCACTCAAAAGAAATCTGTTGTCTGTTAATTACCTTTGCCTAAATAGCCCCCTCGTCACACACACACAAACACACAGCATGGCCAACCTTGTGACTGTGTGGACGTGCGCTCACACCGGGCCCTGATGTTTTCATTACATAACTCCCATTAAAAGGTAATCAGGATCCCATTGGCTGAGCAGACGCGTCCCATCTGTCTCTGTCTGTCTGCGCTCGCTCGCTCAAGCACCCAGAATAATCCAAAGCAAAACCAAAAAAGAGGGAAATGAGCACCAACCTTTGCACGCGGACAACAGTTTCAGAAAAACAACCTCGACCTAAACGCTGGACCGTCCAACCAAACACAACACAATCAGCTCTGCACCGTACATCCAGCCTGAACCACCACCCACACCACAAAACAGCTTCAGACCACAGGAATCACAAAGGAAAGCTCTTCACACCGTTCTGGGCGCTACAGCCACTGTGGGTTTCCTGTTCCATTGCGTCCTGCTGCGTCCTGAACTGGAGAAGGTCTTTCTTCCGGCAACAGGGCGTCTCAGGGGGATGTGAAGGAAAGCCATCGACGCGTTAGGCAGCAGATAAACGCCACCGTTAACTCACAGGGAGCAAAGTTTGCAATAAGTAAGCGGTCACCGAGCCTCCCGGCGCAAACTTCCTCAAAGGCTCAAAGGTGCTTTCACTCAGCCAGTGTGTGTAGCTGGCCACAGAGGAGCCTGAGCAGAAAGCCAACAAACGCTGCGTGTAAGAGGTTTCTCCACCCTAACCACAGAGGAGAAACAAACAATACTTACCACATCCTGATCAGGCAGAGGTTGACACTCTGAAATAGATTTGTTTTTATCATGAAGAGGTCTTGATAAGAAAGAATGGCAGAGGTTCAGCCTTTAAATTCCCCAGACGGTGGGGCAGGAAGCTCAACCGACCTGAGCTGAACTGCTGAGGGTTTCTGAAGTCATTTGCATGGTTGTGATTAGGTCATACAAAGAATGTGCTTGTGTGTGTGTGTGTGTTAATCACTGTGGAGTCGCAGGAACGCCGGCTGCCTGCACGTAGAGCAGACGTGCCCTATCAGCAGCAGGCCGCGTTCCTCAAAGCGCTCGGGAAAAACAACAGATTGAACAGAAAAAGGAGCTGCGATCTCGACGGCCTAACGCCATCGATAGCTGCTCGCTCAGCAAAGCGGCGGTGACACGTAAGCTGTGGCACGATGACCAGCAGAGGCCCAAGCGGCCTGATTTGGTTGCAACACACACCCACACACACACACACACACACACACACACACACACACAGCATCCAGAGCCTGGAGCACTTAGGACAAAACAATAGCTCCTGTTTTGTCAACACCACATGATGGAGGGAAAGGTTTTCTTCTTCTTCTTCCTCTTCTTCAGTGTGATAGCTGATAAGTGAGGGAGCAGGCGGTCAGGTGGTCGCCCTCTGACCGTCAGGGTCTCATCCAAACACAGGACGCACACCGGCGACTCCCACAACAAATCCCCGTGCGTCAGGGGCATTGTGGGAATATTTTAGCACAGCTTGCAAACTCTCACACATGAATGCTTGTGAGCCCACCCAGCACACACACACTCTACAAACCAAACCCCCCCGTCTCTCCTCTATCTGGGCTTACAAACACTGCTGCAGCTGTGAAACTTCTCCTCGCTGTGGTGCAGTGGTGTGTGTGTGTGTGTGTGTGTGTGTGTGTGTGTGTGTGTGTGTGTGTGTGTGTGTGTGTGTGTGTGTGTGTGTGTGTGTGTGTGTGTGTGTGTGTGTGTGTGTGTGTGTGTGTGTGTGTGTGTGTGTGTGTGTGTGTGTGTATGGTTTACTTACTCGGTGACTCGCTCCGACGGACATGCCGCATTAAGCCCCGTACATCTCACCCACCGGGCCGAGCCTCCAGCCAGACAGAGGAGCTTTTCTCTCCCTCTGGCTCTGTTATTCTGTTTCTCTCTCCCCCACAGCAGCTAATCTCCACTGCCACGACCACAGGTGAACTTAAGCTCCGTCTCCCTCCTCCTCCTCCTCCCACTCTTCCTCTTGCTCCGCCACACGGAAACAAAAAACAATCCTCTCTTCTCTACTCCTCTGCAGTGTGTCAGTATAAAACACGCCAGCCGTCGTGCGCCTGCGACTTCTCTGAGCTGCCAGTCTGGCCACAGTCTGTCGTTCGGCGGCGGTTATCAGCTGATCTATTGTGTGACGGCAGACGGAGCCGAGTAAATCCAGGACCCTCCCCTGGCAGGAGAGGCACACTTCCTCTCACGCAGGCAGAAGAAGAAAACACACGACGCAACAGCGAGTGCTGACGGGGACCAGCACCAACCGCTCGCCCCATTGGCTGAGCCGGCGGAGGCAGATGTTTGGTTGACCAAGCAGGCGCCGGATTGGTGGATGCCGGGTCACATGACGGTGTGACAGAGGCAGCGTGTGGACCGGAGAGTGTCTGCGCAATAGAGCCAGCAGGCACGTGTAGCGCGTCAGAAGGATTTGCCACAGACGGAGGGAGGGAGAGAGAGAGAGAGGAGAGAGGGAGAGAGAGAGGGAGGGAGGGGGAAAAAGAGGAGGGAGGGAAGGGGGCTGAGGAAAGGAACAGTCATGGGCAGAGAGGGAGGAGGCGATGGAAGGAAAGACCTGCACATAAAAGGGAGCGAGGGAAGGAGGCTTTGCTTGGAGGAGAGCGGCGTGTTTACAGATTCACTGTTTAACCCACATTCTCTCCAGCAGACACGCCGCCACATGGGGATTTGCATAAAGAGCCGTCAATGAACAAAAGATCTTAAGCATGTTTAAACAAGTGGGTCATCACACACACACACACATAGGGGGAGTACGTATGAAGTGTACTTACGCGGAGCTGGAGGCTGTGCCGGAGGATGGTTCCCTCTAAGGCGTGGATCCACTTCTCCCGTTCGTCTGCATCTCGGGCTGAGGGCAGAAGCGCACATCACACACACACACACACACACACACACACACACACACACACACACACACACACACACACACACACACACACACACACACACACACACACACACACACACACACACACACACACACACACACACACACACACACACACACACACACACACACAGTGAGCCACGTTTTCCATACTGGCACCATCTGAGGCCATTAGATTTCAGTTTAAAGCGACGTACGACACAGACACGCAACGCTGGAATGAGAGAAAATAAATAAAAAGAGGTTGAATAACTATAATTCTATAATAATGTCAGATATTTGACGGAAGGACAGTTTGGGTCATCTGGTTCCTATTAGAGGGAGTGAGAGGCTGGACCCAGAGATCAGAGACAGGGAACACACACACACAGGTCTCCTGCGACATTAAACAGCGATGCGCGCGCACACACACACACACACACACACACACACACACACACGAGGAAGGAAATGAAACCAGTCCAGCATGTACACAGATGCTCTGTGTGTGTGTGTGTGTGTGTGTGTGTGTGTGTGTGTGTGTGTGTGTGTGTGTGTGTCATCCGTCCATGTCGCAAACCGAGGGCCAAATATTAAAAGAAAGTCTAAAAGCTGTGAAGAAAGCACAAAAAAACCCAAATGTGCCAAGAGCTGCCAGTGCTCAGAGTGGGAGTGATTTCTCATTGAGCTGGAAACATCCAGTACAGAGTAGATGAATGGCCGGGCAGAGCAGAGGCAGAGCAGAGGCAGAGCAGCGCTACGGCAGAAAAGCTTTTAAAGACATTAAAAGGCAGCCGAGGGTTCGGGCCAATCCACTCAGACAGCGCCTGGCCGCCCTCTCACTTTCCCCTCGGCCCGGGCAGACTCTCCAGAGGAACACATTACTGCGGCTAACGTTGTTTAGCTCTATTCGTGACCGAGCAGGGAGGAAGCGAGCGACCGAGCGAGGCCCCATTCAACTCCAAACACCCAGAGAGCTCAAAGGATCTCTGTCCTGCTAACTGGATCACATGGAAAAGCCCATTTAGCTGCGGCGGTATGTGCGAGATGCCACTGTGCTTTGTTACTGGGCTAAATAAAACCAGAGTCGGTCCCGTCAGCCGCTCGCTCGCTCGCTCCCTCATATGACGGGGGCCGCGGCGTCTGACCTGCGCCCTCTCTCAGTCTGGATAGTTACACATTACACACAGTATCAGCACCTCGAGCAGGCAGATGTTACTGAGGAAGAGGAGGATTTAGACTCGTAAGCATGAGGTCATCCTGTAATAAAAGGCACATGAGGGTTTACTGCGTCTGGATTATGGGCCTTTAGCAAACCACGGCTCATGTTTTCCTATCACATTACCGGTGAATAACCTTCAACCGAGCCTCAGGGAAGCGGTTGAAGCGGTTGAAACGGTTGATCGGTGTTCTTACGGTGTTCCTTCACATCGTGGAAGAAAAGGGCAAAAGTCTAAAAGTCAGTAGATTGTAGTTTATTCTCTCATAACTGCTGGGAGTTTTATGATGCTGTCTGAGCCCCGTAAGAGAGTGAGACAGCTGTCTGACAGCTCAGCGGCTAAGTAGTGTTGTAACAGAGGAAGGTGCGCTGACTAAAACCTATTAGATTAGGTTCTACTGCTTCCCTTCTGCTTAAGGGAAGCGGAAAGCAGCAGCAGCAGCAGCAAAGCCATTAGAGGAACAGACGCTCTGAGAAACTCCACACAAGTTTCCACACTGCTGCACATCAACAACAACTACAGACAGAACCGGGCAGCAGCTGGGAGAAGAAGAATATTCCTGTAGATGCACCTGAATATCAGCATGCTGTCGTCTCAGCTAATGCAGTATTGAAGAACAGAATCAAACCTATTTCCCATCTCTACTTCCCTCAGATTTGGTAAACATATCAGACATGCTGTTGGCATCAAGTACCCACATTGGCAAATCCTTTATTTTGGTGTGGTTGTGTGTTTGGCAGCTTATTCCTGTGTATATGAGGCTGTAAGACGGTGAGTAGCCAGTCCAGCACACACAGGCCTGAGAAACTTCCACCTCCATCCCCCATCCCTGTGGTCAGAGTCTCCCTCACTTACAGAGCTCTGTTCTGCATCACACTGCTGCTGCCCTTTCCTTCCTCCAAAATGGCCCCGTGAATTATTCATCCTCATTCTTCCTCTCTCCCTCCTCCTCGTCCTGCCACTTTCAGACAAACCGATTCAAACTGTACAGCAACCTGCTCGTTTGTTTAGTAAAACTGAGAAAAGTAAATATGCAAGGGGTTCAGTAGAGCTGATATAGAATGGAGAGAGGATTCTGGAGAGTGAGTGGTCGTCTCTCCACCCGGGGGTCTGGTGTCCCGAGTCGGACGAGGTGGCCCTGGAGGAGGAAGAGGGCGAACGATCGTAGAAGAGAGAGGGGGAGCGGACAGAGGAGGAATGGAGCGGAGAGAGTAGCAGGAGGAAGAGAGGGAGGCTAAAGGGCTCTCAGGCAGGTCCGATGCGCCATCGGGGGAGAGGGCCTGATTAATAATGGATGCTCCTCTAAATAGAAAGACAGTATAGAGCCGCTCTCCAGCTCTTGCTCAAACCTACACTACCCGTAAGACCACCATCACATCAGAGTCCATCAGAGTCTATCAGGAGGCTGTCCCTAATAAGGAGCATTCCTTCATTCCAACTGTGCATCAACAGTTATTAGACATTTGGCTTTTAGATAAGTGATACTTTTGTGGGATTTTTCTATAGTGACACAGGATCACACACACACGCAGAGTCGATACCTATGACCCCCTCCTCCCCCCTCGGCCTGTACACATGTGGTCATGTGTGTGGCTGATATGAACACATGTAAGGCAGCACGACACCGGGACGCTGGGAGATTTGCCTGCATAACATCCGCAGGACCGGGGGATCATTTTACAGCAAACAGTCAGATCTCATCTCCTCCACATCCAGGGGCTTCTGCTGATATGTCCGGCGACACATGGAGCGGCGGGGATATCGTGTTTGGCACAAATTCAGCCAGAATGTTCCGCTTGTTCTGGAGGCGTTGTTTTACAGAAGCTGGAAGAAAGTGCAGTGTTTCGTTTCCTCCTGGATGACGAGACACACGGACAGAAAGTGATCATTCTTACTCACTGCCAGCATTCAGTTAGCAGATCTACTCTTACACTTTCTACTTAAACTGATGTGAAAACGTTGTATAACTATGCTTGCCCTCATGTTTACAGCTGGACTTTGTTTGGCTTTATGGCTTTTTTTTTAATTGGCTAAACTTTGGGATTCCTTCCTGTGAGTGAACGCAGATGTCTGACTGTTCACTTTAACTCATTAGGACAGAGCGACTGATACCAAAGACAGATTTCCTGAGGCGCAGAAACCTCTGGGAGAAATCAACATAGTGGTATTTGAGCCAGGAAACTGAGTCACCAAACACCAACGACTGTTCACTGGCACACCAACACAACACGCCACACGACACACACTTTTAAATGAGCCTGGGATCGTTAGGAGGCCGAGGTTATCTGAAAGTCACGGGCTGTTTCACTTCACAGTTCCCTTCTGCTTACATTATAAACATTAAAGAGTGAAAAGGAGAAGCGGCTTTTGAGGAAAGAGGACGAGCAACCAGTAGGGATGGGAGAAACACGCCTACGCTACACAAACACTCTACTCATACGTGACTTTGTACACAAGGCTCAACTGCCATAACAATCCCTGACAGCAAACAAAACATAAACCCGGAGGAGAAACCTACAATGCCACCCTCCTGCACGTCCCAGAAGACAAACAAGGCCTCCTCCTCCTCCTCCTCCCTCGTCCCTCCGTCCTTAAGCCCGGGACCGGCATGCAAGGGGAGCAGCGGACGTGCACCTGGATCTCCTTACCCTTCCGTTTGTAGAACCACAGCATACAGCTTCTGAACACAGACATGGGAGAGGGCATGGAGGAGGTGACGGGGGCAGAGGGCCCATGGACGGTGGCTGGTGACCCCGAGGAGGTGAAGAAAAAGGGGGGAGTGGTGGTGAAGGGGGTGGGGGGGGGGGGGGGGGGGGAGAGACGAGGGCACAATGGACACAGATGGACAGATGGAAGCACGGAGATGAGGGACGAGTAGAGGCGGCTTGGATTTAGACCTGGTGGAGTGAGAGAGAGAAGGGGGTCTGCGATGGACTGGACTGGACTTGGCAGCTCCTAGTCAAAAAAAAAAAAAAAAAAAGGGGGGGAGACGGATTGGCAGGACGGGACGGGAGGGGACGAGGGGGCGACGCTCTGGACGGGAGACAATCTTGTCCCGTTGGCGTGACTGCTCGTCAGGCGGAGTGGCAACGGGGCGAGCGGCGTCGGCGTCCAGAGGAGCCCTGAGCTCAGCTTCTGGCTCAGCAGTATTCCGACGTTATTATTCCCAGAGGTTGAGCTGCGGAGAAAAGGCAAGCAGCGATCTTCCTCCTTAGCCCCGGTCGGTCGGTCGGTCGGGAGGGAGGAGAAGAAAGAAGAAGCAGCTTTAATTGGCCGCTGTGTTCCAGAGGAGCCGTCACGCCTGCAGTGGAACAAATCTTGTTTATCTACAGAGATGCGAGTCGGTCCAACTTCAGGGCTGCGAGACGTTCCACAGGAAGGAAAACAACCCTCCGTGTGTGTGTGTGTGTCTGTGTGCGTCTACGCGCATGTGTTTCCTGGCATTAGGGTCGAGCAATCTGCCTCTTTCAAAAGTGGGGAGGGAAACAGGAGTGTGTGCATGTGTGTGAGAGAGAGAGAGAGAGGAGAAGAGAGGATGGGGGGGGGCGAGAAAAGGCAGAGCAGAGAGAGAGAGAGAGAGAGAGAGAGAGAGCACTTGAGCAGCAGTGATGGACGCACGGGGATGAAAGAGACAGAAAGCGAGAGAGGAATCCACACAGGAGAGGTGGAGACAGAATGAGGACGAAGATAAGAGGAGGAGGAGGGGAGGGGGGTCTCACCTTGGAAATGGAAAGTCTTCTGGTCCACAGTGATGGTGAATGTGCTGTCGTCCTCGTCATCGATGCCAATCACGGCTCCCTGGGTAAGCCAAGGAGAGAGAGAGGAGAGAGGAGTGAGAAGGCGGTCAGTTAGTGGGACACATCCTCATCCTCCAGCATGTTTAGTCCTTCCAACTCCGGCCTGGGTCGCTTTTGTAAAGGACACTTAATCCATCTCACCACCTCACTCTGTCCCCTTCAAATGCTCCATTTCCTCTTGCTACCTTGCCTTAATATATCTTTCTGACACACACACACACACACACACACACCCTCTCTCTCTGTCTCTCTCTCTCTCACTCTCATATACACAAGTGCAGCCTTTTGGAACTCTGGAGCAGAGGCGGGAGGAGGGAGGGGGAGGAGGTGGGATTTGGGAGAGGAAAAGCAGGGAGGAGCGGAGAGGAGCAGACCCTGGGGAGCTCCGGCTAACAGAGAACGGGAGGAAAAGCACTGCAGAGCGTCGGCTTGCTGGGCCATCAGCTCCTAGCAACAGAAACTGTGTGTGTGTGACTCAGTCTGACAGAGCAAACCTGTCAGTGCTCTGACAAACACACTCTTTGCAGTGATTACTGCCTCTGTGGAGCTTCTGTTAAATCGCTGCGGTTTAAGACCCGTGTCTGAAAAAGGCTAATTAAACTTTGTAGTCATTTGTGTGGTGCAGTACTAAACTGCACCGCTGAAGTGCAATACACCGCACATGGTGTACTATGGAAAGAGGTCATGTTGTATTGTTTGCCCTGTAGGAACAGAGGACACATTCCAACACTACACCGCTCTGACTCGGCCTCAAAGGGTGCAAGTGGAACCATTCAAAGGTCATTTATATTTCTGCTGTAATGCATTCCAGTATCATATACAGATGTCCATGTTAGTGTGTGTATCACGTTGTGCCTCACCTGATCCATGTATCATTTACCAAGCAACAGCTATTGATTGGCCAGAAAGTCAAATTTCACTAGCGCCATCTTCCTCTATCAAACAGTGGATAGCTCCGATGAACAGGGAAGATTCTGTGTTCAATACTGATCAGGCTTTAAGTAGGTCAGATCAATTGTCCCACTGATATGATAAACAATCCTCTGAAAAAAAAAAAGGCTCGACTGTAGCAACAGAAACAGCTATCAGCGGGGCCGGACAGAACCGGTTGTGACTTGGGAACACTGTTCCAGATTCAGAGGTGCTGAGGACCTGAAGGTAAAATTAGGAAGTTGGAGGAGGAGGAAATAAAAGCTCGAGTCCCAGCACACGTCACCGCTCAACCGCTCACAACAGCAACTGGGACAGTCAGAAGGGAAACACCGTGATGAAAAAGAGACTTTAAGAAAATAGAATGACAAGTGGCTCATGGTTAAACACATTCAGGGTTGCGCAATCCCACAGTGGCTTTATTGCATCAGGTTTTATTCGTCATTAACTTTTACAACCCCAGGCACAACTGGAACATGAAATATCTGCCTTGTTACCACAGTAACATCCAAACCAAACACACATAAAGGACAGGCGAGGACAAAGACCTTTATTATGATCTTCACACGTGACTGAAATGCATTCGCTGCTAAATCTCGCTCGTCCTTCACAACAAAACTTTCTGTATCTTCTCTAGCCGAGGACGCAAAGAGGAAGCGGAGGTGTGCGAGCAAATGCAAACCCCCCTCCGAACTGGACTGCACCAAAGCACGTCGGCTCACCTCAAAACACCTGCCCTGAGCGCGAGTGAGACTCAGATGATGTCCTGAGTGTGTTATCGGACACCTACAGCCGGCGCCGTGTGTGTGCGAGCCTACCTTTCAGGCCGGGACGCTCTCTGGGACACAAGCAAACACCGTTTCTGTTCTGTTCTAGAAAGGACGGAGTTAGGCTCAGTCTCTTTGACGAAACGTAACTGCATCAGGAACGTTTCCCCCCCTCCTCTCTGTCGGTGATCGTGTTGAACACATAGTGACCACTGCTGCCATCTAGTGGACACAACTATAACCAAGCACTCATCAGCACAAATACCTTTACTTTGCTGTGCTGGGTTGGGCAACATGGCAACGTGACAAATCCAGGTCGTTGTTCTTGTTGTTGAGGGCCTGACAACTCCTGTCGCGCCTTAAATCCTAATTCTACCATTTAATTAGGAGTGGATTAGACGGTGTTACTTTAGTAATACTTTCAGCAGAAGGAGATTGCAGGATTAACATGTGAGCGGATGATGAAACCCACAGATTACTCGTGCGTCGAATGGAAGACTGGCGACCATTGGTTTAACACTTGAGGAATGCTTGTGGCTTGTGTGGGTTTTGCCACCAATGATGTTGACCAAAAGCTTTGAAAATCTGAGAGAGTTTGGCTTCATGAGGAAACAACAATTTACCTCAGGAACCACAGCAGAGAACAGCTGAGCCTTCACTGGTTTGGATCAGTTTGACCACATTAACAACAGCAGTGACAATCTGGCCCTCGGTCTCCCTCTTGGATAGTGTGTCTTGATGTGTCGGAGCTTCTATGTGTGTGACAGTGCGTGTATTTAAGGTAAACTAAATTAGATTAGAGCCACTATCCACAGAGGAACACAGCCAGTCTTTTAATACAGACACATCTCCCTTCATGCTGGGCACACAGCTTTACAGCTAACCTTGGAGCAGAATAAGAATCCTTGCACGCTGGCATGACTCATATCAGTGTGGATTTGAAGTCGAAGGACAACAGCTTGCTCCTTTGCGACACGCACAAGCAGTTTATTCCACAATAAATGCCACTTTTCTTGCTTGACAAGTAGCTAGTATGAGCTTTTCCACAGGCCATGCAGAACCAGTTTGAGCCAGGTCTGAACTGAGCAGCTGAACTAAACAGGTAACAAACATAGCCGTTAGCTTCCAGCATAGGTGAGTATCTTACCCTGAGTCGCACGCAGCCTCTTCTGGATCCTCTCATCATCTTGTCCTTTGACTGCATCAAAGAGAAAATAACAAGTGAATCAAATTTGTAGGTGCAAGTTTGACACAGCACAGTCTGTGTAATATTATGTCTAATGTTAAACTAAATATAACGCAGCCAAAAACAGGTACTACGATACACACAGATGAGATCAGGATAGATTCATGTTGTGTAAACTGAAAAGCACAGACAGACCTCAGTCAGGTAAGATTCATTGAATAAATGTTGATCGTTTGTGTTCAGCATTTCCGTGAAGTCACTAGAGACTTGACGTGAGTTTGAATGACCTCGTACATATGACATAAACAACTTTGTGAAACAGTAATGACATGTATTACTCTATGGTAGATTGTAATGAGAGCCTGGATATTGATAGTGATACAGATATTGATGATGCCATTCTACCAATTACTCTGTTTAAAAGTAAACACAATATTAACAACAAGGATCACTCAGTTCCTGTCTAAATAAAATACATGAGCTAAATGGTTATAACGAATAAAATCTCAATTTATAGGAGTTCATGAAAGTAAATCAGTTGGCAGTCATTAAATGGAGCTTATAAGACATCTAGATCCAATACTTTCTGCATATTTACCAACCAGGAATACAAGCCAACACTGCCTAATATACAACATATTCATCATGTACATAAACAGTATATTTATCCATGCTTTCTGTCCTAACATGTCACAACAATACTTATTATTAATATGTGGAATGCTTTTAACCAAATTCAGACGTTCCATTTAGAAAAATTAGGTTGTTTATATGTTGAAATAACAGGATATTCTACATTTCTACTGATTGCTTGACTCCAGACCAGTGGATCTCTACACCTTTGCTGTGAGATGAACGTAGAGGCGAAGAACACCTGGACACAAAGCTGAACTCAACACTACAGCCTGTTAATGTTATGTTAACAAGCGTTAGCCTCAGTCAAGTTTAGCGGCCATAAACAATGGATATCTCGAACATTGGCAACGAATGTGGGCTGATGTTTAGACACTCGAGGGTTAACCTGCTCTTACTGGTTAGAGAGAAACCAATAAGTCCTCTAAAAAGGTTGTGCTCTTGTTTATCGGCATTATGAGCCTGAGTGCGTTCACACTGCTGTGACCAAACACCAAACAAGCAAACCCCTCGTCTCCCGTGGTGTGTCGTCCACATTACCTTTGTCAAAAACAACACAGTGAATTGGTGCTGGTTGTTTAGAAACGCACTGAGGACAAATACACAGTCCGCAGAACGCCTACGTATCTGAACTGAAACACTAAAGTGTTAATAACACTGCAAATGTGACGAGTTTCTGTTTCTAGCTTTGCTAGCTATGTTATAGGAGTCTGAACAAGGAGGAAGTAGAGAAAAATACTATTTCTTGATTGGTCAATTAGACTTGACGGCTCACCGTGATTGGCCAGCACGCGGCTCTGTCATCAATAAGCCCCACCTACCTGTGCCAGCTGAAACGATTGTAACTCCTGACAAACACACACAGGGCCTGGCTTTGACAACCAGCGACAACTCTTTAAAGCGAACCTCCCGTGTGTATCACTGTGGCCTTTACAGAGCGGGGGAGAGAACGTACCGTGTAGTACGACAGCAAGCCGGCATTGTAGTCCAAAACAAACCATCGGTACTGCCAGCCTTTCATGACGTTAGTCCACTTGCTTAGCGGCCCCTCCATGATGGACGCCATCTTTACATTAGGCGGAGGGTGGGGAGGAGTCGAATATGGTGTGGACCGGCGTCGGTGGGCGTTAGCTTACCCCACCCGTGGTCCGACAACAACGCTGTGATTGGTTGTTCGCTGTCACAAGACGCCGGCATACCGTACTTCTTTTTCTTGGTTTGTTATTAATGTTGTCGTTTTGTTGTAAGTGGCTACATAACCACAACCTTTGACCTAAAAATAAACGCTTATAAGCACTTATAAACACTGAGCATTTCTTGTTTCCCCTCCACTTATTTCTCGTGTTCGCCTGAATTTTCTGTTGACTGGCCTGCCCGCCTTTTTGTCGGACCATTGGTGGAAACAGAAATGACGGTGGGCTGCTGCCAATGAAGATGATGAAGGGCAAAATCTTCTTTCACGTCATCATTTTTAGTTTAGAAAATCTATTATCGCCACGACTTTTCTTCTCAGCGTGGTTTAACTGTGGAGCTTCACTATCTTTGCCCTTTAAAGTGGGTAGATGGATGATTCACTTGATTTACTTTCACATCAATTAGTTATATTGACATAAAACCGTTGCTGTGTGTCACAATGGGTTCACTTCACTGATAAGAAATTGTATATTAATTTATTAATTCATGATATTTTCCACAATCAGAACACAGGTGTACAGCTTTGGTTTTACTGGAGCTCTTTGATGTTAATATTAATTGGAAAATGGTTGTTGACTTACAAATACAGTAACACAAATTTCAGTTGAGTTCAAATTATCATGAAATGGTTAATGTGCAATTAAAACAATCAAATACAATCCAATATTCGTCAATATCTTTATTATTTACAATAGGCTTAACACTGATAAGCAGAAGTTCACAGTAATATAATGTGAGATTTAAATTAAAAAAACACACAAAATATATATTTTGTACAATAAAAAAGTTAATATGTTAGCATCTCTGCCATTTCTCATCCCTGTTTAGATTCACATATTTCTTTATGGTGTGTGTGTGTGTGTGTGTGTGTGTGTGTGTGTGTGTGTGTGTGTGTTGTTTTCATTGCACTCGTACAACTGAAGAAGTGGCCTTTGGCATAACGATGGGTACATACATGTTCTCCTGCACTGTTCTCAAAAAAACAGGGAGACAGGAGGAAAATAGATATACAGGATAAATATAGGCGGCATAAATAAAGATAATGCTAAAGACTGATAAAGAATGTGGTCGGCTGAAGTGTTAGACATGCTGTTGGTTCAGTTTAACAGATTAACCAGATCAACAAATTGACCGTTAGCACTGAAATACTAGAAATGTGTTGCATTGTGGGTAGTTTCAAAGGCTTCCTTTACAGGGAGACGGCTTCTTTTTGATTAAGCGGAGGTAATTCTCCGTCTTTGATAAGGCTCGGATATATTTGAGTGAAAACTGATCCAGGGACGCATTCAGAATCATTGCCAACAAAACAGGCAAAACTGGCACGAGGCAGTCAAAGAATACAAGAGAAAACTGTTAGAAAAACCTTTGAAGTGATCAGTTTATGAAACAGAGCAGCTTGTGTTTAGTGCACCAGACTCAGCTGTGTTATTGGCTGGAGAGTTAACACATCATGGCGTGCATATTGCCACACGTGATCTTAGCAACCAAGTGTTGTAATACATTGAGTAAATAGACAAAGTGCACCTTTTTTGTTTTCAAGTTTACATCTGTACGCCCCCGTCTGACAGAAATGCTTGTTGTCGTGACCTCATCACAATCTCATGACACAAACGGTATCCCTAAAGAACACACACACAAATGGCCCGATGATGGTAAACACACGGCCATACCTGTGAATATACTTGCAGTGATGATGTATTGTTAAAGTAATTGTTCACGAAAAGGCACCAAGAATTATATATTCCAAAAAAAAAAAGAAAAGAAGAGACAACTGCATTTTTGTCCTTGAAACTCACAGTGAATAGAAAACAAAACACAAATCTCTCATAGTATCCTGTTTGGCAAGAAGTGTGACATTTTACTGACACAAAAATCATGAAATGCACCAAAGAACATTGGGGAATTCATCAAGTGTTACGAACAGAGACATAGCCAGAGTGTTACAGATCTGTAGTGTTTACAGATGTTATTCTATTTGGAAGTCCTTGGATGCAAACATGGGTCTGAGGCCTTTCCAGTGTACGTTAAGAAGCAACCCAAAGTAACGCAAGCAAAAACATTTCACATGGAGATATCTGTGTTGTGTGTGTGTGTGTGTGTGTGTGAGCATATGTACTACTGGCACATACAGAGTTTAGAGGATTTACTGGCCCACATGCTTCCAAACAGCCACTTCAGCTCTTAATTCAATGATTTAATGTAACAATTTGTCTTTAAAAGGCCAGTAAATGCAAAACAAAAAATGGCACATTCTCATTTCAGATTCATGCACGTGATCCTTTGTCAGGGTTCATAAATGAATAGAATACATTCATAAAGCAGAAGCTCAGATCAGCGGTGAATGCATGGACCTCAGTTGCAAAACATCTCATCAGTCTAAAACATTTCTCCTCATGTCGTGACCACACATTAAAGTTTGTTTCCAGGATATGAAATAAATCAAATATTTACATAACATTTATACTTTTAAAATAGGTCTGTGCTTTTAATAAAAAAAGAATAATTTAAAATTCAAGTTCATACATAGACACATTCTAAAAAGCATTTTTCTTTGAACCAAATAATGTACAAATTTCTCATGTGCTGAAGACATACTGCAGTTTGTTGAGAGATCAGTACTGTGTGATTACTGTAAGCAGGTCGCTGCTGCTGCTGCACATCGCAGTGTTCATTCATCGACAAATCGGAGGCACTCAGGCCACAACAAGGCGACGGGGAGTCTGGCACTGTCCATACTGAGAAGGACACTTGGAGAAATACTGTCCCACTTCATCACCTCCTCCTCCTCCTCCTCGTGCTCTACCCTGTGCTCTCTCTCCTCACCCCTCTCTCCTACATCCCAATATGCATCAAAAACAAATGCAGTGTGCAAAGAAAACTGGACAGAAGTGTTGAAATGCATTAGGAGGACTGGGCCCCCCTGTCCCCCCCCCCCTTCATGTGGCACTGTGTTAAGGTGTAAACATCCGTCACTCAGTCATTCACCTCACTGGATACCCAGCAGCTTGGAGTTCAACACGACTGAACTTGTTTGGTCTCAAAGACGTTTTGCATTCACGCTCTTGATTCAGGAGTGAGCGGCTCTCGCGGCATAAAGGCAGAGTCGCCGTGGAAACAAGAAGGTCCTGTCGCGCTGAACTACAACTGCTACATATCTGTCATGTGGTCATTCATGTGCATATGACAAAACCTCCCACACCCACCCGTGATGATTTACTCGTTGCAGAACAAAACAGAACTTTATAAAACTGTAACTACATCATTGTGTCTTCTAATTGAATTCTGTATTTGGTATTACTAAAAGGTAAACGTGAGTCATGTAGCTTATTCAAACACTTGTCTTTTCCCAATATTGTAACCGATTGTGATTTCTGGCTCAATCTTCCTCATCTCTCAGCTTAGCGAGGACACATTGGAATGTCACAGTCACCACATCGTTTCTTCTCAGAGTTAAAAGAGTTAAAACAACACAACACTTCTATTGAGCTCTAGGTGTTGCGATGGGATTTGAACCCATTTCTCCCCATTTGTATGACGCTACAAACTATGAAAGTGGAATAATCTGAGACATGACCTGCACACAAACGACTATAGTGTTGATTTGAGACCCCAAAACCCGGAATCATGTTGAATTCTAATGTTTCCTGTTTCTGCTCTTTCAGCTTCATGGCTTCTGGTCTCTCACTGCTCCAGACACTTAAGCATGACAGAGTACACGTATGTAGAAAAGGCCTTATCCTCACCTCAAGCAGGGAAACAAGCGTATAACATCTCTTGTTCATGCTGGGCAACATCATCATCATGATAGACTGACAGATAAGCAGAGCGAGCGTCTCTCTTTTTTTCAAACCTACTTCCTGGGTTAGCAACACACAGCTGATCAAACTCCACATTCATTTAGCAAACAAGCCTTTTCTCACAACCGGGCGGAGACTCGGGACGAGAATGTTTCACCATGTGACTTAAACCACCTTTAGTTTGGTATAAACACTTTTTTTCTATGTACAGGTCAGAGCAAAACTATTGTCCACACTGGCATCTTTATGAAACAGTCTTTGTAAACAATAAAAGATGAACCTTTTGTAGTGATTTCTCTGAGGTACTTGAGATTCCTCCTCTCACTCTGTCACCCAAAAAGCTGTGAATAGAACCACAAACATAACAAAAAAGGGAATATAAGCGTTCTCTCGGGTGCTTAAGTGTGACTGGTTGGTGTCGTCACCGTGGCTACCTCTGTACAACGTCACTAATCTCTTTAATACAGCTGTGCAGGTTGTCCAATACAGTGCTGGGCCCCACACCGCTCAGTCCTCCGCCCCCGGACGATGAGGCCCTCAGTTCCTGCAGGCTGAGCTCCAGCTTGCCCACAGCCTCTCGGAACGCAAATTTGTTCCTCATCTGGGGGATGCAGTCCACGTAACCTGAGCAGTAGTCTAGCAGCTGGTGGCCGGCGTCCAGCACTTGGCTGCTGGTGGGGCTCTCTGTGGCCTGCAGAGCGCTGCTCAGGCACTCGGCGCACTCCAGCAGGGCCTCCCGGCTCACGCGCTCCAGCGGCACCCTCTCCACCTGCTGCCTGGTTCGCCGCAGTGCCACTTTGGAGCCAGCAGATGGCGCCGTGTGTGAGGCCATTGTCGTGGCCCCGTTGGCCATTTTGGTGGGAGTTAAATTGTTGGTGGTGGCAGAGGAGGAGGCAGGAGGCACTTGCGGTGGTGGCACTGACGGTCTACCGGTCGTTACTCCTCCTGATGCTCGCCCTGACCTATGACCTTTTAACGTGTCTCCGTTGACTTCCACGGGCGGTCCTACTACCTGCTCCTCCCCGTCAGCGCTGTAGGAGTGCTGGAGGCTACGCAGAGTGGGAGGGGGAGGAGGAGCACATTTGGGTTTGACGAGTCTGGGTCTGTCTCTGTCTGCTTGGTGCTCAGACAGCAGTTTGAAGCGGTTCCCCTGAGAGTCCAGCCCGACCAGGTGCACGTCAGCTGGGCTGTGCTTCAGCGTGGGGGAGATGAGGACGGGGACTTTGTGGTTGTGTGTTGGAGCACCTGTGGCACCAGATGACGCGCCTGAACCAGAAGTCTTAGCGGGCGACGCCCACCCCTGCTGCCTGTCCGCTCCCGCCCCGCCCTCCTCTCTGCCTTCTTTAACACGGGACAGAGTGTCCGACTCCCCCACTTCCCCCCCGACCCCAGGCGCCCTCACCCCTGGAGCGGTGCCCCGGGGGAGGAGTTTGGCTTTGGGCCTCTCCCTGATTTGTGCCGTCCCCTCGTCCATCCTCCTCAGCAGGGACTCGGAGGGTCGTACCGCCCCGTTCTCTGGCTGAGAGGTTGTGGACGCGGTCCTTTCAAGAGGGGGCTTAGCACTACGGTTCCTAGGTAAAGTGAGGGCCATGCGTTCCAGGTCTGGCAGCCCAGCTGACATTGAGGAGGTAGAATTGGACCGTGGGAAGGGTTTGGGTCCTCCAACCATGCTTCCACCTTCCTCTGAACAGGTGGTCTTCCCTGTCCGTAGTCCCAGGGTCTTTTTGATGAGTCTAGGGGTAAAGAAGCCAGCTAAGCCCCCCCAACTGCTGCTACTCCCCACCTGAGAACCAAGGCCCCCGCCAGAGGACTTCTGTCCAAATGTGGCTCCACAGCAGCGCGACTGTGACTGGGTGGGTTCCCCGTGAGAGTGGGAGGGAGAGGCAGAGAAGCCCCCTAAAGTGTCAGACTGGGACATGGGCGGGGGGGCACTGAAGTCAGCCGTGGGCTCGTACTTCTTGTGAGGTTGCGTCTCCATTTCCCGGAAGGAACTGCTCCTCTTGGGCGGCGTGGGAAGGCTCTGTTGAATCTGGGTGGACGGCGAGGAGGAAGAAGAGGAGGAAGACTTCTTCTTCATGAAGGAGCTGAAGAAACCAGTTTTCCGGTCCCGGGTGAATGTGCCGATATCCTGTGCGTCCTCCAATAGACTGTTGGGAGATTTGTCCCGAGGCTGCTGCTTCCTGGGCAGAGCCGGGGAGCTGCCCGACCGACTGTCCCCTCCCAGCAGAGCTGAGGCCCAGCCTACAAACACACACACACACACACACACACACATACAGGAGAGAAAGATTAACACCACACAGCAAAGCCAGGCGGGATTCACCAGGAACATGTCAATATTTATTCAGTCTAACCACTGAAAGACATTGTTTCGAGGTCTTTTGGTGGTTGAGTTTGTTTGCCTGTATGCATTAATGTCACTCATTCTATAAGACAGCTGTGTGTTGTTGTAATGAGATGGACATCGATTCCTCCTCTACTAAAAGCTGCGTTCTTCCTGTGGGACTCCTGAGTGAGGAAAAATCATTTGGGGGGAAATGGACGGAAAGTTTTGAGGTCATGCCAGAGAGCGCCGAGCGACAAGCTGCAGATTTAACAAGCTGAGTTAGTAAAAGATGGGAGGATACTTCAGGGACCGGGTGAGAGGGCAGGGACGGCCGAGTCTCATGCTGGGAGAGGAGGCAGTGAGTGTTTTGTTTAAAGAGAAGTTATTTGACTCTCTGGCTAAACTTCACATTAATACAGACTGAGGCAGAGTCTCCACTAAGCAGACTGTAGATGGAGGTTAGTGGAAGGAAAGTAGCCAAGTTCACCGACTGATTTAATACTGAAAATGTTATGTCACTCAATAGCAGCTCAGTCATCTCATGTTAACGGATCTGATCTGAATGACGATGTCAGCTGGGAGGTCAAAGGTCAATCACTAGTTATTCTGTAGAGCTTCTGTTCATTCAAATATGAAAGCGCCTGAAACAGTTATGATAACTAAAAGGACCATGGAGGTGTTCTCATCTACATGCTTGTGTACAGGGTCCTGAGTGTGTGTGTGTGTGTGTGTTCACAGTACTGGTGAGCATGAACAGAAGAGGGGATAATAAAGGAAAAGGTTTGATCAGTTTGCTTTACAAATCAATTAAACATACAGAAAAATTAAAACAATTTAATAACAAAACAAAAGACAAATAAATAATTATTAAAACAACAGACAGACATGATGTCTTTTAATGTTGGGGTTATCCACATGTAACAAGGAAGAGTCGCTCCATTCTTTGTTATTTTGTTTGGTAAATTCAAATCCAAGATCAGACTTTTTGAATTGATTTCAAATGAATTCATCAGATGCCATCTGCTGGCTCTGCGGCTCAGTGAGGAAGATGATGGCTCTTCTCTTCAGACGGAGAGCCTGCCGTCTCTGCAGATGACTGCTGTCCGACTCGTTGCCACCTGGCATACCTGCGGAATCATAACAGGCCAGGTCTGATTGGTTGGCAGTGAGGTGGGCGTAGCTGGGTGTACCTGAGTGACCGTGTGTGCTGCGGTCGGGTCGCCCGTCCAGCCCGCCCTCGATGTTCTCCTTGTTTTCAGTGTGCTTGTGGAGTGTGCGGGACTTGGAGGGCAGCAGGGGCATGTCGTGGCTGAAGGAGTGCAGTGCTGCACAGTGACCAGAGGAGGCGGTCTTACACAGTTCCTCTGCTACCTCTGCAATGGAGACAAGACAACACAGCTTCAACAAGCAGCCACAAACTACATCTAATTCAACTTTCGTTTACTGACCTAAGAAAACTTTCATTACAACATGTTCTCTCACTCTCTCTCTCTCTCTCTCTCTCTCTCTCGCCTGATTAATCCTGTGTGTTATTCTCCCCTCTATTTAGATGTCTTGTATTCTTTCCTGTTACTATGTCAGTATCTCACCAGGGCTCATTAAAGTTTCATTTGATCAGGGATCCTCTCCAGCTGCCTCTCCTTTAAGTACACAAATCAAAGTCAGAGAGACTGATCCCTGATCCATTAAGGCTTAATGGGCACTGCTATTTATAGAAGCTTGAGAAAAGCTGCGCCTGAGCTCCTGAGCTCAGCTACGTGTTCCCTTACCTTCAGAGATGCTGGAGTCATGAAACATTGTCTCAAATGCTTGGTGGATCTCAGCAAATGAAGGTCGGTCCAGTGGGTTCCACTGCCAGCCTGGTGACAAACAAACAGAACGGTCTATTTAGGCTAAAGCACTGCACAAAAGTACTGCATGAGATGAAGACACAGGCTGTCTGTTTATGTTTCCCTAACAGTGCGTAGGCAGGTTAGCTGCTACTCACAGGCTCTCATGAGTTCATAGACTTTGGGAGGACATCCCTCAGGCTGCTCCATGCGGTACCCTTTCTCCAGCAGGTCATAGACCTGAGACAGGTCGATGCCCGGGTATGGAGACATGCCGTAGGTAGCTATTTCCCACAGCAGCACCCCGAAAGCTGCAAGCAACAACAATACAGAGGTTCAAACATTTGCGTGATGGATATTAGTTAAAGAGTGTTAAAGGGCAAATGAATGAGGATGAGAATGTTTCTTCAGTGCGACTCACCCCAGACATCAGACTTAATGGAGAAGGTGTTGTAGGCGAGGCTCTCTGGCGCCGTCCACTTGATGGGGAACTTGGCTCCGGCGTGAGCTGTGTAGGTGTCGCCCGTCATCAACCTGCTCAGACCAAAGTCTGCAACCTTCACTACATGATTCTCCCCAACCAGACAGTTCCTCGCTGCCAGATCCCTAAGAGACAGAGGAGGAGGAGGAGGAGCGGTGAAAGGAAGTTCATCAGGGTAGAAGAATGTGTGGCGACATGAGATCAATACATGTGCAAGTAGAGGCAGGCACATACACACTCAGATTTGTCCTCACCTGTGTATAAAGTTCTTCTTCTCCAGGTATTCCATAGCAGAGGAGATCTGTGTGGCCATGTACAGCAGCACCACAGCGTTCACCTCCTCCTTGTCACAATCTCTCAAGTAGTCCAGCAGGTTGCCATGGGGCATGTACTCTGTCACGATGTAGAAGGGAGGCTCCAGAGTACACACACCTGTGGGAGAGGAGGACAGGAGGGACACATGTGAGCCTGTCTGCCTGAACCAGATCTGTCATGATTCAGGGGGATAGAACACATTGAGGTGATGTACTGACCTAACAGCTGAACCAGGTTTGGGTGTTTAACCTCTTTCATAACTGCAGCCTCTTTTAGGAACTCCTCCACTTCCATGGTGTCCTCCTGGGAGAGGGGAGATAAAGGAACAGTTAGGATAACAGTGCAGGTGTAATTCAGAGATCAGCCTGCAGGGGGTGATCTATAGCTGCAGCTGTGCCCGAGCCTCAGTCCGGCCGGCTCTCCTCACCTTGAGCGTTTTGACGGCCACGGTGAGGTTGTACTTCTTCCACACGCCCACGTACACCTCGCCGTACTGGCCTCCCCCCAGCTTGTGCTTCATGGTGATGTCGGTGCGCTCCATCTCCCACTTGTCGTGGATGGGCGACACGCCGTACACCGTGGGCTTGTTACATTTGGGCGCCGGGTAGTGCAATGTGGTGACCAGGCCGTCGGCTACAGTGGAGTGGTGGTGGACGAGCTCGGCCAGGGTGGCGAAGCGGCTCTCCGACGTCACATATACCTGAGGAGGGGAGGGAGGGGGGAAGAGCAGAAAATAAAGACGCGTCCGTTCTTCTGTAAAGCCCCAACTCATCTAACATCATCGGGCCTCTACCTTTCCGTCAGAAGAAGTGTTGATCCGGTAGTGGTAGACTCTCCCTTCGTACCGGAGCGAGATGGACAGCTGGCCGGGGCTGCTCTCGCTCTCCCGCACCAGGAAGCTGCCGTTGATGAGGGAGGAGAGCAGGTACTCGGCGGCGCTGCGGGAGACGGGCCCGTGGTACCAGCTGTGCTTCTCCAGGCTGTTGACCGGGGTGATGTAGTTGGACGGCACCCAGCCCTGCCCGTTCTTAGAGCGGACCTCGCTCCACTCGCCATTCTGATTGTAGCCCAACACGCGGAGCTTCTCACCTGGACACACACACACACACACGAGGGGGGAGGAGACATTTAAACCTGGGTGATACAGCTGGACAGTCTGCTGCTGGACTGTCCTCCTGAAATCGTCCTCACGCTTTAATCATTACTTCTCCAATGTGAAGAGGCGTTCTGTAATCACAAGCACGGAAAGAATGCCGCAACGTTTCATGGAGCAATTAAGCGTCTGACGTAGATTACAGGTTTTCACTCGACAGCTTTTCTTTCTTTCAAATTGCTTAGCTACAGGCGGGATGGAGGAAAAACATTTGCCGTGGGGTTTGGGTCTCGTGTCATGATACCTTTAATAACAGGTCGCGACACGGCAGAGGAGTGGAGATATGATGTGGCTGCCATAGAAACGGCATGAGGAGATGTGGAACAATGACAGGGTTGGGTGTGCGGCATATCTGTCAGAGAGGGGTCGGCAGAGCGCCGCGTGTAGCGACTCGCTCTGCTGCCTGTCTCCGTCCGCCTCTTACGTCAGCGCTGGAGACGAGGCTGGAGGAGGGAGGGAGGGAGGAAGGACGGAGGGAGGAAGGAGGGAGGAAAGGAGGGAGGACGGTGCCACAAATGCCTGAACGGAGCAGCGAAAGCAAGAGTGTGTTTGTATTGACTTTCTCCTCTCCTACAGGTCAAAGCGACACGCAGCTCGTCTGTCCTATTGTGTCTCTGTCCCTCTGTCTGCACTGACAACAACCAATCAAAAACACTCCAGCACACAGCGTCCGCTTAGGAACAAAAGGACATGGATACTGTATGCTGCTGAAACTAATACTCCATTTTGTTTTGTACATCTTGAAACGTTTAGTTTATAAAGGCAAACAGTGAAAACAAGGATTTGGGAGATGGATCTCTCCGGGCTGGGAGGGACGGAGTGAGAGATGAAGAAGACAGCGGGGACACACTGGGGCCTGTGAGAGACAGAGACGGCCAGGGGGGACAGAGACAGGAAGTGGACAGCCTTCACTTTAGGCCTGAGTCGCCCTTTGCTTCCCTATTCGCTCCGCTCACGTTTAGGATCAAAGTATTCCTCGACCTCGTCACCGCATTCCTTAGTCATCACTGAGGACTGCGCGGTCGCCTGGAGGCCGTGGCGACCGTGACGACCGTGACGCCTTAATATCTGGGAGCGAGCGGTCAGAGCTGCATGTCTGAGCTCCTCAAACTATTAGACGGGAGACGCCAACCCAAGCTGAACGGTGCGAACCCACGAGTCTCCGCTGAGTCTGTGCCTCCTGTGGGAGTGGAAACACTGAGTCCCTCCCTGAGTGCCTCCCTGCCTTCCAGCAGGGAGACAGGGAGGCCGTGTGTGCTTGAGACCATGATGGGCCCCAGACGCAGACACGTTAAGTCTCTGTGCTGGGCCTCCTCTCATCCACCTGTCACTGTCACAGATTCCGTGTTATTATTCCGTATCGTTCCGGCGCTCATGTCCCTGTGTGAGAGAGTAAAGTGCCATGTGGGCGGCGAGCTCAGACTCATGCTGTGAGTCAGAGTCTAAACATCGCTCCAAACCCAGGCAACAGCTGTGGAAGTGTTAAAATGATGGATAATTAACACGTTACACCGCGTCTAATGCTTTATGTTGGCTGGACTGACTGTAGACGACATGAGGACATGTTTGGCTCATTACTGAGGCAGCTGGTTGCCTGGTAGAGAGGAAGAACTAA
Organism: Genypterus blacodes; assembly: GCF_046128005.1. NCBI lineage: Eukaryota > Metazoa > Chordata > Actinopteri > Ophidiiformes > Ophidiidae > Genypterus > Genypterus blacodes. The sequence goes on along the minus strand of NW_027466870.1, from coordinate 5,724,610 downwards.
CCTGTAAACAAGAAAACAAATCTATGCTACACTACCATCATCTACACCACCATACACTATTATTCTTCATCTGCTGGCCTCACTGAAGGCTGAACTCATTCATCATCCTCAGTGTGGCTGGACATGGGCGTTTTCAGCCGTTTGCCAGATGGAATGATGAGGTAAAGGTGTGACAGAGGGCAAGATCGAGGCGTGTAGCAGAAACTCTTTCAGGAGGTGTGAGGCATCGCTGCACTGCAGGCCCAACAGGTGGAGTGGGGACGTGACGCAATCACACAGGAGCTTGGGTAACCTCTGTTGACTCGCAAACATTCCTCTGGCATCGCTCAACTTTACTCACTAAACACTTTCGAGGAGTAAATCATTTGCCAGCCATTGACGTCGCACACAAACACACAACACACAACACAGCGTGGCCCAAAATGATGGCTGATGTGTGGAGGCTCTATGGTGGAGCGGCGTGGCCGGATGCAGCGGCGTGTTGTTTGTTTACCTTTGGTGATGCTGAGCGTGTTGTCTCCGCTGGCCACGAAGTCGTAAAGTGCAACAAAGAGGTTGGGGTCGCTCTCGGCCGCACCCAGTAGGTTCTCCTTGGAGCTCCAGCGGACGGCCTCCGTCAGTGCCGCCGAATCCAGGCCGAACGGCCGGTGGAGAGCTTCTGGAGGGAGAGGAGAGGAAGATCTTCATTTAGACCTCACATACACACATTTATGCAGCGCAGACATCCCGCTATCTAACTGTCAATACCACAAGATCTGAGACAAAGCTCCTGTTCTGAGACCTTTTCCCCCTGTGAGTCCAGGCCCAGTTGCCTGTCTGAGCCCCGTGTGGAGGCCGCTGCTGCCCAGTGCGGTCCAGTCCTCCTCGAAGCTGCTGTTTGCCTGTAGGCACCTCAGAACCATAACGTTAACCTGTCCACACGCCCAGAAACACTAATCACATGCTGCGCACACTCCAGACGCTGTGTGTGAAGCCCGAGCCTGCTAGGAATTGAAGTGGGAGTGTTTGGGACGCGTATATATGGAGAGAAGAGCGGGCGAGGGAGGAGCCACGGGACGGAGAGGGAGAGGGAGGAAAGGCTCCCTTTGTTTTCTCAGCCATCTCTACACATGCCCACGCCACGGAATATGAACTAGTGGACGCGTAGCTAATGTGTGCTGCACTCGACAGCTGCTGCCAAAGTCCCTGCGTGTCTGAACAGCTGCTGGAGGGAGTGGAGGAGTGGAGGAGTGGAGGAGGAGAAGACTGAGCGCTGAACAATCCACTCCTCACACTGACTCACACTCTGTTATCATGAAAGCTGCTCCAATACACTCTGTCTGTTTGTGGCTTCATAGCTGAGAGCAGAGAGACGGTCAGGATGATAAACAAATCACGGGAATAACACAACTTTAAAGGCCAATAACAACAATAAACTGTAAATGTTGAATGCGTATAGATGAGCTGCATCTCTGAGCTTAATGCAGTGTTAAACAGAGTGGAGGAACAAATGTCAAGAGAATCTCCACACCCACACACACACACACACACACACTCTGCCTCCATCATCCTTCTCCACCTGCAGACTGAGGAGCGCCCTACCTTTATTCTGGACCAGCATGCACTGCAGCGCGGCGCTGGCTGTGACCTGACTCAGCCACAGCTCCCAGTACATCTTCTGCCCGTGTTCAGTTCAGTATCCCAGAGTGTGTTAACCTCCGTCCAACGTGGCGACTCCGAGCCCGGCGGTTCTTAAGCTCCTCAGCGTTTGCCGCCCTCAACTACGGCGAAGCGTAGAGCGCGAGCGTGGCGTCTAAAACATCCTCTGGCTGAGAGAGGAAGGAGATGCAGGCGAGGGAGTAACAGAGACCCCCCAGAGGAAGTATTTACCCACGCCGGCCTTGGATTAAACCGCCTAAACTTCTGAGGCTACAGTCGTGACTCGCTGCCTCCTGCCGAGAAATCCTTAGTGTCTTTGATGTGGCGGGGAGGACTCAGGGTTTCCATGGTCCATCTGGAGAGCACAGACGGCCATGACTGATGTTCTCTGCGGTGGGACGCACAGTGAGGGACGTGGCAGCGGTGTGAGGGAGAGAGAGAGGCGTGTGGGGGGAGGAGGGGGTACCTATGGCAGATACACACACGTTGGGGGTCGGGTGAGCGGTGGGGAGGAAAGTTGAGCTCAATATGACGAGGGGGGTGTGTGTGTGTGTGTGTGTGAGGCCTGGGCCGAGCAGCAGATGGCCGGTGCGGTTTACCCTCGGAGGGGAGACTTCTTATTGACTCGCACTTGCCTCTGTGCGAGTGTGTGTGTGTGTGTGTGTGTGTGTGTGTGTGTGTGTGTGTGTGTGTGTGTGTGTGTGTGTGTGTGTGTGTGTGTGTGTGTGCAACTGCTCCACACAGGCCCAGGCAGCTGTTCTCACACGGCTGCACGTCACGCCGCTGGTTTCTGAATTATTCTACGCAGAATACGTAGACGCCAGGAGAATCAGACACACACACACACAACCTGAGACACAAAGATCAATACGCAAAATTAATCACAAACCACTGATGCGTCAAGTAGACCGAGACCTGCACAAAAATAATCTAATTCCAGCACATTGCCTACCATCCAACATCTGGAACCCAAACCTGTTTCTTTAAATCAATCTAAACTCAAACGCATCGATCTGATTCACAGAGAATACAGAGAGCAGCAGGACGCTCTGCTCCCTGAGCTGGAGCTCACGTGCTGACACGTTTGATTGAGGGAGCAGTTGGTCTGCGTGGGGTTTGGCGTGTGCCCGTCACGGTGCCTCAGTGTGTGTGTGTGTGTGTGCAGCACATGTGCACATTCTGAAGAAACTACGGCTTTGTGCGACAGCGGCGCAGAGAGCGTATGTGTGAGTCTTAGGGGCAAGCCAAGCGTACAGCCTTTAAGACAGCTGGAACAGAGGTGACCCCGGGCCTAAAGCACCAACGCACACACACACGCGCGCACACACACATCACACACCCTTACCAATGGCGATACTGAATCTCCTCGGCTGTCCCGGGATCCTGCTTCCCCTTGCAGCTGTTTGTGTGACTGTCTGCTGGATTGAGAGAGAGTGTGTGTGTGTGTGTGTGTGTGTGTGTGTGTGTGTGTGTGTGTGTGTGTGTGTGTGTGTGTGTGTGTGTGTGTGTGTGTGTGTGTGTGTGTGTGTGTGTGTGTGTGTGTGTGTGTGTGTGTGTGTGTGTGTGTGTGTGTGTGTGTGTGTCTCAGTCTGTCTACAAACACTTCACCAACCAATCAAAGTATCGCCACGGCCTTAAACATTACATACACATGCTAATCAGAACCGATTCCGATCACACGTGAAGGCCTTGGCCGGTTTATTTTTAGCTGCTGGAGAATAAAACAGAGCAGCGTGATGTCCAGAAATATCCCAGCAGAGCAGAACACAATGATGGAGGTACGGAGGGCTGCTTACAGGAAGCCAAACAAAGAGCACAGAGCCACACGGAGAAGATATTACGCAACCCGGTCAGGACGGGAGACAGGAGGGGACGAGAGCTGGGGCGGACGGGTGATGATGTAATGAACAATAATCACAAATGGTGCTTGGACCTGGATCTCCTCATGAACCATATTTGTAAGTAACTTATTGACAGTATAAAGAGGAGGGACGACACATCAAACTCATCAAAGCTTCATCACCATCGTGTGAGGAGGAAGTGAGCTCTACATAACTCTGTGAAGTAGGGAGGCAGTGGCTCAGTTAGGGAGGCAGTGGCTCAGTGGGTAGTGCTTCCGCTGGGGAACCGGAGGGTCGCCGGTTTCGGGCCCCTGCCGAGGTGCCCCTGAGCAAGGCACCAAACCCTCAATTGCTCCCCCCTCTGCGAAGGGTGGTAATGTAATGTAAGTCGCTTTGGATAAAAGCGTCTGCCAAATGATCGTAATGTAATAACGTCTGCTCATCATTTCAGCTCAATCACAACATAAGTAACTTTTCTGTGACCTGAAGTTCTTTTATCTACCTTTGTTGAACACACTTATTGTAAGTCGCTTTGGATAAAAGCGTCTGCTAAATGATCGTAATGTTATGTAATAAGTGCGTCTACACCCTCTTAGTTCATCCACTGCTCGCATACTTCACAACCATGTCGAGACCTGTCCTGAACACACACACACACACACACACACACACACACACACACACACACACACACACACACACACACACACACACACACACACACACACACACACACACACACACACACACACACACACACACACACACGCACGCACACACGCGGCTTTAACGCATCCTGGTGTGGCAACGACTGTCTGACTAAGCGGTTGCACAAACGCGCCGATGGTTGCCGGGAACGCCGTCAATGTTCCCTATTCATCTCCTGGTATATGGCTCGCCGTGTCTGCGGTCTAAATGGAAAACGCGGCAATTAGGGGAGCGGACAAAGGCCAGTCTGAGCCTAAGGGCTAGCGGATCATCCAGGGGTGGAGAAGAATGGAGGCATTAGCCCAGACTTCAGCCGGACGGGCCTCTCTCAGGGCCCGTTAGGGGTTAATAATGGGCTGTAAGTGCTTCCCTCTAGGTGAGCTGCAAACACGACTGAGTGCTCTTTAGTGGGACAGCGGAGAGTGGCACATCAGAACTTTTCTCCTCCTGTCTCTTCGTGTGTGTCAGAGGAGCAAAGATAGAAACCTGGTCAGAGTTTAATCATCAAGAAGAAAGCGGCTCTGCCCTGGATGAAGAGGATTAAGTGTCCTGATGAGCTGATGAGCTCCGCCCACTCATATATTACAGAAACCCCACCATAAGATACCGCCGGAGGTGTGTGTGTGTGTGTTTATATTAGCCAACTCCCCGCGGATAGAGAAGTGTGTAGGCCGCAGGAAGTCTCTGCACAGTCTATAAAGAATGCTGTCCTTTTTCCTTCTTCGTCATCACTTTTCTCCTTCCTTCTCGTTTTGTTTCGAGCCCCGATCTCTGGACAGCTAGAACGTGTGTGTGTGTGTGTAAGACGTGCTCAGGCTTTAAGCTACTTTATTTTACCCTCTATGGCGTTCCACTACTCACTCACACACTCTGTTCTCTCTGTGTGGGTCTATCATTTATCTGTAATCAGCTCCTGGACTGAAGCAATTTGCTTAAAGTGCCCTTGAACCGCACTGGAGGAGGAGCAAAGGAGGACGTCTCTATGGAGATGAGCAGCGTTTTTGACTTAAGAATCAGAATAAAGTGAAAACAAAGGGAAAGAAGTGAATAAAGGAAATAAGATTCAGCAGCATCAGACGTGTGAGGAGGGAGGAGCTTAAGGTCATGTGACTGACGGCTCAGCTGGAGCTTTGAACCAGGAGGACGACGTGTGGGATAATCCTCAAAAAGAGATGCACCGTGTTACAACTTCACTGTCGCCGGAGTCCCTCTGTGTGTGTGTGTGTGTGTGTGTGTGTGTGTGTGTGTGTGTGTGTGTGTGTGTGTGTGTGTGTGTGTGTGTGTGTGTGTGTGTGTGTGTGTGAATGCTTGCGGCAAACGTGAGCAAATGTGCTTTTTCAGCCAGAGACTTGAGCCTGCAACCCAGACGATAAGCAGCAGTGATAATGCCGGCGACAGCAGACTGATCCTGGAAGCAAATCAATGCTTAACAGTCTTGGCAATCACAGCCGCCTCCTTTTCACTCTGTATCTAATATTTTCACTGCTACGCTATCACGGCTCCAGTGAGGAAAACTGAGATTTTAACCCAGAACCACGAGAGCACTGCCACTAAATCTTAAACACACAAAGTTCACATGACGTTAGTGTTTTTGGGAGGACAGACGTAAGGGACAGTTTGCTGCTGCTGTGATTAATCCTCAGTCTGTAATGATGTGAGCGGCTGGGAGCTGCAGCCAAGGGATGAGACGGGAGACTGTGGTTTTGGGAGCTAGAGTGGGCTGACTGGTAGCAGATGCTCCGACTCCAGGCTGCCACTGGGAACACGGGTGAGCAAGCAGTCAAGCAAACAATGGGTTAGAACTGGGAACACTAATTAAAATATACAGACATGGGATGGGAGACCTTTTCAAATAGGCAGCAAAGTGTGTATTTAGGTAACTTTGAGACTGGGGAGACACACATGATGGACTGCAGACTGCTTGGAGACACACAGGCTTGTCAGTGAGTTGCTGTGTGGAGTTAGGATGCTGCCGACGGCAAGGAGAAACATCAATTATTGAACATGCGACCATTACAGCGTGGCTTCTGTGCAGTCTGCAGACAGAAACCACATTTCACTGTCTGAGGAACATAGAGGCGCTCCTACTGTCCATCACACTCACACACTCTGCTCCCTCTTCCTCATCAGTTTGCCCTAATTTCCATCCAGTTTCCACTTGAGGAGGTGTGGCCACGGCTCCTCCTGGTGGTTAACAGCAGACATTAGGACTGATTAGCTTCTGGCCTAATCAGGTATCTCGTCTTTTAAAAGCTATTTAATGCGACCCGTACCACGTGAAGCTTCTGAGAGATAACTTTAACCAGATTGTGCCTGGGCTGCTGTGTGACTTATCCTGTTTGTTGGGGATTTTGCACACCAAGTCCACAGAAAAGTGGATTTGTCCCTAATCTAATTCCACCCCTGATAGAAATCAGCTTAGGCCCTTGGATCCTGGATCCTCTTCTGTCCTCGGGGCAGCTTTAACAAAGCTACACTGAAGGTACAGCTGCTGCTCTGTTCAATAGCAGCGCTGCTTCTATGGGGAAAGTTTCTCAGAGCCATTTAAAGTCAAAATAATAACCTTCCTTTTGCTCTGTTGGTGCGATAATAGAACAGTTCTGGCACGTTACTGCTGTCAGTACAGCAATTAGGTTGACACGCCCACATATTTACAAGAGTATTATCCTTCAGGAGAGGCAAAATATGACAGCAGTTTCCCAGCACATTCAGCCCTCTGTGGTCATTCAATAGCAGGGAATGCTACTCATTGCAGTGTGTATCAGATGGACTCATTGCAGTGATGTCTGCATTCCTGACAAGGCTAATGTGGGAAGAGAAGGGCATCGATACACTCCTGCCACTGATTCACCTATACTGCACTTCAACCAATACTTGAGGAGGTGGCTGGCTGGCTGGCTGGCTGACTGGCTGGCTGGCTCCCGATGAGTCAGCACGGAGGCAGCCCACACTTCATCTGTCCTGTTTAGCTCAGTGTTTTGCAGCTGGCCTGTCGGCTCAGAAAGGTAAAGCTCATCTTGTTGTGAGACAGGGATGCTAAATATGTGATGAGGCGAGGGCAAATGCTGCAGCGGCGAGCAGAGCACAGGAGCTGAGTCACCTTGAGAAGAAGAAAGAGAGAGAAGACAAACAATAGCAGGCAGAACAGTCCTGGCTGTGCAAAGGCCAGTGGGCCAGGCAGCCTATCAGCAGCTGATTCACACCAACGGCTGCCAGCTCGCTGCGATTACCCCCCCCCCCCCCCCCGCAATGACTCACGGGCATACTGGTAGAGACTCTAGTGGAAGCACATGCACACATGAGAACCATTGATACACACTGGAATGATAAATAGCCACGACACAGGCATGAGATCCAAAGACCAATGCCATCAAGTTCATCCTATCAGTCCAAACACAGTGTTGTTGACTGTCTGACTTACAAGCTGATGCCATTACAAACTCATACAGCATTTCAAAAACTAAACCACTGATTGAGGAAGAAGCGTTAGATAGAAACAGAAACATCTTGCACTTCCTTATTTACTGAGAAAACCAAAACAGCTGCATTAAAGGATCTTGTGTCCAGATTTGAAAATGTTCCCGTTTCATTCTTACATAGAGAACAAAAACACTCAGTACACAGCCTGGATCCTCATCACTTAGAGTCTCTGCTCTATTATTGTGTGCTCTGAAGAGTAGCTGTCATTCTGCATCCTGGCTGCTGTAAAAAGGCCACTCCTGCCCCGAGAACACAACACTGAGTGCTGGTGCACTTTGCTGATCTCTGTGTGTGTGTGTGTGTGTGTGTGTGTCTCCATATCTGCTTCAAGCTGCCGAGATGCGACAGCCAGAAACTGAAAATGCGTTCCATTCCCAAGCGCTTTGAGCCTCCGTCTGTGCTGGCTGCTGCAGCGGTGTAGGCAGTTGGGTGTGGGCTATCAGTGGAAATGAGGCCCAGTGTTGCCAGTAGTTTTCAATCAATGAAATGCTTTGGAAGTGGGCATGTGGGAATATTCGCTGGAGGAAACATCCGAGAGAATAACTTTAAGTACTCTATTCCCAGTGGGCCAGGCCAAATGCAGTTCCCACATTTTACACTCTGAGCATCGTAGACATACGATGCGAGGTAAAGGTAAAGCCCCACAGACAAAACACATCATCCCATTAAAGCATCCTGTTATCTCCCTCCTAATGAGACACCGGTGTCCCAGAGCACTATGGCCTCACCATTACACCCCTGTGGATCTGAGCTGGTCTGGTAGCAAAATCAGAGCAGAAGAGGAACCCAGGTAACGGGAGGTTGACTGCACTTCACCCACATCGGTCCTTCTTAACTTACAGATCATATGAGGCCACAGATATCAACACTAAGCGATCACATTCCACGCAGGGCATTAGATTAGATTCACAGCACGCCAACACTTGCAAGCCAGCAGCTTTAAAATTAGACTTTGCATAGATGTAATCACATAATTACGAAAGAGGGCGATTTAAATTATTCACGGGGATCCCGACTCTGGCACATTGTGCAGTCAGCTTGTTAAGTGTGTTGTAACAGTAGACATCATCTGACAGCGGTTGTAAGCAAGCATGTGAAAGCCACTCGGTGCTGTAATGTGAGCCTGTGGTAGCCGCTATGGCGAGTTAATGGAGTGGAAATGCTACTCAGCCCCCCCGGAGGCAACAATCACTGTTTACCAAAGCGAAGTGTCACAAAGAGGAGCCTTAGATGTGAGCTTAACTACCTTAAGATGCAGCCTCGACCCTCCGGCAGTAGAGGATGCGCTCTCCCGTCCTCACGACCATTGTCTCCCACAAACACGATGCTACTGCCGAACTTAAACCGCTATATGCTGCTGTCAAAACGGAACCATTTAGATGTTCGTTCTGCCAGATTACCCGCTTCGTGTCAGCTCACACAGGGATTATAGAAAAATGTACACACAGTGAGATTATGAGAACATAGAGAGCAAATGTTGGTTGGCCATTTCCGCTAACGCGTCGTTGTCAAACTAGCGGACTCGGCTAGCAACCGCTGATTAGCAGCAAACAAACATGAAGCAGAAAAACGGAACAATTCCCCGTTACCCTCCTTTAATGGCTTAACGTCTCCATACCTGAATGTTGTGTGAATATATTAATCCCTGGGTCGGGCACGTTGACCGCAGCGCTCCTGCCCGGCGGTGTCCCGGTGCTGCTGCTGCCGGGCTCTCGGGGTCTTCTCCCGGCGCCGCTCCCCCGGTTCCCCTTCACTTGGTGAGGCTGGGGCGCGTGCGGCTGTGGCGGCTGGAGTCCGGCCGATGTGCTCTCACCGACGCGGCCTACCTGCTGTCCCATCCCGGCAGTGTGGTGTACGGACGTTCGGGACTAAGCAAGCAAACCCCTGCACACCTTTGGTTCACATCCCCCCCCAAAGTGGAGCGGCCTGGCCCGAATAATGTCCCCCCCTCCGTCCCTCCTCACCGAGCTAACGTTAACTAGCCTCTATTAGCTCGCTTGGCTAGCCCGTTAGCTCGTGTTAGCAGCTACCAGTGAAACCCACCCACCCTGCCTCAAACAATAAAATCACAACTCCGGCGTGTGACAGCGTTTGTGCCGATTCCGTGATCCGAGCGGTACCTGGGAAGAATTCTACGGTACCAGAAAAGCGAGATCCGGTAAAATCGGAACCTTTTCAGGCTCGTTTCGCCGTTGTCCGGCCGCTGCGCGCCCCCTCTGACGCCGCCATCTTTACCGCAGAATAGAAGATGTGTTTCACCAGGCGGGGGGTTCGATCCCCTGTCACCGCGATCCTCCAGCCTGCTCCCCTGCACCATCAGCGGGGTCTCAACAGCTCCTCGACACCGGCGGGGGCCACTGGGGGCCGCGTGAATTAACCCACATGGTCCTGCATAAAAGTGTACATTAACAATAGCGTGAAACTTTGCTATTGCTGTCATGTCAAGGAAGTGTGCTGAGATTTAATTTTTTATTATGCTCCACCATGTATCATCTATGTTTTATTTGATATCAAACCCTTTGAAGATTCTTGTTCCCTGGAGACACATAGATAATCTATAAAGCATCACTGAATAAAGAAATGTCTCCTATGTGAATTTTACCTTGTGGTATAATTGTAAACTGTTACTTTTCACAAGCAGCATTACCTACAACAGTCAAGAAGAGAGCACAGCTCAGTTTTTATTCTCAATAGTTAATGTATTTTGATGAGACTCTACGGAATGTATCTCTTTTTTGTACATATGGATGGAATAATGATAATAATGATCCACAAAATTAACCAATTTACACACAAAAGCAACAGCTGGCAAACATCTACACCCCCAAATAAACATCTTATTTAAATAAACACAATTCCAGCAACTTAGCTCTTGTAACCACCATAAACATTCATGATAACATTTCCATGGAATAAATAAGATCAAACAATCATCTAAGTGTGTAGATTCCAAGCAATCGCAACCACTTTATAAATACAATACCAATTTGTCATTCTAATACTTTTCCTGCTGTTATTTGAGTAAAATGAAAAAAAGAAGTCGCTGGTATTTGTGTCGTTAACTTAGTAAAGGATTCGTGGGAAGCCTCTGGTGCCCATTGGTCAGAAAGTTACAGCCAAACTGAGCACAGGACAGATAAAAAATAAAACGTTATTACAGCGCCACCTCGTGGCCACACAGCTTCTAAACCTGCAGACTGTTTCATTGCTAGTTCACTTTCTGGTTGTGCACGTCATTCTGTAAATATAAACACTGTTTGCTGTACATTATACCCCTGCATTGAAACATGACATCATTTTCCATTACTTCATTGTCTTCCAACCATGTAAAACACCAAACCAGTCAATCTGAATCACACCTGGGCGTACTCAATTCTTCATACAAAAAGGTAGACATTAAAATGTCTGTTCTGTAAAATGTATCCCTAAATTATTCCAACAAAATTGATTTCTTGTATTATGTATGTGACTGAGTGAGCTGTAGCCCTTAGTGCTAACCAAGTCAGTTGCAACTGGTACACTAGATCATCATAAACCATTTAGGGCATCAACAAACTTTCCCCTTTGTGGATCTAAGTGTATGTTAAGCCAGTCAAATGGAAAAACATGCATATTTAAGAAAATACTCAGCAGTCACCCAACATATTAACATCACACTGACATTCATAACTTCCTTCTTTAGGAGGACCTCTTAGTTTTATCCAGTTCAGATTCAGTCTGTACATTATTTGTGATGACCCCCTTCCAAACATATGGCTCAGCAGCAGACAGAGAAATGTGTCAATGATTTAGATACAGCTCACCATATTTGTGGGTAAACATTGACAAAGTTCACATGTAGCACTGTTTTGTGTACAATGCAAAAGCTGGAATCATCCCAGTTTCAGTTTAAAACATGGTGTGCCAACTATGTCAGCATAATCAATGCCACCTTGTTTGACACTGAAAACCCAGAATGCAATGTTAAGGCTGCATTACAAGCACCCGGCATCAAGCTGTGGCTCCTCAGAGATGTATACAGAGCACAGAACATTGGTCGTATGCAGTAAATATAAATATCAAAACATTTTCAAACAGTATACTGTTTGACCTACTACAGAGTAGTAATTGCAACTTTGGTTACATATTAACCATTACTGTATGTATGGACAAAATCAAAATGTTAATATTTAATCAGCTGCCATAGCACAGTTGCCAGCATCATATCGACACTAGGAGGCTTCACAGAGTTGAACAAGGCAAGAAATGGGAGGGCACCTGAAAATAAATAATGAACTTGTCATTTTGTTATGGGGTTGTTTTTAAACATAAAACAGATAAATAAGGCATCAGTGTGACTTTGCTGTGACATTTTGGCAGATATACTTATCAGACCCCTTCCATACATTCATACAGAAACTCACACATGTCAGGAATCGACCTTAGTGCAGTAAATTAAAACAAATATGAAAGTCCAAAAGTCATGACAGTAACAGAAAGGCTGCTCTGGCATGCTTCCTGGTTAGATAGACACTGATAAGTGATGCTCCTTGTCATTAGTCCAACACGTAGGTCAACACCTGTCACTCTGCCATCAGGCCTTTCTGCGGATGGCAGCTCCAGGAGCGAGGCTTCACCAACTCCAGGAAGGAAGGCTGAGATGAGAAAACCACAGGGTTATAGCCGAGTTGCATCGACGGCTGTAGTAAGCTAGACAGGCAGCAGGTCAAAAGAGGTTACCTCCGTCAGGGGGCAGTAGCGCTGGGCATACCACTCCTGTGAGTACAGACAGATAATCACTCCCTGACCCAAGAAGAGGGACGTCCACATGATGATGTTCCATATGGGACCTTTCCTCTGATCATGGAGGATGAAGTTAAACATCACTGTGGAAGGATGGAAAAGAAGAGGACGCAGGTAAAACAGGTGAAAATAGTTCTGCACGAGTTATGAAAGAGACACAAATGTTTAATTAATCGAGTTTAGCTATGGCAAAGATTACATTAAGACAATTTAGTAATTGTTATGGATCAGGTTTTCTTACTTCCAAAGCACATGAAGAGGCAGAAGAGAACAGGATAGAAGAAGCCAAAGCAGATTGCGAGTATATACTCATGAACCACCGCAGACACTGTAAACACAAACAGCATGGCCGCCGCTCTGAAGCGCTTCCGAGACATCTGGAACGACAGATGTTGAGAGAAGGCACGAGTCAAATCACCACCGGCATACAGGTTTATTATGATCTCTTGTTTTAAACAGTGTCAGTAAAAACAACATGTCAATAATTTGTGAGCGCAGTTTGAATAGTAAATGCATAAAGATGCCATAGAGAGAAGCTCACTCACCCATAGGAGGTCCCGATACACATAGTAGTAGAGCCAGTCATGGACAACTACGTTCCACGTGCGATAATAATTTGCAAAGGAGGTTGAATTCCACCAGTCCTGTAACGTAAAGTACAAATGTTTATGTTTTAAACACAGCATTAGACAATCAATGGTGCTGTAGCTGTAGAGAGCGATGATGATGAACCTTGTAAAACATCCGATCAGCAAAGCGAAGCATCTCCGCAAACGCATTGAGCCAACAGTGGAGGAAAGCAAAGAATCCCAAGAAGAGAACCAAAACTCCTGCAAAAGGAAAAAGGAAAGTTAAACAGTTGGGAATAGCAATAGGTTTGATCTGCCTCCTACGTGAATAAGTGGGTGAGATGAAAGAGTGTATGCATGGAGATTTGTTCATAGAAGGTCTGTGATGTATTAGCTGATCCTACCTGGCAGAATGGAGTTAAACACACCGAGGACCATGGCCCTGAGGTCAAACAGCTGCAGACTGATGCTGCGGAACTGTGGGATGCACAGCCGCACAAACACGTAATAGGCATAAAACAGACTTCCAAGTACCTGAGGGGCGCAGAGGGGTTTCATTGTCAGAAAAGTTGTTTTGAACACAATGTTAAGCTTTGCTGGAAAACAGGCGGGTGGGTACCTGAAGTAACTTTGTGGCCACATAGCTCCATCTGATCACTGGGTTCCTGCATTCAAAGCAAAACAGAGTTCTCACAAGGACATCATTCACTTACATTCAAAGGAATGATCTGTGGAAATAAAGCAAGGCGTATGTTACCTGGGGTATTTGTCTCTGTAAATGAGTGTGGGTGCAAACAAGAAGTAGAGATACTTAGAAACCTGAGGGACAACAGGGCTGGGGCCTGCAGAAAAAACAAGAGGTCCATCAGTGAACAAAGAGTCAGGACCGCATGTAAACACTACAGGGACTGTGTGTGGATTACACATAAACAAAATAAACATTACAGCCTACGTACCGCTCTTATCTTTGGCCCAGGCCAGGACTCCTGGTACATTCTCCCTGACAAAAGAGTGGGCTTTCATCATGAGGCGCACCTGTAATCAGAAACAAGTAAATGAATAAACAAACCTCCATGGCATCTATTAAAGAATATTGCAAACTTAACCAGTGATGAAGTACTGTACTGCTTATCTACCTGTTCCAGTATGACGATGAAGCAGGAAGCAGGAGGGAAATTATTGGTCACCACAATAAATGTGGGCAGGAATCCCAGGCCCAGAGCCTGGTAGAGCAGGAAGGCAGATCCAAACAGCAGACTGTAGAGCTTAGGGTGGCTACGAGAGCCCGTCTGGCTCTGTGACCACAGGTGGAACAGACTGTAAGGGACCAGCAGCCCGGACACAAACATGTAGATCCACGTGCACACCACCAGGGGGAACTGTCCAAATGCATAGACCAGCAGGTCAAAGTCCAGCACCAGTCTGAGGCAGAGGAGACACAGACAGGCAGCACAGATCAGACACGAGAATCAAGGGGAAAGAAAAGGAATCAAATATCCAAAGCTTCTATCCGCAGCAGTCAGACTTTACCTGCCCTCATCGATAAAATCTACCACCAGTGTGCTGAGGATAAAGATAATGAGCAGGGCGATAAACATGTGGTAGATAGTCCTGATGTGGTTCACCTCAAACAGCTCACTGTGAAAGAGCAGACAGCATCAGGCGATCAGGCACAAACAGGCAAACAGCAGGGTCGATCGATCAAATGTGATAATCCACAACATTGACCAATATTTACCAAATCATTCAACTTACTCTAAGAGGGACCTGCGACTGACAAACTGCTTGCCCTGGCCTGAAAGAGCACGATTATGCCTATAAGAAACAACAGAGTGGCAACGGTTAGCATAGAATGAGCTTTGTTGAAGAAGCTGCCAATACAGGCGCCGCTAGAAACGCACAAATACAGTAAATTCAAAGGCCTGCATCTTAGAAAATAGTGAAAATAACATTTGATATGAGAAGCCAGAGCAGCAGAGAGGCAGTACATGAGTTTGCTCCTCTCCTTGTCCGACAGTGGTGGTGAGAAGGAGGCCGGTACGGTCGGAGGCTCCAGGCTGGTCGACTCCTCGATCAGAGTGTCCATGAAGTCGCCGACGTGGCTGTCAAACTGACGCATCAGGTCAGTCTTCAGGTGCTGAACAACAACAGACAGACATAAAAGTGTTATCACTCACAGCAAATAGTAATATGGATTCTGTGATCTACTCTTCTTATCTGTTGTGGCTCAATCACAGAAAGAATAGCGGGGGAACATTCTATTACTGACAACACAGAGATGCACTGGATTAGACTGGTGATTGACAGCAGGATGACAAATAACCACATATATTGTATTTGGTGGAAAGCCTTAAACTTTCCTTTTCCTCATATTTTTAAAAAAAGAGTGTAAAGAGAAGCATATTCACCTCTGCTTTCCTTTTCAGCTGTAGCTTCTTGCTGATCGCCTTCTCCATTTCCAGATTTCCTGAAAATGAAAAGAGATGTGAAATAAAAGGACCGATTGATCGCCTTTCGATCGGCACATTCCCCTATCAACACAAAGATCAGTGTTTCTACACACCCAGATTACAACAGGGTCATCCCAGTTGCCAGTTCACATCGTCTAAAAAGGACCTTGCCCTGTGAAATGTCGACATGATCTAACATTATGATATTCATCTTGCCAAATGACCAACCCAACAGATAAACAGCAAGCAGGAACAGCAACCAGAGTCTCAATATGAGAACGCTACGACAGCAATTCTTTGGAATTCTTTCATCACTTAAGACTTGCGCAATCTTTAGAAGACGACAAGAGAGAATAATATTTCTAGTCAGTTACTGAGGTCTGTCACTGAGAGAAAGACACTCAAACCCATCATGACCGGTACAGCCAAGTTCATTTCTAGAGCCAATATAAGGAAAAAAGAGAGATTTCTTCTACTTTAAGTGCAATGAGGGCAAGAGAAGCCACAAGTGGGAAAAGACAAAGTACAGGAGCAGAAGAGACGTTCTATTGCAGAGGAATATAGAATACTATCACCCTCTACCTTGCTTCACCGAGTAAACTATAACAGAGGTCACATAAGTATCCTCAAGACCACATGACACATAGCCACCGTGGTTGTTTGTCTATCTATCTATCTATCTAAGTAAAGGGAAATAAAACTCGACTTAAAAAGAGGATGTGTCCCTGTGGCGCTCTGCTGATGAAAGAGTTTTAGTTTTCTCACCATTGCTGAGTGTGTGGCTGCCTCCATTACTTTGTTGGTGGCCTTCTGGACTACAATCCCCGGCCAAAGGGCTCTTGAGGTCAAGAAAGGTGGGCATCTGAAAGAAACCTCGGAAGCGGGATCGGAGCCCACTGTCATCCTCACTGTCCATCCTGACGACAACCACATTTATGTTAAAAAGGGGGAGGAAAGGACGCGAGGACACATGCAAGTATGCAGGCTAGCGTTAGCAGATCGATCACTGATCACATCGCCTCGCATTGATAAAGAATGACAGGGAGGTTGACTGACAAAACAAGCCAAGTTGATAATCAAATCACCCTCACATGACACAGACATGCAGGGAATAGTTCGCTGGTAGCTCATGAGCGCTGGTGGAGATGCAGAATGAGGCACAGGGGCAGTTTAGAAGGCTAATTAGGCAGCGATTTGGGCTAAAATGCGTCCTGGCTTGTGGTTTGTGAACTTATGGCGAGCATAAGTTTAGTGGCCGCGCTCGTCCTGCAGCTGGAGGTTACAAACTCGCATCAAATTAGCCAACTTGTTGACGTCTACGGTTAGCTACGACACCGGTAAACACAAATAGTGGCATAAATATTGGCGCGGAAGGAAATGCAGGTAATGTGAGGAGTTATTCGGCTCTTACTTGGCTCGTGCGTGCACCCTCCGCCGTCAGTCAGCGCGCGCCAGTACTGATGTATGACTATTTATATGACAACAATCTGGGCTGCTCACCTTCTCATGGTGTAAATACTGACGACGTGATGAACGCGGGGACGGCAGCTGCTGATTGGATGAAAGTCTCTCCTCCTTTCTACGTCACAGGGGCACGCAAATAAACCACATAGTTACCACCGCATTCTTCATCATCATCATCGTCATCATCCGTGGTTTCTTGACTGATAAAAATCTAAATAAATAGATTGACAGATAAACTATATTTCGTATTTCAGGATAGGTTTAGGGTTAGTGATGTGAGTGAGTGGTGTGTTTAATTTCCTCAATCTCTATGACAACATCAGGGTCTTCATTGTAAGACAAGACTGCAATTTGTTGGCAAAGGAAAGCTGCTAATTACTTACGTAATGATGATGTAATGGCTTGTATCTGTTGCTGTAACTCCAGACTGAACATGAACAAGATGTCCTGTAAATCGACCATTTGTGTATGATAAATAATATATTAATATCATAAGTACTTTATACGATGTGTGCATAAATGTTCCACAAGTACATTTCTGCTAAGAAAGGCATTCTATGTCTTATTGAATCACAAGATGAACTGGTCCTACAAGTTAAGCGTGACAGATATGTACAGCCTGTGGACGCACAGGGATACATTGGTGAACATTATGAGACATTGTATGCATGTCATATTTGCATTGGATCATTCTGTCACACAGTCTGCTAAGGTGACCCCAGGACATTCATATAATGATGGTGCTTGTTACTTGTTGTCTGATTTGTTGTCTGTCAATGACCTACCACCAAAATGTCCTGATTCAGTCCTCCTTTCCCCTGCTGAATCTATGTATCTCTGAGCGATATTTTGACCTCAAGATTCAAAATTTGACCAAATTCAGGAAAAGTTGTGTCTAGTTGCTGAGTGGATGTTGTGTTTGTGGACATTCAACTTTCTGTTCTCTAACAAGGAGCTTAACTGTAAAATTCACAACATGTGTTTGATCCATGAATCGACCAATAAATGTCCTGGTTCAATCAGAATTGGTATTTAAACAGTCCTCCTCATCATGCTGTTCACATTTTGACATCATGAGACCAAGACCACAACTAACAACTGATCAACAGTACCTCGTCATTGCGAGGCTTCAAACAGGATGTTCTCAGACGGAAGTGGCCACTGAGCTTAGAGTGTCACAGTGTCATCATCAGGTTGCAACAGAGATACAGAGAGAAGGTCACATTAAGTTCACCTGTAAAGGTTATAGTGCATTTTAGGTTCATCCTGAAATTCACCCGAAAGCCGAATATCCCTAACTTTTTGTGAGTAGTGTATGTAGACATCACTGTGCCCCTGAGTAATCAATAACAAACTTTGACCTTGTTTATTATAAGTTCTTGAAATACAGATTTGTATTATTAATATTATTTAATGCAAAACAGCGAACATTCATGTTATTAGGAATTCGACTCTATATGGTTTAAGTGGCGCAGGTGTAGAGAAAAGTAAATCAGATACACAGTTCATTCTCATTCCACATGTTGAAAGTGATTTATTTTGATAGTCATCCTCGTGCCTTTGATGAGGCATTAAATATGTTGACCATGTTCAAAACTGATTTCATATAGACATTTGGTGCAATATAAACAGATAATCATGCTTTTAATACAAGTTCCATATGTTGAAAACTAACAGATCAACCAAGTTAAGACACTTAAATAAATATACACAAAATACAGTACAACACTGAGCAAATTGCTCGGATTGAAAAGACACCAGGTCACTAAATATCTTTTGAAAGAGATTTTTACAGAAGTTTTACCACTCAATCTAGTCTTTCTCTTTGACGCAGATGCATACATGCACACACATACACACACACACACACACACACACACACATGCACACGCATACAAAACTCATAGGTTATAAGAAACAGAGGGGTCCCAAGTCAGCCGTGATCTCATGGACGAGGTGCGGTACCATCTTCATCTCTACACCCAGATCTCTGATGGGAAGTAACTGCATATCCCCTCTATGAAGCTCTGTACTCCCATGAACCTTCACGGCCATGTTCACCTGGAGAAGAACGAGAATTAGAGAGAATTGAATTGAATATAATTGAAACGACAGGCATTCCGCCAACCTGAAATGTTTTATAGTGGCACACTGAGCCTGTTAGAGCCTATAATCACTCTCACACAAACAAATGGATACTTCAGAATAAGGCCCATTATCCTCCTGGAAGTGTCCATACGACAAAGTCCATGATGTTATGCAGCTGACCAGCAGCATTGCTCAAGTATGCAAATCACTAACCAAATAATACAGGAACTAGGCTACTAAGGTATTCAAATGATGCCCCATTGGTCAGATGGGTTCCTGTGTGCAAAGAAAACGATGCAATATTAAAGTAAGTAGTTCAATAAATAAAATGAATCCCATCCATGTCCTGTCTTTGTGCCGGGTTCAACTCATATTAAACCATTTTAAACATTCTCTTTGCTTTTTTGTCTAGGTTCCTGTTAACTCATCACAGTGTACAACATGTACTCTATCAGCTGTTGTCTGTCTGCCTTTGCATGCCAAGTCCAGTAATTGTACGTCTGTGTCTCGGGTAGAAAGCAGTGGCAGCTTACCACGAGAAATCAGCCTTATGTAACTGTAAATCACTAGAGATTCTCCATTAAGTGCTGCAATGAATACCAGTATCACGGATGCGGGAGAGAATGCTTCAGGATGGCTGTGGCTAAAAAGAGTAGAGCCCTGCAGTCATTTGTAGCTAACCAACAGGACACAAGCTGGGGTCTGATCGGCCCTGGCTGGGTCACCTGGAGGTGGATTACTGGAACATCACTGAGGAGTCAGAGGCACCAGTAGATGAATGTGCACAGCTGTGATGTAATACAGGAGGATGAGTAAGAGTATCTATTTCTGCCAGTGTTGAACTCATATTAAACCATTTCAAATTTGTTCTGGGCTCCTGTTAACTCATCACAGTGTACAACATGTACTGTATCAGCTGTTGTCTGCCTGTCTTTGGATGCCAAGTTGAAGTAACTGTACATCTGTGCCTTGGGTAGAAAGCAGAGGCAGCTTACAGCAAGAAATCAGCCTTATGTAACTACAAACTAAGACTGATTTTACAATAATTGCTATATTCAAATGTTGGAGAAGTGTAACCCAGTAAACATGTTGGCAGGTCATCTTGACAGTTTAACATAATGTAAATCACTCTAACCAGACCTGTTATCTGTGTATGTTGGTCAGTCTTCATGTATTTTGGCAAAAGGCCATCATGTGTGAGTACAAACACACACTGTCCACTAATGGCAAGATCAAAAGGTAGACTAACGTGTGTGTGCAGCAAACAGAGCCATGCAGTCTCACCTCACAGCCTTCCTCGGACACTGTGGTAAAGCGTGAATCAATCTCTTCGCTGGAGTCTCCCAGGATGTGGAAAACGCTGCTGGTTGAATTTGCTGTGATTGTGGCACTGGAGTGGTTTGCGGTGCAGCCGATTGTAAGATTCTGGAAACACGTGTGGCTCTGTAACCGTAGAAACCTCAGCTGGACAACATCGATGCCAGCATACTCAAACTATCAGAGACATAAATCATGTGTAAACAGTCTAAGATAATGCTTATGGATACTAGATTGAAGATAGTTCATCAATTAAACCATAAATGTGTTAGTAAGCCAGTCTCACCTTGTTTCCACTTTGCTGCTCACTAAACCACTGAGCAGAGTTTCTCAATTTCTTCTTTTCTGGTTCCCATCTCAGTTTAATCTTACGAATAAAACATTCTCATAATAAATACAAATTCATTCCTTCATTGCTACCAAAGTACCAAAGTGTTTTCATAGAATTGAAATAAATAGTAAATAGTACCTGTGACTGTAAAGGGTTAACACAGGTTGTTCCTCCTGCTGTGAAATTACAGAACACCAGCGCGGCGTCATAAGGACAGCCTTGGTTGGGGTCCATGTAAAAATATCCTGAAAGATAATTCACCATTTTGTCACACATGTCTTATAACACTATTTAACATGTGTCCCTATAACAGAGCCTGCCTTGTAGCCTCTCTCAGAGCATGTACTGTATACTGTACAGGCTTACGTCATGTTACATAGCACGACATAGAGAACTACACAAACATATACTGTATATCTGTATATCATGGGTATAGGCATCTATTTCATCATCTCACCGTCTTTCAGATGTGGGTGTATGAGTCCCAGCTCGTGGCAGGTGGTCGCCGGGCTTTCCTTAGTTCCCTGGGGCGAGGTGGAGGAGTCCTCAGGCTCATCTTGCTGAACCATTGGTCGTCTCTGGAGTCGCTGCAGAGGAAAAGTCTGTTGATCAGTCAGTCAATGAGCAGCAGAATGTCAGCAGCCAAATACTTTAGTTACCCAAACAGCTATCAGATCAAGACATCAGCCGATTCATTCATCACTATCCAGCTTCTTTCATAACATAAACCACAGAGAAGAAAGCTTGTACCAACTTTTTGTTGTCCACGTCCTCGCTCAAGGACTCTGGGAGATTGTTTTGGTGTTCCAGCAGCTTTGAGCCCTGGTCTTGCACTGGATCTTGGTCTGGGCCTCAGCTTGGTGTGTTGGACTGGTCTGGGGTCAGGTTTTGATCTGTTTCTTTGAGTCTGTCTGAGTTTGCCTGGTGCACCCGGTTTTCCCTATAAAACAAAGGAGCATACAGACCCGCAGCCACTGTCACATTCAAATGAAATCAGGCTTAAAAGTGGATTTGTAAGATTTAAAACGTTATGTTGCGTTTAACAGTCGGAATCGGATCCAATATTTGTTCTCTTGGCTAAATGTCTTACTGGGAGTCCACGATGGCCCTTCACTCCCTTCAGTCCTCTCTTGCCTTTTACACCTTTCATTCCCTGTAATGAGACACAGTCAGTTTCCAATGCCTGAGGATTATAAATTATAGCAAATAAAAATAGGGAAAAACACAATATATTTGGCCCTGATAAATTTAGATCCACAAGAGTCACAAACCTGCAAAGAAAAAAAGACAAACTAATGAACGAGCCTCTCACCTTCTTTCCAGCACGTCCCTGTAAGACAGACAGAATAGTTAGGAATGGAGGGAATTGTTTCTGTAGACTATTTTGAATTGCCAAATGTCAAAGTGACATACAGATATTCCAGGGGGGCCGCTTTGTCCACGATGACCCCGAGCACCAACATCTCCCTGTGAAAACCAGGCAAGTGAGTCATTAATTAGCAACAATTAAAAAACTATTTAATTAGACAAAGTCAAATAAAGCTGACCTGCAATCCTTTGGGACCTTTTCGGCCTTTGAGCCCCAGGAAACCACGTTTCCCCTGAGATAAAGTAGCAGACGCAGCTCAATGTTAGCTGAAACTTTAACAACCTTGTTGCAAATATATGTAAATTATTTTGCATTTCAGACTATTTGAACCAACTTTCAGCCCTTGCGGTCCAACCGGCCCCAGTATCCCCGAATAACCCAGGAGACCCTTCAGGTGAAGACAAGTGAATGCAAAACATTGGCAACACACTTGAGATATGCGATATATGTAACATAGAATAATGTTTAGATCCTCTGTGTATGTACTGTATGTAATCTTTACCTTTGACCCAGTAGTTCCAGTGGTGCCTTTCACTCCTCTGAGGCCTGGAAGACCCTGTTTGACCAGTGGAGGTAGAGAGGTTTATATGAATCTATATAGATATAGGAGGATAGGATATAGGATCTTATCAATAAGTAATAGATTTTACAGTCAACAGGCTTTCGTACCCTTGGTCCCATCGGTCCAGGGGGTCCATGTTTTCCTTTGGGTCCAACTTTACCCTGGGAGATGCAATAAAACAATATGAGTCCCTATGCGACACTGTTTGTTCCCAGCATAGTAAATGTTAAAGAATGTATAAGGGCACATTAATTACTTAAGATCTCAATAAATTAACGTTATTGTACCTTATTAAACCCTCGTACTCCAGCATTTCCTATGATTCCAGTCGGCCCAGGTTTTCCCTAGAACATGAAATCTCTTAAATGCATTTTTAACATCACGCGTTGGTACAAGGTTGTTGTTCGCTGTGTTAACTTACCATTTTTCCAGGCCCTCCAGATGCTCCCCGGGCTCCTCTGTAACCATCGTCACCCTTTGGGAAAGCAAGGACGGATTTAAGAATTTCACCACCACAGAATAAATCGCAGCATATTAACTCATTCTTACTGGATCTCCTTCGTTCCCCACGACCCCGAGCAGCCCGTCTAAACCACTGAGACCCTGACAACACAAAACATACAAACAATTATTAATATAATCAATACATTTCTAGCAGGAGTGTTATGCATGCCTCCATATTCTAACTTGAATGAATGAGTGATTTCATGTGGCAGTGAGGATTCAGGGATACTTGCAGGGTTTCCACGTCTTCCAGCAGGCCCTCTTCTCCCCAGTGGACCTTCAGCTCCCTAGGTGACAGATGTTTGGTAAGTATTGTGGTTGTATTTACACAACGTTATGGATTGAATTTCCTAATTGAACTAATTTAAGTTGATTAAATATCGATAGCTCAGAATGGAATTGGCAAGTTAGCTCTGACAGAAGTCAAAAACAGAAATGAGGTTACTTTGCTTTAAAAGGCTTATAATTTAAATTAACAAGAGTAATATGTGTCACATCAAGTACTCACTGTTTTTCCAGGAGTTCCTTTGTTTCCTTTCCTTCCTCTCTTATCGCTTTTCCCCTTCACATTGACAGAAGACAGGAAACCATTTGAGAATGTTTTACAAAATATTTTTCACAATCTGTAATAGGGGTTGAATGTATTGAATCATTTCCTCAGGAGTCCTTAATGAAATTCATTCAACACAAAGGAAGCTATGTGTGAATGAATTCATGTCACATTCTGATGAATAAGCAACATACGCATGGTTTTTCCTTAATACCTTTGGTCCCTGAATCCCTTTAGTTCCATGAAGACCAGGAGGCCCAGCAGGTCCAGGGCGACCTTTAGCACCTGCAGATCCAATGTATCCAATCTTCCCTGTTGTCCCCTAACAATACAGTAAAATTGGAAACATAAATAAAACTGAATCACAATTATTCCAAGACAAATAGAATTGCAGACACTGATGACTACAAACAGAAACACAAATACAGTCCTGCCTTTGTCCCTCGAGTCCCCGGCTCTCCTTTTACACCGTTTTGACCTTGAATACCCTGAAGATTAGAGAAAAGAATACATAAAAGCAGTGGGTACATCTACATCTGCATAAATAAAAATGTGTGACACAACAGATGATCCCACCGTGTCTCCTTTGATGCCTGGAAGACCAGTTTTTCCATTTCCGCCATGATTACCCTGAATCATACATGAGACAGCACAGACACTGTTAAATGTGAACCACAACACACACACACACACACACACACACACACACACACACACACACACACACACACACACACACACACACACACACAGACTTTACTGCATCACAATGAATGAATGGTACACAGCACCTTTGGTCCGGGGGTTCCGGTTTTTCCTACAAATCCTCTCTCGCCTGGCAAACCCTGAAGAAAGACATGTTTTATGAAATCTTTACAACGGGCACAATTAAATACAGTAAATTACAACATTTCAGTGTAACTTTACGATGCTTTTCTAACATACACTCTGAGGAATTACTTTTAAAACACAGAATAGTGAAGCTATGCTCAGTCAGACATACTGGTGCTGATGGTCCCATTAGTCCAGGGGGGCCGATATTGCCGGGGGGTCCCTGAAATCATCACACACAATGTACACACAAAATGTAAACCACATCTCTGTCATAGGCAATCATCTTTACAGCATCACTCACAAAGCTCTGATTCACAACTAAATTCCACTATAAAGTACATTATACATGCAGCGCATAGTCATACAATGGCATTTGGACAAATTTGCCACAAACACAAGATTTAGAGATAAGTGTGCATCCCATGATGCCCATCACGATGCAGGAAAGGTTGTGGTCAGTATTAAAGATGAAGGAATCCAAGCTTGTTACTAACAGAGTGTCCCTGGAGTCCCTTGTGCCCTTTGGCCCCCGTTGGCCCGGTGCTGCCCCCAGATCCAAACCGCCCAGGCCTGCCTGATGGACCCTTGGTACCGTGCTGACCCTGTTAATGCACCATAAAATACATCATCATTATCACTCTCACATTCCACATTCCACATTCTCTGCCTCTCTCTCTCTGCCTCTCCGTGTTTTCAGTTCTAGTCTACTGCAAAATAAAGAATGAACCTAAGTGATGTAAACCTGATATCTGGCTGGCTGGCGGACTATAGGGTCAAATTTTATGCTTCTTTATCGCATTTAGGCAAAAACGACTGACCTTGAGCCCAGGATGCCCTTGTTTCCCTGGGACCCCTGCTGCCCCCCTGTATCCCTAAAAAGAGAACAGGCGGAGAATAGAGGACAGATGAGGACACGTATCTAAAACATTAAGATGTTAAAGCACAAGACGGTTCAATATTTAACTACATACCTGTTTCCCTGGTGGTCCCTTTGCTCCTAACATCCCTAGGTTTCCTCTGTCACCCCGAACTCCCTTTGGTCTTTTTTGTCCTAGAGATCCCCTGCTTCCCATATCACCCTGAAATGCAAATGAAACCGTAGGCGTCAAAGTCTCAAATCACAGTGAAGAATGAAATGACTTTGACCCTCTGTTACTCACAGGGGGGCCTTTTGGTCCTGCTGGGCCCTCAGGTCCCCTCAACCCAGCTGGACCCTAAAGCACAGCAGAAAACATCATCATGCTGAACACGGTCACAGACTCCATGTCTGGTTTGGTACAGCAGAATAATATAGCAGTGATTTAATACATATACAGTATTTTATTTAATTTCATTACATTGAAAAAGCAAAATATATGAGGAAAACAGGTTTGTGATTAACACAGTCTAATCAATCTACCTCCTCACCATCGAGACCAGCAACTCCCTTCTGCCCCAAAGCTCCTCTGGATCCCTGCATAGTGACACACAGAGACAAAGACCATCAGCTGAGTGAGGACTTACTACCTGTTTCCCGATTGGCTGAGTAGATCACATTGCATCATTCAGCATTTTAACACACAGATGCCTGAAGCATATTTGGATTTGGTTAATGTGGAGTGATTAAACACTTTACCTTATCTCCTTTCACTGCAGCTGATCCGGTTGGTCCTTGAGGCCCTTCTTTACCCTTGATGAGAAGAGATTAAAGCAATATTAGATACTGCTGTGGTTTATCAGGCACATGCATTAAAGAGCTCTGAGAGGTTTGGTATATCTTGCAAATCAATCACAAAGTCAAAAAAACACTTTAACTTGTCAAAGTGAAGGACGGACTAGCCATTACAGCCATTTCCCAAACTTAAAGCAACATTTAGAACAAATGTAAAAGAAGCTGTAGCCTCCAACCACAAGTCTAAAGGGTAACCTAGAAGGGGAAACATTGCAGTGAGCTTATCTCTTGTTAGACTCATTGAGTGAAGCAATTTTCACCGTTTTGTGGCAGTGATTCATGCATAAATTCAAACATTTTTTACACAAACAGCTTCTGTTCTTGGAAAACCCAATGGCCGACAGCAGGCATCATGTGATAGAGGTTAATAGAAACTTGTATCTGATGAGGTCACAGTAGGTTTCTGTCTGTGCTGCCTCTTTCACTGGAATCTTTACCCATTCTCACATGTCACCATTTCCTGCCCTGGAGTTTCTTTGCCTTTAGCAGATAGATGAGTGATCTGTGAGCCACTGTTGATGGCGATTCAGCCTGAATATTGAGATCTGCTGATTCTGGGTGTCAGAGGAATTTCCTAGGGATCATTCAGCCTGTTGGGAGTTTTTAACCACAGGTTCCACAAAACAAAATCCATTGATTGATTTTCATGGTCTGTGCTGCAGATCATATTTGGTGCTGGGAAATTTCTCAAGATCAACTGGACGTCATTGGATTGTTTGGGTTTGTGAAGAGTTTATCATCTCTATCAGAGACAGAGATTACAGCCTGTTCATTGGAGTTTATGACATTTTATAAAATAAAAAGCATATTCTTTTGCAGACCTACCTCTCTGTTGAGTTTTAGTGAGGTTTATCCACTGGGCAAATGTATAAATAACCATTTTGCACGGCGACCTTGGGCCATTTAAGCTCACCACTAGTCCTATGTGTGCCTGTAATGATGTCATTGTGTGAGGCAAGTGATTATTGATTTCTACCTGGATAGGGATTCTTTCACAGTCAGACATTCATATCAGTAGAAGAGTACACATTCACATCTTTAAATATACTATTGCCCTTAAAGTTGGAATGATTTTTTACTCCAACTTTATTTTTTCTATTCCAACTTTTTACCATAAAGTTGGAATAATGTTTATTCCAGACTTACTGGGTAACCTGTAACTCCAAGGGGGCCGGCTGGACCTTGTGGCCCCTTGTCACCTGGAGGACCACGAAGACCAGCGTCACCCCAAGGTCCAGAAGCACCCTGGGGTCCCTGCAGGATAAATCAAAGTGCATAATCATAGTGTAGCTGTGAATACTGATACTGTCACTACTAAGATATTCATTACTGCACAGAAGGTGGTTTAGAGTACGAGGATGTGGAATTAAGGATGAATATATTTGGGAATCTGAATAAATCATCTTACAGACGGTCCTCTGTATCCCCGTGGACCAGGTGCACCCATCTCACCCTGGAACACCACAGTAATGGAAATAAGCTGTGTTTTGTTGTGAGGTAAACAGCTGATTCACACTGGACTGACTGATGAGTTCATGATGTTGCACTAACTGTAACACTGAAGAAGAATGGACTTACTGCAGGCCCTAGTTTCCCTGCTGGTCCTTCCTCTCCTCTCTTACCCTTATTCATGATAAATAAAAAAAGAATAATATGATTTAAAAGATAAACATGACAGAATGATGCAGAGTGTAAACAAAACAAACCTTTAGTCCTTCACTCCCTGGAAGACCTGTGAGCCCTTGTTTACCTTTTACTCCCTAAAGGAAATGAAGCATCTTGTTATAGATTTTGTTGCCCTCTTTGTTTCCATGTAAACAAGCCAAAAGCTCAATGTTGCTCACTCTCTCCCCTGCTTTTCCTGGTGTCCCCTCCATTCCTCTACTACCAGCTTCTCCCTGTTGATTGACATGAATGTACAGTTCAACCTTCTGCAGCTGTAAACTTAATAGCTGTTCTGAAACCATCTGAATACATAAGAGTTGTAAATACACAACACTCCAAATAATCAAAGGGATTCAAACTCACATTCTTTCCTACTTGTCCTTGGAGGCCAGAAGCTCCTGTTTTTCCGGGCAATCCCTGAGAAAAACACCTCTTTACTACGTACTGAATACTGAATACTTAACAGTTCTGTATTAGTTGTAGAGTAGAAAACCCACTTTCAGTCCAGGCGGTCCAGTGTCCCCATTCACTTCACCTGCACCAGTAGGTCCCTGATGGAAAGATGTTTTTACTTATTGGGTACACAAACTCTTTTTGGTTTGGAGGCCAAAGTAGCTTTAACCACCTAGTTTATCTGTTATGAGCTGTATGAGGCGATGTGTGTTTGGTGAGTGTCTGGCTTTATTGTTTATGACGGGTCTTACTCTGGTTCCATGGGTTCCATTATGTCCTCTGTTTCCCAAAAGACCCTGGAGACCCTGAGAATGGACAAATAGTCTGTGAGATGTTTTCACATGAGATAGGAAAGATACAGCAAACATGAACCTGATTAGCACTTTTTCAAAAAGGCGCAATCACATTTAGGAAAGAAACTCGTATTTTGCTCAGCAGTATGAGTCACCTCACATTATACAATGTTTACATCAGTGGTGATCACCTTGAGGCCTTTAGGTCCTCTCACTCCTGGCATTCCCAGCTTTCCCTACTCAGAAAGTTTAACAACAAACACAAACACACAGCTTGATCAACACACATATCAGCAGAAACTTGAGAAATCATTTGAATTCAAACGGATTTTATATATTGTATTAGAAGTTATCTTTAATTTATCCAGTTATGCTCTATACTTCCTCAGTATTCAAAATGTCTTAATCTCAAACTTTTTAATAGACAATAACAGTGACATTAGGGCAGAATAAGAAATGCAGACACTATAGGAACCTTAATACCAGGTTCTCCTTCAGATCCTCCTTCTCCAGACTTCCCCATCTCCCCCTGCCAGCAAAGTAAACACAAATCACTTGTTTTTATCCCAATTAAGTGGTGATGGATTTGATCCAAAACAGAAGAAGGGGATCTGTAACAGACTCATACTCACCAAGGGACCAGGCAGCCCAGAGAAGCCTGCTCGACCTTCACGACCCTGATGACGGAATGAGAACGACTAGATAAGGATGATGTAATGTAAGCTTCACTGGGAATGATGTCAAATCAACATAATGACAGGACAAAGTGACAAACACTCCTGGCTTAAACACAACCTGAGGAAAGTTATTGACTGACAGCTGTTGTGACTTTAAGTGTGCCAGCAGATTTGTTTCTATTTCCATGTGACACATTTAGGATCATTAACACAACTGTCAAACAGTACACTACTCACAAAAAGTTAGGGATATTTCAGGATGAACCTAAAATGCACTATAACCTTTACAGGTGAACTTAATGTGACCTTCTCTAAACTTTTCAATGCACATGTCCAACTGTTCAATGTTTTAGTTCTTTTTGCACAACTTTCTGTTCTCTAACAAGGAGCTTAATGATAAAATTCACAACAGGTGTTTGATCCATGAATCGACCAATAAATGTCCTGGTTCAATCAGAATTGGTATTTAAACAGTCCTCCTCATCATGCTGTTCACATTTTGACATCATGAGACCAAGACCACACCTAACAACTGATCAACAGTACCTCGTCATTGCGAGGCTTCAAACAGGATGTTCTCAGACAGAAGTGGCCACTGAGCTCACTGAGTCACAGAGTGTCATCAGCAGGTTGCAACAGAGAGACTGGAAGAGTCACAGAAAGGCATAGAAGTGGACGTCCTTCGGCCACATCCCACACCGATGACTGCTTCATTGTGAACAGTGCCCTGCGGAACCGGATGATGAACGCCACTCAACTCCAGGCACATCTAAGGGTGGTGAGAGGCACCCAAGTGTCACTTCAGACCATTCGAAACTGTTTACATCAGCGTGGTCTGTGTGCTAGAATTTTACCGTTAAGCTCCTTGTTAGAGAACAGCAAGTTGTGCAAAAAGTACTGAAACATTTAACAGTTGGACACGTGCATTCAAAAGTTTAGAGATGGTCACATTAAGTTCACCTGTAAAGGTTATAGTGCATTTTAGGTCCATCCTGAAATTTCACCCGAAAGCCGAATATCCCTAACTTATCGTGAGTAGTGTATGTTGCTACAACTTGATAGCACAGAAACACACACTGGAGTAACCTCTCACCTTGTCGCCTCGAGGCCCAGGAACTCCTTGAATACCAGTTGAGCCTCGATCTCCCTACATGCAGACACATGCACAATTAAATGCAAGTTTACTTTTATAAATAAAAATGGAGTAATATTCCCAGCATCTTTCTCAAAACCAACCTTAGGCCCGTCTCTTCCTTGCTTCCCTTGTTCCCCCATGATGCCATCAAAACCCTGCAAAGATAACTTGTTGATCCCAGTGTGTACAGCATCATTAATGACATGTCTTTATTCATGAGGTTTAGTTGACTCACGCTGAACCCTGGAGGTCCTGGTGGACCTGTTGGTCCTTCGAGTCCCTCTAGACCTAAAGGGCCTCGACGCCCTTTAAGGCCTTGTTTTCCAGGAGGCCCTGGAAGTCCCTGAATACACACACACACACACCAAGATGATCTAATTAATTGGCTCAGTGACTGGAGGGGAGACTGACTGATTGTGACCTGGATAAACTCATGATAAAATAATTAAGAATAAAACGTACCAGGTCTCCTTTAAACCCTGGGTCACCCTTCTCACCTGGCTTGGCTTTACTGTCCCCCTTTACACACACACACACACACACACACACACACACACACACACACACACTTCAGTAGTAGTAGCTCAGTAGTTTTGAATCTGGATCAAAGGGTTCTTGCACTAATGGCTTGTTGACATGATGAAAATGGTGATGAATAATGAAATTGCTTTAAGAAATCTTACGGGATCACCTGAGGGTCCAGGCTTTCCTGGCTTTCCACTGGCTCCCTGAAATTTCAGAGAAAAACAAAAATCTCTGAACGATCTAAATAAACCAAACTCAAAATCCATAATGACACAGGTAAGTCCATGTCTTCTCTGGTCAGGTTGTGTCATTGTGTCTTACATGAGGTCCATCTATCCCTGGTTCACCTATGTCCCCTTCATCTCCTGCGTCACCCTGGTGAAACACACAGATGGTAAAGCGATGACAGAGGGACTGAGTGAGGACCCTGTGACACCGGCTGTAGTTCCTTGTACTCACTGTGTCTCCTTTAGGACCTGGAGGTCCATCTGGTCCGGGGTTTCCCTGGGAAAAGAAATATTTTGATTGTTTGCATGAACCAAGCTGCTGTACATGAGACGTCTACATTCCAAATGACTGAAACCTACTCTTTCATAATTATTATTAGCATTACAGTAAAGCACATTTCAGGTCCATAATCTCAATGAGACCCTTTAAATAGTTTTGTACCTGAGGGCCACGGATGCCAGGAAACCCAATCACTCCACTGGGACCAGGCTCTCCCTGGAACACACACACACACACACACACACACACATACAGTATGTATTGCACGGCTCCCTGGTGGTCAATTGTAGTATAAATTGAGTAAATTTCCCCTGATATGTGTGTGAGCCTTTTACCTGTGGCCCAGGTGCCCTTCTTAGGCCCATTTCACCCTGATGGCCCTGACAGCATAAATGATTATTTAATACATATTTTCATATCTCAGTTTTAAGGACAACTTTAGATGATTAACTATTTACTTACTGGAGGACCTTTCACTCCAAGGACACCGATTGCTCCCCTGGGGCCAAGTTTACCCTGAGGAGATATAGATTTACTTACAACATAGTAATACAGTAATATTCTATGTGGTATGATGACCTTTTGTTGTATGG
Organism: Genypterus blacodes; assembly: GCF_046128005.1. NCBI lineage: Eukaryota > Metazoa > Chordata > Actinopteri > Ophidiiformes > Ophidiidae > Genypterus > Genypterus blacodes. The sequence continues at coordinate 5,692,564 of NW_027466870.1, read as the reverse complement.
TGTTACACAACTTACTGGGGGTCCAGGTGATCCAGCAAAGCCTGGAGCACCAATCTCTCCCTGAAACAATCAGCAATGTATGAAACTTGAACAACAGTGTCACCAAAGCAACAATTGTGCGTCTGTTTTTTGTAGTCGTTGTGTATTGTATTGTAACTGTGCGTAACTATACAATGCAACCAGTGAGTTGTGTAAAACTGACCAGAGTTCCCGATGGCCCAGGGAAGCCAGTGGGTCCTCTGGCACCAGGGATGCCCTGCAAACACACAAAGGCAAGAGGTAAAGGAGGAAACTAACAACGAACAATGAAATGAAAACCTTGGTTCTGCTGACATCTAGTGGTTAAAATTGTTCAAGATGAATTTTGTGCCAAGAATAGTACATTTTAAATCAAATCAAGTGACACCTTGATGGATTTTGTCCACAAAATGGCAAAACCTTTTATATTTCGTCCACTTGTATTGTGTTCCACTCTGTGCCCCATCCTATCATCACTACTTACTATGTATCCAGGGATTCCAACGAAGCCTCTGGCGCCTTTATTTCCCTGTTTAGAACATAGAAAGAAAGAAACAAGAATCAAACACACATTACTCTGTATTATTTGTGTGTTTATAGTTTTTTCTTTATTTATTGGGGCCCATTAACGATGATGATGATAGTTAATTGATGCTTTGCGATACATCCAAATGGATTATATTGCACAAATGCCAATACATTGTAAAAAGAGAACATTAATGTAGATTACACATTCATTAATTACAACACAAAATTATCCAATATCTATTTGGAATACGCAGCCATCTCATTCAGTGTTGTGAAACAATAGATCCTTATTTGCAGTAAGTGACTTACGCCTGTTCTTTTATATATAAGCCTTCATTTGTTTTGCTAGATTTCTCTCAAGCATTAAAAATGTATTTCATTGTCCAACTATGGTGGAACGTTGCTTTATGCCTCCTCAAGGGAACGACCTTATCTGCTCGTGGGTTGATCAGAAAGTGAAATTCGGATCACAACCTATAGGTATTAAGATAATGATGGAGACACGGCCCCCTACTGTGCCTAATGGACCCTCATGACTTCACATCATCATCAGCAGCAGCAGCAGCAGTAACATTGCATTGTTCTCCCACTGCTCTTCATTCCGTTTCACAGTCATTTCTTAAAACCTCTGTGTGAACATAATCACATTCACAGTCAGAGCCAGACTCCAGCTCCAAACAGCCTCAGACTCCTGCTCCCATGAATCAGTGTTAATGGCTGTTACGTTTACAAACGATTATACGCAGCATGACACCACGAATTGGTGTCTTCACAGTTAAGGACATTTGCAGTCGTATGTCATGTTTGCTGACAATGTAAAAACTTTCTTGTCTTAAATCCTTCATGTTCAACTACAATATTATTAATAATAATGACCAGAAGTCTTTTGTAAACTGGGATGTATTTGTTTTAGAGGTCGGCTGCAGACTTCTACTCAGAGACTTGTTTATCGTTGTTTACCCCAAAAACATGCTGTTGAAGCTCATTACATATGTGTGTGTGTGTGTGTGTGTGTGTGTGTGTGTGTGTGTGTTGGATGCTGAACCTGACCTTGTCTCCTTTTTGCCCTCTGTTTCCTTGTGGTCCCGCCTCCCCTTGATAACCCTAAAGTCAGAGGAAAGGGAGATATAACTGACAAATGTAAACAAATGAAATGAAACTAAATACAGTATTTTCACCTGGCCTATATGGAGAGATAGATACATGGATCATATTTACATGTTTACGCTACTGAGGCCTCCAAAGTTTAGTTCCCCATAACATTAGAAGTCCAGGACAATCTTACCCACTCACCCAGGTCCCCTTTGCTGCCTTTCTCTCCTGTGTAGCCTTGGGGGCCCTACAGGGACAAACACAGAAAGATGGACTTTACATATCTTCTACATATCAGCTGTTTAAAGAGCTATTTAAAAAAATTTTACATTTGAAAACACACTAACCTGTTCTCCAGGTAAACCTGGGGCACCGGGGTTAGGATTCTCCCCCAGGATCCCATCTGGCCCAGGTCGGCCCTGGGCACCTGGCAGCCCTTGTGCTCCAGGATTGCCCTGAAGTACAACACAAGATGAAACACAACTTGTCTAGTCCCACGACAATGTGCTTATTATAGAGGCCAAATAATAATTTAATTGGATTTTCTTGTACTTATTTCTGTTTCATTGTGTTCATATTTTCTACACAGACCTTCTCCCCATCAGAATAGAGTATAATGCTTTAATTAGTTTCTACAACACTGAGTAAGGCAAAGTAACTACCTAGAAAATGTCACCACCATTTGCTGATTTCTTTTGTTAGTAAAAATATGCACATTTAAAGAAGCAAAAATCCCTTTGTTGTTATTATTTCATCATCCTGTCATATCTCATCATTTTCTGTCAAAGAGCTTTTAACTGTTGAAATTATTTTTTACCACATAGCAGCAAATTCAGAAGGCTTATAAACAGTAATCTTCTTGTCAAAATACAGCGCTGGTATGAAAACTCCCTGTAAACACAATACATGCTGTTCTGCCTGACATTATTGTTGTGTTGAAGTCAAGTGTACAGCAGTGTGATGGTGATGACTGGTGATGTGGGATAGAATGAAAAGCCCATTTATAATTGAAGTCAGTATGATTGATTTTGTGATTGTGGATCCAATTCATAGCAGTTGAATGTGGAGTTTACATCACAGGGAGTGTGATCTATAATACTGTGTGTTGAGCTTAGTGTTGTGCTTTTTAAATGTCTGACAGCCAAAGAGGTGTAAATACACAAAAGAATCTTCATCATGAAGGTGTCATGAAAGGAACCAGACTCATTTAAATATGCAGATCATAAAAAAACACACACATGCAGGTTGGGAGTCAACAAGGGAGACATCATTGTACTGAGTGCTGGACTGATGAAAATAAAGACACTTACAATTCCCCCTCTTACTCCTTTCCTGCCTTGTTTCCCAGTAATTCCAGGTGGCCCCTGAAACACAGAATCAAGCAATGACGCACAACATCACACCACAACACACATAACAATCTATCACCAAATAATACATAGAAGTTTGTGTTATGAGTTCTACTTACAATAAGTCCTCTATCTCCAGGAGGTCCATGAGGCCCCGGAGGCCCCTTCAGTTTCTGAAGATGAATGAACACAATGTCACTACAACACTAAAGTCACTATCTGCCCTTGTGGTATAAACTGAAGGTATGTAGGTAAGACCTTCCTCCTACTCTTCACATTCATCAGTCATAAAGAGGAAGACATTTCAGTCAAATGTTCTCACAGTACTCATGGTTTCATCTTCTCATACATGTCATGTATTGTAAATACACCAAACTAAAGATTGTTTTCAGAAATGAAGTTACAATTATTTTTAAATACATTTATTTGTTAAAACGCCTACCGGCCAAGTAGAAATCAACTTCTTGTAGACTTTGTTTTTCTGTAAGGAAAGGGCAGAGAGAAATCAAATTGTTTTTATCTTACATATGAAAAGCTACAAACTTACAGAAGGTCACATATTTCCTTCAGATGATCCTTAAATAGGCCTGAACTTTCAAAAAGAAGCAAAATGTCTTACAACATAATCTAATCCAATGATTTGCAGAGCAGATTAACAAAGGCTTCACTCTAGAACAAACTCAGAATATTTATGTGAAAATTAGTCAACATGAACCAAGACCACAGTCCACCTTAAATTCTTCCCACTCTTCTTCAGAGGTTTTATACACAACAATGGCAGGCATTCCAGGAGGGCCGATGGGTCCTCTGTATCCTGTCCGCCCAGTCCTGCCCATAACGCCTGCATAACCCTGAGAGGACAGAAATACAACTCTTTGATATGATACACTAATCAGTGCAATATAACAGAATCTGCCTCATTCATAATAATTTAATGATCTAATACTAATACATACTTTGTCTCCTTTAGGTCCTAGAGGTCCCGTTAGGCCTGGTGGGCCCTGTACTCCCTAAAGAAAGAGTAACATACAAGAAGACAGAATATAAAATCTACTACAAGAATTAATCAGGTTTATAGTTATACAGGGAATCTTAGGTTGTAAATCTAAGTTACAACATCTCCACCAACATACACACTGAAAACACTGGCGGATGTCAAGTGCTGCTATTTCTGTTTACCATACATCTGATGAGGCACCAATATAATTAAGATCAAGCTCAGATTTACATTTTGGCATCTAATCACATTGCTATGCAGAGTACTAATGTTTATTACTTTTCCAGTGATCAGGGCTAGGAGTGTGTGTGAATGTGTGTTTGGTGTCCTAAAAATATAAATAGGTTACACTGTGTTCCCTGGACTGAAATAGTATGTGCTGGTTTTACAACGTTAAGGTGACAGTACCAGAGTTTGGCCAGAGGAGGGAGATCATGCCTTTTATTGAGATGACCAACCCCTCCCTTCTACACATACATCACTTCACACACACTCACACACACACTTGCATGGTTTCCTGGTGTTAGCATTGACACAGACTGATCCTGTCACCTCAGTCATCAAATCAGCTCCATGCAAACTCAATTTCATCCAAGGCTTTGGCAGAAAATGAGATAAAAATATCACGCTAATGTAATTAAGATATCCTGTGTGGTTGGTTTACACTTCTACAGCCTCATTAACACACATGCTTAAATAGAACAAGACAGATGTGCTGGTGGCTACTTGTAATTTGAAGAACATCTCAAATGCCACCTAAATGTAGTCCCCGTCTTACCCTTTGACCTCTGAACCCAGGTCTTCTGCCTGCTCCTTGGTGTCTGGCTGGCTGATTGGTTGCATGGACTTTCTGCTGTGAGGATTCAGTCTGTGATTGGATGGTTGGCTCTCCATTGCTAAGCTGGTTTATCCACTCTAATGACTGACCATCTCCGCCAGTGTCGTCATCATATATTTCTTCTTCTATCCCTGCTTCTCTCCCCACTTCCTCCCCCGTCTCTAACTCTATGGTAGCTTCATCTGTATCTGTCCCACTCCATTGACCCTCTTCAGGACGCTGTTGTCGTGATGATGTATCTCTGTCTGTTTGCAAATTGCCTTGTATATCATTAGTCCCACTGGCTGATGTATTATCCATCTCAGCCACCATGTCACTGCTACTCAGCGTTCTTACACTTTCAGGTGTGGGAGTTGAAGCGTTTCGGTTTGGGGCTAAGCCCTCAGTTGCTGCTCTCTCCAGTACTTCACCTGCTTCTGTAGTTGTGAAATCCACATCTGGAGCAATAACTGAAACTGGAGGTGTTGCCAGTGGTGTGACCTCCTGTCTCTCCTCTGTCACTCCTACCCCTGCAGAGGACGGGAACACGCTGGGGGCCGCAAGCCTGGATTCTGTGGTGCTGCTGTAGGAAGGTGTATACCAGGTAGAGAATGCAGAGACCTCTGGCCTTACAGATACTTTATCTCCCCCTGTCCATCCAGACACGATCCCTGGAGTTGTGGGGCTGTCAAGTTTAAAATCAGGGCTGAATATTGCTGTTGCAGCGGTTTCCAAGAGAGATACATCATTTTTTGTTGAGTCCTCCTTGGCTGCATGGGTGAAATAATCAATTTCAGCAGAGAGAGTCCTTGTTATGATACTTCCTTCTGTACCGCCCGGCTCCCTCATAGTGCTTAATAAATCAGTTTGAGAGTCAATCTGGGGTTCAACCTGTCGACCCTGCTCAATTTCCTTCCTCACAGTCTTTGGTTTGCCTTTGTCTTGGTCTAATAAGCCCTCAGTCTGTGTCAGACTGTGTGTTTCAGTCTGGGTCATCATTACAGGTGAGGTGTCTGAAGGTGGATGTGACTGGAATTGGTAGGTCAGAGAGGGAGTGCTGTTCACTGGACCCAGGCTCATTGGGGCCTGCTCAGTGGGGTCGGTCCACAGAGGTGCGTTTGCAGAGGGACTTTCTGTTCGGGAAGATTCTGTGAACGCAGGCTTAATGGCGACGTCATCAGTAGCTGCTGACTCCTGTGAAAAGTCAACATGATGACAAACAAGAGGAGAGGTCATCATCAGCTAAAATGTAAATTACAGAGTTAAAGCTACAGTTCATGATTTAGCTGAAGCATATTTTATAGAATTATGTCTCTTATGTTCATGTGATACCAACAATCACCACAAGGGAGCGACTCAGAGTCAGTGTCAATCATGTCTTCAGTTTTCCCCTATAAGGATTCTGTCCATTACACAAACTCAGCAACTGACACTAACTTTACCACACAAAGAATGCTAACTTCCTGCCTCGCGTGACAACAACAGAATCATTCTTCATCCATAGCTCCATAAAAAGAGGCAGACAGGACCATTTGTGAAAGAGTCAATTCAGAAACGCTCCCAAATTAAAATGCCTCACGAGTAGAAGAGGACTGTGTGCAGCTGGTGTCCAAAACAAATTCCAGTTTTTACAACGTCAAACCTGTCTGAGACCAAGACTTTGAGGTTCTCACACACAGACAGGAATGATGCTAGAAGAATTTTAACCAGGGCAGCACAGTGGGTAAATATAGCCAGGGACACAACATCCACACGGTCAACAAATCAAGGGAAACACAGATAGATAGAGATCTCTGCTTGTGCCAACGTGCTTTTAAATCTGAAAACACAAAATGTAATAAAATATCTGAAAGCACAAGACCCCTCAGTTTGGCAAAGCACAACAGCAGCGGCAACAAAGAATCCTTACCTCATTAAATAGAGTAAATACAGAGTTTAAAACAAGCTTACTGGCAGGAAAATGAGAATAAGAGAGGCTGTCATCCCATAAAAGAGAAATGTTTGACCTCATCAGACCAGGTGGCGTGTACCTGACAGTAATGTGTGTGTGTGTGTGTGTGTACCTTTGTGTCCGTCAGAGCTGAGCAGGTGGTGTTGTAATCTCGACAGTGGTGCTCAGCTGCAGTGGGATCTCCTAAAACAAATATCATCTGCTGGATGCTTCCCTGAACACAACACACAGACAGACAGGGGGGCAGGGGACAGAAGACAATTTGTGTTAAGAGTTGCTTAGCCAAGCTGTAAAGATGGATTGTATTAAAAAACATAAAAAACACTTTAAAGGGAGGGAACTTTATGATTACTGAGGCTGCTCAGCAAAATGTTGTTTTGTTTTGTTATATCATGATCACTTTATATGGAACAAATGTATGATTATGTAGCCCACTCTATAATATACATGGCCCATATTATTAATGATTATATGACATAATAGCGGGTAGAGACCTGCTTAAATATTTGCATTACACCCCCACCTTCCCCTTCTATGATTTTCCGTGGCTGTCTGTTCCCAGCCTTCCTGCCTCCTTGTGCTGTGGCTCACATGCTGCTGCCCTTTTCACTCGACTCCAAACAGCTGACAGAAGCATGGACTACTTTGAAACACCTTGGTTACTTGGATCACATTTACCCCCATTTGAATATAGTTAATAAAATAAGCAAGTTAGTAAGAAAGTACATAAATAAGTAAGTATTGTTTATAATAATGATTGTCCATCTAAAGATTATAGATGAGGCTTATTAAGGTATTGAGATTTCAGTAGAGGTCAGTAATCGTACAGAGTTGTGAACAAAATTTGTAAACTATCAACATAGAGGCTTGTAAATACATTAAGATAATCTCTCTAACTAAAACTGTATGTCCTTTCTTGAGGACAAAAGGTCAAGGGGAATGTCAGTGCCAAGACATTCTGTGATTTCATGTTTCTGTCTGCAGAGCCATTGATGCTTTGCTGTTCCTCATGTTTGTCACCAGAGAGAAAAGTGAACTCCATGCTACACAATTTACACAATTTCACATGCACACTTGAGCAGCCCCAAAAATGATGCAGGAGACATACAGCATATGAGCTTCTGGAGAAAACCACACTAAGATGAGAGCCATGACAAGTTCCATCACTTACAGATACGACTTATATCCCATGGAAGCGATAAGAGAGTGAACAAGTGATCCCAAAGGTTTTGAGATGATTTTAGAGCTTATATTCATCTTTAAAAAGATAGAAGATAGAATCACAATCATAGATTGCCTTTATACTCCAAACCATCTGAAATAACATTTGCAAAATATAGCATACACAATCTCAGAATTCAACAAAGCATAGAAACCTTTTAAAGAATGCAGGAAAGATAAAAGATTATATTTAGTCATACTTTACAAATATTATTGTCAGATTCCTATGAATTTAAGATCAAAAACTTAACTGAAAATGTATCTTTCTGCTCCATTACAAAACTGTCAGCTTGAAAGTGAACAGACACAAAGACACACACACACGCACACAAACAGACTTACATAGCTCAGCAGCAGCAGAACCATAACAGAGCCCTGCATGGTGTCTGATTAAGTTGACTCCTGGACTCCTCTGACTGCTGATGTGACCGTAGGTGTCTGTAAGTCAAGGTGTCTGCCCGCCTCACACACACACACACTGATCCACTAGAAAAACACACCCCTCCCCGGAGGACCTAGCCCAACGCTGGCCTGACTGACCACACATGTACATCAAGATGGGAATCAAGACAACAGTCTCATATGTGCTTCCTGTGACAGCACAGGGTCAGACAGCTAGATCAACACAGCATCACTCCATCTCCAGCTGCTCAGCAAGCAGGCTCAGGCCTCAAATCGTGAAAAATACAAAGAAATACTTCAACAGGTGATATTATGTGCTGTCTCATGACTCTGATGCTGTACAACAGGTTCTGTTTGTGTTCCCCTTAGTGTTCCAGACCGGCAAGATCGGAGCAGATAGAAGTCAAAATGAGACTTTACAGTAATTCAGCCAACAGTGACGTGATTCTGGAAGGAGGTATGAAAGATATCAAACTCTGACTCATGCTGCTCCAGCTGCCCCTCTTCCCTCCAACCACATCAATCAGAGCAGGTTTATGTGTACAGATGTGTCAGTCTGAGGGTTACTGTAAGTCACCTGCTCTAATGTACAAATACACACCAAAAACTGACAGTGGGCCTCTGAATAAATGTTCCCTATCTCAACAAATGTTTCGTATAAATAAATTCATTACATAAATCTATTTCAATTTGCACCAACTTCCCTGTCTGCTTTATTTACCATTGAACTTTACATTGGCTGTCCCTCTTGTCTCTGACGTCCAGGGTCAGGAGGAGAGGACTGGGGCTCAGGTGAGGAATGTGACACCTGGTTCAGAAGAGTGAGGGGCTGCAGCCTGAGGGAGAGTTGGGGGTGAGGGAGGGAAGGAGGGAGGAAGGAAGGGAAGGAGGGAGGTGGGGTTGGAGCTTACGGTAAAGGGTGTGTGGTAGGTCTGCGATGCTCCTCCCAGCAGAGTCAGGCCCAAGGTGTTCACCTGCTGTCCCAGACCCTGACGCCAGGGAGAGCTCTCCTGTAGGTGGCAGTCCAGGTAGAACTCCAGCCTGGATGAGGAGATGCACAGGGACAGGCTGTGCCACTCTCCGTCCAGCAGAGGGGCAGCGGGAAACCTGAAGAAATGGATTTGGGAGGTAAATTAGAGAGGATGTGTTAAGAAATTCTGAAGTTGTATAAAATTAAATAGTATGTGACAGTTGAAGTTGGTGCTTCTTTGCTATCATGTTAACAATAACAGCATTAGAACCTTCACATCAAATCTGCCTGTCCAAGTTTGTGTTGGCATCCCCTGGTGGCCAAGTGTGAGTGTGACGACCTAAGATGATGAAGATATAGTCCTAGCTTGATCCTTTAGCTTAAAGGTGATACATTCTGGTTATCTGAACTCATAAAACTCTTCCATGTCTCCCTGAACTACCCACACCTGATTAGTTAATTAAGATCAGGTGTGTTCGCTTGATAAGTAATTGGTCTCTCCCAGCTCTTAATTAGCTAAACACAACTAATTGGGATCTTAGGTTGAGACCTTTAGGGACTTGTGAACCCGTGAAACATTATGTGTTATAAATGCATGCAGTAACTGTGCGGCTCACTCGTAGTATTGATCCCACGTGCCCATGACCATGAAGAGCCTTGGCCCCACTCTCAACTGCAAAAGCTCCTCCCCTTCCTGTCCTAAAACAGCCAATAGCGTGCGCTCCTCTGACCAGGGGCGACCCAGACGCAGACGCATCAGCACGCTCAGCTCGTCTGGAAACCTGTCACGTAAACGTTAACACACAGGTAGGAGGAACACTTACAGGAATACATACATCCAGTACACTCACACTCTCCAACACTCTAATGCAGATCTTTCCTGTTTGATCTTTTCTGGGACATTGATGCTTGTGAGAGGAGGACAGCACAGATTTGAAACTTGCAAGACAAGAGTGAAGTCTTCGGTCATAGAGGTTTGTTTCACAGGCGTATGTAAACTGTATCACAAAGCTGTCAGATTCAGAAGGCAGTACTGCTCAGCGTGTCAAAACTTCAAGGTCAAGTTTAACAGCAAAGCCACGAGGTAAATCCCTTCAAAATACACTTGACGGAAAGGAAAGTCCGCCCTGCACAAACAGCTTCAGACGTGACCTTGTCAACTCGTGGAAAATGAAGCCATAAAAGATGCATTCATGTGCTCAGCTTGTCCACAGTGGCACTGGGACTGAGGGGAGATTTATGAAGATAGATATGTGTTTTGGGTTAAATACCCTCCATCACAACAATAGGTACAACAGATTCTGTGATGAAGCTAAACGATGGTTTAGGTGTCTGTGAGACTTACAGAGGGCCGAACACTGCGGGTGTGGGTAGGAACAATGTGGCGTACTGTCCTATCTGGTAAGCTGGACAGCCTCGCTCGTCCTCTGTCGTTGAGACATTGTAGTGAGAGGATGTCTGCATGTCCAAAAGCTGCAATAGATCGATTTCTGCACAGGAAATAAGAAGAGTATGGATGATTAATAATGGAATTATAAGGGACCGCAAGCTTTTTCCTTTTACAGAAGCTCTCTGTGGGAACTGTAAATGCGTCACAGCTCTTACAGGGGTTTGTCTGTTTGTACTCCTGGTTCCTTCCCACAGTCCAAAGACTTGCTGATTAGGTGACGTGTGAACTCCAAACCCACCCTAGGTGTGAATATGAGTGTGTATGTGTTTGCCTATGTGCGTCAGCACTATGGGGGATTTGCTCCAGCCCCCTTTGGCCCACTACAGCATTAGTAGAGTGTAGAACTTTCACAATTTGTAGACTCCGGAGGTAAAACAAACCTATCGGCAAATTGTAATTATTAAAGAAGATACAAATAAGTTAACCTTTGCTTACCTTTGACCCCTGGTGGTAACAGCTCATGTCCTCTCCCGTGATTCTCTGCTTTCAAACAGGGAGAAAACTGCAGCGGCGTGCCCACTGTCAAAGAATGTCGGTCAGCTCTTCCTGTACACAAACAAACCCCGAGCACCAGGAGAAGCACAATAGGGACTTCAAAACGGATCCGAGGGGAACTCCACATCCTGCGTGTCCTCTGTCGGAGGACGGAGAAGGACTGATGCTGCAGAAACATCTCAGCTGCTGCTGTACAAAAACCTGGGCTGGGTCTTTCTCTGGCACCTCTGTCCTTTCCACACATCTTACATACTCAGCTCTCAACAACAAACGAGATCTCTCACCTACTTCTCTGCTTGGTTTCCAGTCACACTGAACCTTTCTCACCTTGTTATTTTTGGGACTACGCACAAAACGTACACACACATACAAACTGGTGCAGGTAGACTTTCCTGGTGCAGCTAATGGGTTCAGCCATAGCTATGAAAATTCACAATATCATGAAATAACTGGAGACACGGCTGCAGACTTTACAAACGGGCTATAATAGCCTTGGGGATGTTGTTCAGATTCTACATATTCTAACTAACTTGGAAAGTTTTTTTAAAACCTCAGAATAAAATATCTATAAATACAGAAAAGACAAGCGGCCTCTCTTTAATGAGCAGTTTACACAGATATGTAAACACTTGTTTTGTCAAAGTCATAGACATCAGGCATTAGGATTCAAATAAAATTGAAACAGTGCAACAAATCAAACATGGATTTATTTGTACAGATTATACTACATATTTACTTCTCTAAGAAATCCAGGCTCGACCGGGAAACTGGTAAAGTTTCCCCAGGCACAGATTAGGCGGTTCTGTGCAGACTGATGCCTGCAACGCACACACATGTCACATGAAGAGAAGAAAGCACGCCAATGCTTCAGTTCTATGGTTTCACTTTTCAGGATATAATAACATAATGTAATCATCTTTGTTTTTGCAGGTCCTGAAATGAGGTCAATCTAACATCAGGTGACCGTGAGAGCAGAGAAACCTGACTGCAGAAGCTGCGTGGGAAGAATTCAGTGCGTCTTCAATCGTTTGTTGAATCAACTTTTTCAGCGATAACTTTAAATAATTCATCATTCTGGATGAGTTCTTGGCTCTCACTTTCAACCACTGCTTTCAGGAATTGATGTTAGAAGGCGTTGTGTCATGCACAGCTCTTTTAAAGCTGCAGTCTATAAGATTGTAAAGAAGAAGTGCGTGGGATCTTGGAGAAGACTCAAATGACTCCCTCCTCTCCTTCCTACACACTCTGCACCAGGGAGAATCTCAAAGGCCTGCAAAAAGTTGATACATTTCCTGGGTGAGAGTTATGTTAAATGTTACATAGACTGAACCTACAGATTAAATGGCCATATTCATGCAAAACCAAGGAGGAAGTATGACATTTTAGTGTCTAACACAGGTAAATGGTGTTCCATATCCTCTCAATGGTTTCTCAAATCAGATTCCATTTTCTTGTTGAGGTCTTGTTGCATGAGCCAAACATTTGTCTCCTTTTGCTCTCATTCCTCCTCTGGGTTTTTGTAAGAAACCCAGTGATTTGTTCAGATGTACGCCATGCTGCCATGTTCTTTTTGGAGAGCAGGGTCTGACTCCTGGCTTTGCTTCCATGTTTTTGTCTGTTTCTAAGATTTAACATGCAAACTGAAGATACAGTTTATTCCATTTGTGAATAATCTTTGTAGACAGATGGCTTATAGCTCAAGCAGGAACAGTTGCTTCTCTGAGCTCAGTGCTGATGTCTGTCCTAGTTGGCCTCAATACTCCAGACAAGCAAACCCCCCATTATTCTAGCTTTGTAGAGGTGGACACACTTGCTGACTAATCATGTGCACTTGATGATCAAAGCTGCCTGTAATTGCCCTGTTATTCATATGGAAGAAGTGAGGCTGCACTTGTTTGTCACTCAAGGTCAGAGTCACATCATGTTAGGACCTAGAAACACCAGACGATTGTTATTCCTTGAATTATATGAAACCACTGAACTGAAACAGGTTTACTTTCTTCTTCAGGTGATATGTTAAGCACAGTCCAAGAAACTAAAGTCTAAAGCCTAATCCTAACCTGTATGCTCTATAAACCAAGCCTCCAACTCACACACACACGCCAATGGATATTTTTCTACTAAAAGACAATGTTTTAGTCCAGTCTGTTTGGGACTCCCACAGACCGTGTGTGTGTGTGTGTGTGTGTGTGTGTGTGTGTCACGCCTCTGCTGGCCTGTGGGATCTTGTTCCAGATGTCCTATGTTCACATTTCAGTAACATGTCAAACTCAACTTGTACAATAACACAATAGCACATGATATAAATATACATAAACTCTTCTTTGCGGGCAGCAGTAGTTGTTTGGAAAGCTGGAATGTTTGGCGATATCGAAAGTGAACGTTGGTATTGAAAATGACAGGCGAGAGCACTTTTCTGCCTGGTGTCTGAGGAGTTACTTCATTGTGGAACAGGTGAAGAAATCCTATTTAACAACATGGATACAGTGAAATCAGAACAATCAGGCAGCTTAAGAACATTAAAAACCCTCTTCATCATCGTTGTCATCGTTGCCATGGTCATCACCTTCATGCAGTTGGAAATGTACAAATATGGAACAAACCGTTAACCTCACCTGTTTCGTACACACAACCTGCTGTGCACATGATTCTTCTCTCATAAAAGCATCCATGTTATTGAACTCATTAGCATCACATGTAGAAAGGACATTTATGTTTCATCGTTATCGTCATCATCATCATCACACGAGGACACATTCAGAAGAAGACACATTCCCGGCTCTATGTACACTTAAGAAAATGGCTTCAGTCGACTCAAGGACTTGGTAAACTGCTACCATCAACAACTGGCAACACGGACAGAGATCCTCTAACATAAAGAACAAACATCCTCAGCACCCAGACTGTCTGAACTCTGACCTTGAGGACCTGGACCACAGGGCCCATCTGGAGACTCCCCACATGTCCAGTCTAGTCCTTGTTGCTCTTAAGGTTTCAAAGAGGTCCAGTATCTAGACATGGACTTGCAGACTCTGTGATCCCTACCAGACAGCCAGAACATAACAAGACCACTTTTAGCTTTGCCTATACTTAAGTATTTACTGATTGATTCTGTCTAATGTCCATGGCCATGTGGGTTCTCTTAGTGTAAACTGTTTGGAATGGCTGGTCGTCAGTTATATATTTGCTAAATCTGTCAGAATCCATCCCTGTTTCCTCGCTACGCCAACACCTATGCACTGTAGACTGACAGGGCTTCTCAAACCACCTGATCCAAAATCTAAAATACATTCATCGCATTACATTTTTACATGCTACCTCTACTTTCACCTACACAAAATGCACTTAAGTCAGTTTCTTGGATTTAACGAGCAGAACTGCTGCCACCCTGAATCATTTTCTCACCATATTTTGTTCAAATAAACAACCAAAACACCAACTTGTGTGGGCAGGCTTGGCACCCGGCGTGTGTGCCTGCAGTGAGCTACTTATAGTACAGTCTGACTCAGCTGTTCTTTTGATTTGGCAAATGTTCTCCCTTGAGAGCACACACACACACACACACACACACACACACCCACAGCTCCTCCCGTCATAAAGCACACACACACACACACACACGGGGACACAAATGTGAAGATGCACACCGAGCGTCCAGACAGACAGCACAGGTGACAGTCAGGCCAGCCTGTTATGCTACTGCTACTGAGAACGTCAGCTTGTCAGAGTGAAAGAAGAGCCATGTGGTGACTCCGATCCCACGTGGAGCTGCTCTGAGGTGACTGATCATTCTATTCGTCTCTTCCCTCTCTTCCTCTCTGGACACTAGCAGTGGTCATCCTCGTCTGTGTCACTTAGCAACTCGCTGGCTCCCGCCGGACTCGCCTCGCCCAAATGCTTTCGGAAATGCCCGTTAGGAACCTGCCAAGAGTGTCTGAGCTGAGGGGCGGAGCTGATGGCGTTGGCCCGTCCCAGACTGGTTGCGATGGCGGTCTCGAAGGTGAGAGTCTCTTGCCCCTGGCCTGGCTCGCCGCTGTGCAGGTCCTCGTGGAAAGGGAGGTAGGGCTCTGAAATGTAGCGGTGAGGGGAAGGGTGGCTCACTCCTGAAGCCTGAACTCCGCTCTCTATGTCAGCCCTCCACGAGGTCTCTGTCAGGCTCACGGGTCCATCTTGAGGCTGGGTCTGTTCCTCAGAGGAGGTCGCCGGCGCGGCAGGAGTTTGCGCTCGGCAGACCAGGGGGGAGTAGGAGATGTACGGCCGGGGGCGAGAGGGGGTCTGGGGTAGCTGACGCCGGTTGCGAGGAGTACTGGACTCTGAGGCTGAATGGGCCGGGCTGCCTGATGTGTTGACCTGCAAGGAATACAGACATTACACACAGTAACGCAAAGGTATGGCGTCATTATGCCAGCATCGTAGTGTTGTATCCCCCTACAGCTGTATTCACTTTGCAGCCCATTCAAAAGAGTTTGCCTGAGCCTCCGTTTGACCTTGTGCACTCCCTCCCACCTGTCTCTGTAAGGCATGGGCGCGTCCTTCACTGGGCGACCGGGACTGTCTCCTCTCACGTGAAGGGTCGTCGCTGCGCTCCTCAGAGTTACACCGGGACACATCGGGGGACAGGAGATGGCGCCGTTCCCTAGATCGCCCTCTCTCATGAGCTTCCACTTCTCTGTGATTGATTTTAGGGCCTGAGGGTCAAAGTATGTGACACACAACAAAGGGACAACTTAAGAATAATCCTGATTTATCCATGCCGTGTTTACAGCTGGGACACGGGCGACTGACCTCTGTAGCTCCTCTGTCGGGGCCGGTACGTGCGGTCAGGACTGATCCTCTCCAGAGAGTGTTGCTCTTGCCACAGGCCGTTCACACACTGGTCTCCAATGGTGGAGAAGGAGCGCTTCATTAGCTTAGTGTCTGCTGCTGTCGTCCCAGACTACACACACACACACACACACACACGCACACACACACACATAGCAAATGCACGCACACACATAGAGAAGTGCACAAATTTGCACACATTTGTTCTAAATAAAGTGCAAATTGAGAATAATTGCCATTTATCAGAAACCCTCAATGAGATGTTCAAGTGTGAAGCCTGGAAGGGGAATGAGAGCGTTGCTGATATATCTTCTATTCTAAATAACTTTGTGGCCTTGTTCATTGAGGTTGATGTTCCTGCTCACCTGTGCGTCCACAGCCAGTCTGGGCATAGAGGAGGCTCTGATAGAAGAAGTCCTCTGGGGGGATTTCAGGGCTGCAGGGTCCTGCCTGGCCTGCTGCATCGCTCGGTTATACTCCACTACGTCTGGCATCTACATCAAGGAGAAAGGAGTGTGTGTGTGTGTGTGTGTCACATCCACTTATTCACTATGACCTCAGCTCAGCTTCAGACAACAGATGGACTTCCTACAACATCAGTGGACATATCTTGGTTTGATCAGACAAAGTGATTACCAGTGTGTGTAAATGGTGGTGGTGATGATGAGGATGGTGGTAGTGGTGGTAGGGTGGGCGGTAGTCTTCCTCCCCCTCCTCCCCCTTCTCCATAGAGTGAGCCAGAGGTTGCAGGAACATGTCTTGGGGAGAGATGGGGCTGAGAGCCACGAAGCCGCCTCTTGTGCTGAGGTCACACACACACACACACACACACACACGCACAGAGAGAGAAGGCATCTGATGAAGTGATGATACAGTAGATTTATCTGCTTTAAAAAGCTAAGCCCAGCATAAGCAACAACGTGAGGAGACATAGAAATTGAAGCTTTACAGAGCAGATCCAGCACCGTGCCGGAGGAACGACAAGGAGTTGGCATTGCATAGGATCTCCTGAGGCAGAGACGAAGCATCCATACGCTGGAACATGGGAGCATGTTTCTGTGGAGAGAGAGAGAGAGAGAGAGAGAGAGACGAGGGGGAAACAGGAAATGAAGACGTGTCCCAGTATTTCACACATTTGCTCAAGCTGTTGTAGATGTTTGGTTTGAATTTGTGCCGGCTTGTCGAACAGAAACAGATGAAGCAATCAGATTTTAGATGAACATTTGTGGCCTAAGTGATCGCCACCTGTTGGTCAATTCTCAGTGGTTGCGAGGGAAAACAAATGAAACCTGTTCGTACTTGAGTCAAAACATTTGAATACATGGCGCTGAGGCGTACCTGCTCCTCCAGCTGCTGTCGGAGCTTCTTGGCTTTACTCTGCTTGTAGTAGTCCATGATCATCATGGCGGCATAGATCTTCCCGATGGTCATGTCACTGGCTGGGAAGGACGCAGCAGAAACAGACGAGACACAGGATTCATGACTGCTAATCAGTACTTTACCTCCACACAGGAATGAGTCTCAGGTGTGATGCTGTTGTTACCTTTGTGAATAGGAACCAGCAGGTCCAGTGTTTTCTGAGACAGATGAGGCCAGATGACACTGATCTCCTTCTGCAGGTCCAGGTCCATCTGATTTCGGTCCTCCCCTCCTGCATACACAGACACACATGAACACACACACACACACAGATTCATACAGATTAACGGCTGATGTTCATTTAATCAGTTGCCCTTTACTGTCACTGTGTGTCTCTGACCTCTGGCGATCTTGACCTCCAGCGCAGTGCGGATGAGGGCCATGAGAGTGGAGGTGAAGTGGACGGACATGTCCTCGTCCACTGGCATGTTCATCAGAACGAGACGCTGATGGCAGCAGGAGAGCAGGAACATGAGTCACAACCAGCACAGCAAGACACAATCATTCAAACACGACACACACAAAAGTACAGGAGCCCAGAGTGGAAACACAACTACACGGCTGCTTTGGGTTTCAAAATAAGAGCTTTTATTTTGGAGATATTGAACTCTGCATTTGCGTGATTATAGATTAATTAAGAAATAAACAATAATGGAAAAGTTGATGAGCTATTTATTTATTTTGACTTTAAACAAAGGTCTGAGCTCCATAGACACTCAAGGCTTCTGCACAAAAGAAACAAAGCCAGATTTCTACCATCATTTCACATCTCTAAGTTTGAAAATAGCGAATACAAATACTGAATGGACTAATTTATTTCTTTATTAGATACTGAGTACAGAGGACTAAAAAGGACATGCTGTACACCTGCCTATTTCCTTATGCTGAGGTTACAGAATAGAAGTAGAATCACAAATATACACTTTATAAGTCTGTACACTTTCAGTTCAAAGTCTTAAATTGATCTGATTTCAGGGTGATGATCGTGTAAATCTGGCTTAATATTGGTGAAAAAAAGCGAAATCAGAGGACTGCTGGGCCTTGGTGGAGGTATGTGTTCTCTAAGAGGCCTCAGGTTTTGTAAAGGAAAAACTCACATTGTGCAGTAAGAGAATAACGTTCATCTGCAGTGGAACATGCTTGCAATCACACACGCACACACACACACACAAACACAACATAGCACACGGCGATGCAACACTGGGCTGTGGCTCATGCAGACAGACACAGTGTGTGTACCAAACAGAGAAGAGAGTATGAAAGACGTGGAGGCTTCAGAGCAAACGTCTACTGGTGATAACTCTAAGCATGTGGATGTGTAACAACTCTGGCTGAGGTCTATCAGCCAGCTCAGAAAAATACATTCCAGCAATGAGGCTTCCATCAGATAACAGTAAGCAGATAATGAGGTCTTAGTTCTCTGCCAAGATGCAAAGCAAAACAGGCAAATCAGTATTCCAGCATTATCTGCCGATGGAAAACACTGGAACATGAAACTGTGTCAACAAGCCATCCTCCATTGTGTAATCAACAGAAAAATGCTGCGCTTATCCAATGTATGACACACAGAATGAGGCTTAGCAGCGCCGATCCTCGCTGGTTACACTATGAAAGCAGTGCCTGTCAGTCTCCAGTGTCTCGTCTACCTTATATGCCACCTTGGAGGGACATTTCTTGCCCAGGCCTAGAGGTGGCGACATGTTGGTCAACATCTCATACATGTCAGTGTAATGGATACGACCACTGGGGGCGCCAGGTAGCCAGGGGGGAAATGAGGATGGGAAAATGAAAGAAGAAGAGGGTGAGGGGGAAGGAGGAGGGGAGGGAGGGATGTTGGAGGGTGGAGGAGAGATTGAACAATGAGGGGGGAGTTGGGGGAGTGCATTCCAAAAGGAAGGGAAGAGGGGAAGTGCACAGAGGGGGGCAAAGAGAGGAACAGAAATGGAGAAGATACAAAAGAAAGGATTATTTCCAGGCATTATAAAGGAGAGAATAAAGGAGAGAAAACACAGGCTGCATTCTTTCTATGCTGCCAACAGGGCATAGAAATCTGGGAGAGGAGAGAACTTTGGACGGGATGGGCAAAGGGACGACAGTCTCACTGGATCTGGTACAAATATTAAACACGTACTTTGTGCACAGTAGATACTGTGTGTGTGTGTGTGTGTGTGTGTGAGAGAGTGAGAGAGACAAAGGTTATGAAAAGGGCTTTACACCAGATCCAAAAGGTAGAAAGAGACAGGCGTCCCTGCATCCAGAGCAAACATGAGATCTGGATCAAATGAAGAGCTTTGAAGCATTAAGCTGTCTGCTTCAGGGACGTCCTGTGCCTTAGTACCCTGAGACTGGACTGTGGTCATCCTTTGAACCAGGCAGGTCTGAGTAGCACCTCTAAGGCCAAGCAGGGTGGTGAGAGTTGGTGATGGGGAGGGAAGGAGGGACAAGAGGAGGTCAGGAAGGATCCCAGACTGAGGACGCAGAGGGGGGGAGAGGGCGGGGGGGTTTGTTGACATGGGGGGAACCAAACCTTGCATGCCACCCTGTGGGGGCAGTTCTTTCCAAAGCCCAGGGGAGGCGAGATAGTGCGTACAACTTTGTACATCTCCTTATAGTGGACCCTACCACTGGAAAGAACATACATGTCTTTAGTTGTGTGTAGTTACAGATGTGGAGACCAAAGCCAGGAAGAGTGAAGCCAAAACAGAGGCTCAGTCCTCTGCTATCAAACAGGTTAAACAATCTTAGGACAAAATATAAACATCATATCAGTCACAGAAATATTACTAGGAATAGTTTTACAATATTTTCATGCTTAAGAAGGTTCTGAACACACTGTACTTTACATTCGTGAGTGGACATGAGGCATTGACTGTATTTTGAACGCTTTAGTAGCATTTGTATGTACACGACTGCACTATGGATGGATTTTGGATAAAGACACTGACCAGGCAGCGCGGTCATACTCCCCCCAGATTCGGACAAACTCATCCAGGTGGTGGGGGCCCAGGATGGAGGAGTCTCGGGTCAGATACTCAAAGTTATCCATGATCACAGCCACAAACAGGTTCAGCATCTGTGAACGGAAACATCAGAGCCAGGACACAACTAACTAACATGGACAGCTTTAGTCTGAATAAGGAGTTAGAGTTCATTAGTCTGCCTGTCGTACCAAGAAGGAGCTGAAGAAGATGAAGGAGACAAAGTAGAAATAAGCAAAGTCAGAGCCGCAGCCCCCCTCGTGGTCAGACGTGAGCAGTGCAGGGGAGAGGGAGGTGTCCGTCTCACATTGCTGACCCCCCAGACACGACAGCATAATCTCCTGCCACGACTCCCCTGTGGCGCTCCTGGACACACACACACACACGCACATTACACAACACCAAGAGAAGGAGAGACTTAGGGACTGCGGCCAAACAGCTCACAGTTTATTCACAGTCAGTCCTGCCAAAATGGAATGTGTAATCAAAGCATGGCGACTCTCACCGCCTGCTTTACAGACAGCTTGTACCTCAGACGCTGACCAACAGCTTATGTGTCCTTTTAATGCAAACGCTGAAATGTTCAGACACAAGAATTTACTTGAACTTGAACTAGAGAAAGAACAAAACCTGCCCTGGACTTGAACCCCCCCTCTCCCCTCTCATCACCAGAGGTTAAGTGTCTTAAATGTTATCCAGTAAGGAGCTGAGTGGACGCTGCAGCATCTATCACCCCTGACATTGAACGACCCCCTGGGTACTTAGTGAGCAACGTAACCTAGCAACATCATTCTGAGGTTTGGATCAATGCTGGATCTGTGTTTCACCGTCGCTACACCAGCATATTCAAGCCAAATGCAAAATGGATCATCTGCAAATGTGAGCAACAAAGTATTCAATATCACATTGGATCATTTGGTTCATCTGCTGCAGCTTCCCTTCACTGGATTTACATTTGGTTGTTTTTCCTTTTTGAGCATTTTTACATCGATGATAAGTCTAGCATCCTTAAGTACAAAATGCTAAATAAGGACTTTTTCAAATATAATTACAAGAGTGAAGGCTTTCAGGAGCGTGTGTGTGTGTGTTTGTGTGTGTGTGTGTGTGTATGTGTGTGTGTGTGTGCGTGCGTGCGTGTGTGTGTGTGCTATTTTGGTATTGGAGACTGCAGGGATTGATGAGAGGGCAGGACAAACCTGACCTAGATTGTCTTTGCTCAAGGAGGAAATTATAAACAAAAAAGAAACCACATACACACATACACGCCCTCTCTCTCTCTCTCTCTCTCTCTCTCTCTCTCACAAACTGATTTCCACTAATTCATCACCGGCAAAAGGAGGGGGAGTGCTTGTTTGGATCATTATCAGTGCAGCTATAAGTAAGTAATTTTTGCATCATGTGCATTGAGGGTGAGCCTCTTGTTTCCTTACAGGATGTACTGTAGTTGTCTTAGTAACCACATACAAAGAACAAAACCTTTATTTGATGTTTCCCTGTTTGCTGAACAAATGTAAAATATATAAAAAAAAAAATGGTGAGTGGGAAATACAATTATTCCAATTTTTCTGTCAGAACAAGAAATCCAGTGAATGTAAAGAACACAGAGCCTGTTGTTGTGTATGATTTTGTTTCTGCACATTCCTACCTGAAGAGCAGCATCAGAGCACCAGAGAAGCTCTTGAAGTTGTTGTGTTGGTTAATGTGAGTCTCCTCATTCAGCTTTATGTTTCCAAACACCTGATTCATAAGCCACAAGTGTCAAAATCAAAACATCAGACACAGATATACAAACACCTCCAGAGAAGAGATCATACAAGCAAACTGCTACATGTGGTGCTGTGAGATATGAACACTTTATCCTGGGAGATGCAGACATTGATCAGGTTTCTGCTTGTTCCTGACCTGCATGCCAATGATGGCGTAGATGAAGAAGAGCATGGCAATGAGCAGACACACGTAGGGCAAGGCCTTAAAGGACTGAACGAAGGTCCACAGAAGAATCCGGATGGTGTAACCTTGTCTCAGCAGTTTGATCAGACGAGCCGCTCGGAACAGCTTCAGAAAACTCATGTTGAATGTGTCAACAAACTGGCAGAGGGGGAGAGCAGAGAGGGGAGGGGCGACAGTGGAGAGAGCAGTCAGGCTGATAGTTACAGAAATCCAATATTAAAGCTCACATAAACACTGACAACTGAGGGAGCCGATAGAGACTGAGAACACACTCCCTCTCTCTCTCTCTCTCTCTCTCCGTCAGGCTTTGCTCACCCTTACTCAAGCTTGTCGTATTACCTGCAAGTCGACTATTATTTCGGTGATGCTGCCCAAGACGGTGATGAAGTCAAAAATGTTCCACGTGTCACGAAAGTAATTCTGTAGGGATAAAGGAGAGGATTTGAGTCATTTTGCAAAGGAAGAATCACACAACAGGAGCCTGAACCCTGATTCAAACTGTGCCTGCTCACCAGAAAGCCGAAGGCCATGATCTTGAGCACACACTCGACAGAGAAGAGAACAGTGAAGGCTGTGTTCAGGTGCTTCAGTACAGCCTCGTACGCTGGTGGGGCTGAATAATACTGAAAACACAAAGGAGTAGCAAGGGGTAAAAATACAGATAAATAGACAGAAAAGTGGAACGTTCCCTTTACTGCGGCGGCCTCCTCCTGATCCCAGCGTCCTGAACATCTACAGGTTGATGGAAGATTCCTCCAGAACCATAAATAGTGCCTCGGTCTCAGCACCGCTCATCTGTCGCAGTATAAAAGGAGCCGTTCCTCCAGGGGCAGCAGTCGCAGTTAATGAGGTCATGCTAAATAGCAGCCCCTGGACATTATAGATCAATATTTAATACAGGCTGAGTCACCATGCGTCTGTCTGTCTGTCTGACGGTCTGAGCGTCTGACAAGGCCCGGGAAAAGGCCACTAAATAACGCGGAGAGGCAAAAAGGGAAACATCAGCAAGCGGCGGCGAGATCAGCGGCTCCAGATGAGACATCGCCGTGTCACTTTCTGCACGTCCATGTTTGTAGTTTGGAATGACACATCAGAGCGTACTTTAAATCCAAAGTGTTAACAGTCACATGTTCGTAACAGTTTTTGTTGCTATTAAACTATTTACCTATCGCACCGTCTTGTTGCTGAGAAGAGAGAACGCATGAGAGCGGAGATGAAGGGAACATGAGAAGCTACTTGGACCGGACCTGTAATCCATCCAGTTGTCTATTTCTCTGGCCTTATTAAAAAATGTCACACCCCATTATGTTGCCTTTGTCCTCACCTTCATCATCAGCACAATGGTGTTGAGCGCGATCATGGCCAGGACGGTGTACTCGAAAGAGGGTGACACCACAAAATGCCACAGGCGGTACTGAAACGTGTGCCTGTTCTGGGGCATGTACCGGGTCAGGGGCTTGGCACCGATGGCAAAGTCTATACACGCCCTCTGAAACCAAGACGACAGGAGACACAAGCACGAAACAGTGAACAGGAAGACGTGAAGACATGGAGACATAAGCAGTCAGAAGTTCAGAACTTCTTGTGTATCCGTGAGGCCTTGCCAGACTCGCTCACCTCGTTCTTCTCCAGGCTGCACTCCTCCATCATCTTGTCCCCCTGCTCTTGGAAGGTGATGATGATGAGAGCCACAAAGATGTTGACGAAGAAGAAAGGAAAGACGACAAAGTAGATGACGTAGAAGATGGACATCTCCATTCTGTTGCCGTGACTCGGACCTCTGTCCTCCTCTGTCACGTCTACCGAGTGCTGCAGGACCCTGGGAGACAAAAAAACGATATTAATATTAATGAAGGCTGAAGCAGGAAAACAATGACATCACTGAGCCTAAACTATTCCATTTCAGAGAGTTTGTTTACAGGAAAAAATGCCAAATATTATTTTAAGAATTTGGCAGTTTTTCCAACAGCAGAATCAATGATCAAGACTTGGAACAGTCCAACCTTGGGAGCTCTGTGAGTAAAATATTGGCTTAACCTTATTATGACATAATGAATGGCAAAGTCTCTGTTAAACTAATCACATCAATTACATTTCATTCATCAAAGGTCAGATTTGACCGTCGCCAATGAAACAACCCAGATGTTCAAAGGTTATAATGTTGATAAAGACTAATGAGCCGTGTGAAATGGAACTCCCATCAGACTCACTGAGGCCAGCCCTCGCCGGTGGACACGGTGAAGAGGGTGAGCAGGGCCCAGACCACGTTGTCGTAGTGAAACTCGTGCCTCTTCCAGTCCCGTCTCTTCACCTCCTTCTTGTCTTTGCCGTAGTCGATGTAGTAACCCCTGAGAAACGGGAGAGAGAGCGCGGGCGACACGTCAATGGCAAAGAAAGAGAGACAGAAAGGAAGGAAGTGAAGTGAAATGAATGTTGAGCATTACTGGCAGTCCTTCTCCGTGTCCTTGGAACTGTCGGTGCAGTAGAAGAACTTCCCCTTGAAGAGCTGCACGGCAATGACGGCGAAGATGAACATGAAGAGCTTGTAGACGATGAGGATGTTGAAGACGTTTTTCAGGGACGTCACCACGCAGTCGAACACCGCCTGGGGACAGGAGAGGACAGACAGACAGGTTCCTTCATATCCGGTGTTTACTCCTCCCTGTGAATGGCAGAGATCACTGCCGCCTCATATTCTGCCTAAATCTTCCCTCATCCTTTCCTTTTTCTCTCTTTCCGTCCAATTTTCCCTTTTTGTGTGTGTGCATGTGTGTGTGAATTAGCAGGGACGTGCAGAAGCCAGAGTTTTACAGCACTAACCAAACTGTGTGCACCTGTTTATGCAGAGTCATACGCTCGCGGCGATTTTTACACAAACCCAGCCAATGAATAATAATGAGAAAGTGGCACAACTCTATAATTGGAAAGGGAAGTGTGATCATGCTGCAACATGCATCTGATATTTATGAAGATTGATTTGTTTATTTAAATCTGATCCCAACTGTAGCTAAGATGGGGAAGGAGGGACGGGAGACGAGAGCGTGTCTGACCTTCAGTTTAGGAAGTCTCTTGATTGTCTTCAGAGGCCTGAGGACACGCAGCACCCTCAGAGATTTGATGGTTTTGATGTCCCGTCCTTTGTTATTTCTGCATAGGAAGATGGACGGTGTGAGCATGGAAGCAAAGCAGGAGGGTTTAAACTTTTACTATTTGGCCAATAACTTGTTGGGAAAATCTAGAACTCAAACTTTGTTCCCTGGATTCACAGTCTATTGACATCCTTTCAAATAGGCCACGCCCCTTAACACACTATATTTTCTGCCGTTTAGGATTGACAATCTCACACAATTATAATTACGAAACGTCACATGTAGAATGTCTGGATCAAGCAGGACAAAGGCAAAATCACATTTATTGTTGTGATAAAATTGGCTGCTGAAGTTGAGAGGGGGCGCGGCTTATTGTTAAAAAATTGCTGAGTCATGAGTGAAGCTACTACTTAGGCCTAAAATGAAACATGAATTTTGCCAATATCTTTGAAACCAGACGTGGTCCAATCAAATGTGTGTTTGTTTGTCGTCGTGGAGGAGTTTTAATCATTTCAATATAGAACTATTTTAAAGAGAGAAACACATTTTTGTCTTTTACCCCATCACATTGCTGCCGGTCATTCCACAGAGGCACGATCCACAGAGGGACAAACAGGAGAGAGGGACACGTACATCAACAGTTATAATCCCATCAACATAAACAGATGAGACGTTTACATTGTGGCCAGTGAAGAAGAAGAAGAAGAAGAAGAAGAAGAAGAAGAAGAAGAAGAAGAAGAACAAGAGCTTGTCGTCAAACATAAAACACCACTTTGAAATGTGAAAACTGCAGACACTCGCATGTTTAGATGCATGAAAGATCCATGTGAGTAATTCAAACAAATCATGAGACTGACGTAAGGGCGAAGGCCACCAAAGCTCCCACCACCACGATGAAGTCCAGGATGTTCCACAGGTCCCTGAAGTAGGAGCCGTCATGGAGGATCAGACCCTGATCGATCATCTGAGGACAACGCAGGGCCATGGAATGAATACAGATGGTTTGTTTGTCTCTCCAAGGCTAGTACGATGTATAGTTAGGGTAGTATGTGGTTTGGTGTCATCGTGACTCAGAGGGACTCACCTTAATAATCATTTCAAACGTGAAGACACCGGTGAACACGTAATCAAAGTAGCGTAGAACCTGTAAAGCCAGTGTGAGACAGAAGGACAATCAGATATAAAGGGAAACTAACTTGGTTGGTTTCATGATTTGCAGCTCTCAGTGTGTGTGTGTTGCCGTGGTTCATACTAAAACACACACACACTGAGATGAGCCTCTTTCCACCCATAACCAAGCTCAGTATGTCTCTGACTCTATTTGTCTCACTTCTCAGCAACTTAATTGCTTCTCGTCAAGTAACATTTGCAGTCTTTTACAAAACAAATTAAGCAAATGTATTTTGAAGACGGGCTGTGTTTATGTTTCTGGCACTTTGGCTGCGTAGCGTAAACAAAAGGACTATGAGGCCCCAGGCTCAGATAAATGGACACGGAAATTGTATCTCGGAGTCATCAGAGCAGTTTAGGAAATGATAAAATCATCTAACAGTGGGGTATTCTGGATTCCATTACGCTGTCTTGTGTGGATGTTAGATGAACACACACAAACCTTGTTCCAGTCAGAGGTTGTGGCTACAGGGTCCTCAGCAGCCAGCGCTATACTGCTGGCAGCTATGACCAGCAGGATGGACATCTCAAAGTACCTGAGGTTCACCACGTAGTGACACGCCCGACGCACCCTGGGAAGGAGAGAGGAACCATGCGGGAGAGAGCGAAGGGAGGAGGAGAGGAATTCACACAGTGCAGCAAATCTAACGTCTGATCTCAATCGTTGGGCTAAT
This sequence comes from Genypterus blacodes, assembly GCF_046128005.1. Taxonomy (NCBI): domain Eukaryota; kingdom Metazoa; phylum Chordata; class Actinopteri; order Ophidiiformes; family Ophidiidae; genus Genypterus; species Genypterus blacodes. Next base: position 5,665,170 of record NW_027466870.1, on the reverse strand, counting down.
TATGAATAATCAACTGTGCATCTGCTCAAGCACTGTGAATACATGAGATGTCTGAAGTACTACCAGCTCCTCATCGCACTGATATCATGGAATACAGCACTTCAAAGGAGTCCACTTTACTACAAGGACCCTCAGAAGTCTGCTCCAATGGGAGAAGCTGTGAAAAGGACAACAGTGTGCTGTGGTGTGAGTTGTAGCAGCAGCAGCTTACGGGTTGTCAGGTTTGAAGATAAACATGCTGTCTGGGGTCACAGTGATGACAGGATCGGTCTCCTCTGCCTCCTCCTTCTCTGACTTGCAGGCTTCGGGATCTTTACTGTTGACTGGAGAGCAAAAGGAGAGAAGGAGGCGAAGTAAGGGAAGATGATAGAAGAGGAAGAGGAACATGCACATGAACAAAGCCACTCAGAAACTCACAAGCACGATGTTCATTAAAAACAAATTACTCGGGGAAATATCAGCTGAGAGTTGATTGATTCCAGCAGCGGCAAAGCAGAGCAATCAGTGAATTATGTGGATTGATTTAGACAATGACGTGGCTCAGTGCGTCTCCAAACTCTGTGTGAGAAACTACTTAAGCCAGGTGTTATTGGAGTGAAATGAAGCGTGACTGTGCAACATTACGGCCTGTTCCCACCTCCAGTTCATCCCAAAACTGAATATGAGAAATTTGGCAAAGCTTTCCATCGGGGTGTTAGTATCTTTGTTTGAGCCCTTCAGCTTTCCGAGCATGAACAGATCACAGACGGCTCAGAATCTGTCCCAAATACCTGGAGATGGACACGTTCCAAACAGGGAAGGCAACAAGTTCAAGAGACGACCAGGAGTCTCATCTGTTCCCTACCTGTGATGGTGGAGAGCTCCATGGATGACTGCTCATTGGGCACATCAACGATCACACTGGAGCTCAGCTGAGACTTGTCCTGGTCCAGACACGCTGCTGTGTTCAGGTCCGCCTCCTTGTCTCCTTTGTATTCCTCTGAGGCAGCAGGCTGAGGAGGCTCGTCCTGATTCTGAGCACGGAGGTCAGCTTGGCTCTGGTCATCTGCTGGGTCAGCGGCCCCTCCTTCGCCGGGGTCACCCTGTCTGCAGATATCCAGACAGAATCACTTGACTGGAGAAACTGGAGCGCCATGAAACACGAGGAAAGTCGCTTCAGTGCTCGAAAGGGAAACTCATGTGTGTGTTACAACATCACAGACAGAGAGAATGAATAGCATGTGTGAGATATTGGGACGTTTCTCTGCAGCTGATCAAACTCAATGAGATGTTATGGTTCTTCCCTTTATCTGTATTATTCCCTGAAGCTGCAGTTTATGAAAACACATTTAGCTTTTACATTCAAAAGCTGATGTTTGGGAATATGCGGAGGAATATTCCCTCATCCCTGATCAATCATTTATCACAGCAGAGAAGAAAATACTTTAACTATGAAAATGGCAACTTTATAGCCTGATCTTAAGTTGTAACAATGTCCTGTGTGTAGTGTCCGAAGATAGAAGCACATAAACGCACATTAGAAATAAAACCACATAAAAACAAGGATTTTGTGGGTTGCTACTCGACGCTCCAAGGCCAGCACCTTGGGAACTGTTGCCATGTTTATGCAAATGCAACATCCTGGAGTTAATCTGGCCAAAGAATTTGCATCTCACTCACTCACCCCCTCCTCCTCCTCCTCCTCCTCGCCCTCCTCTTCTTCTCTCCTCTTTCTAATTCTGTGAAAAATACAACCAAACAACAACAAGCCTGGTCTGAAATCAATCATCTACCTGCTCAGCTCTGGTTGGCACAGATCTCTGTCCTTCTTCTCTGTCGCCGTCTCCTCTGAGTGTTTCTTCTTCTCCTTGCTGAGGGAGCGGCTGCCCAGGTTGTTCCCATCCCCGGGCGATGACCCTTGACTTTTTGCCGCAGTCTGAGTGTCACAGTGATGACGTGGCCTCCTGCCCCTGAACGCGACGTGACCTCCCATCTCAGGGGTCAGCATACCGTTATCCGGCGGTCTAAACTTCTTCACCGCCCTGTGCTGACGCTCGCAGTTTAACCTGGGGCTCCGGTGTTCACTCAGTGTGCTGTGACTCTGATTGGTGCTGAGCTTTTCACTGTCGGACATGGACTCTGACTCCGTCGGCTCTGGTACAGCCAGAGACGCGGGCGCATCAGGAAGGGGCGTGTTGATGGGATCAAGCGACTCTGGCACCAACACTGACACGGGGGGTTCAGGTAAGTCAGCAGATAGTGCAGGATCCACGGACACAGAGGAGCCTGAAGCCTGGGTCTTGGCGGGGGACACCGAGGGCGGTTGCGGCTGTCCTTGCTGGGCCTGCTGGTCTGCGGCGGGAGGCCCGTCCTTTCCCTCCTCGGCGGCGGCTGCTGCAGCGGCGGCGTTGAACAAGATCTCCCGGCTGGACATCTGGCGTTGTCTCCTCAGCTGGCTGGTCCTCTGCTCCCACACGGACATGGTCATCCTCTTTCTTCTCTCTCTCCTGGACATGAAAGAGTTAGAGGGGTTGAGAGGTGGGGGTGGGAAGCTCTCTCTGATGCTGCCCTGGGCCTCCTCCAGGGAGTAGGAGTAGGCATGGCGGGTGCGGTGGATGGCTCTTTTCCTGTACAGGTAGGGCCGCCTCCTCCGGCTGCCTCTGTGGAGAGAGGGAAACCACACAGTATTAGTAACAAATCTGTTTCAAACACAATGGCATAGTCAGAGTACAGTTAGATAAAGGTCAACATGGTGGAGTTAGCATATAATTTGAGACATTGTTAATTATGAGTCCAGATCCGGACCGGTTTGTATTTGCATCCTGTGTATTCAGTTAAGGACTAATTTGGTTCAAAATAGAGTTTCTAAATGTGAGTTGATGGACTCAAATTGCTACTTCATGCTTCCCTTTTATGTTTCATGAGATGCAAATTGATTATTGCAGCATTCACACTGAGAGATGATTATTACAGGACACATCAAGCACGTCTGTCAGATGTTCAAGCAGTTTACTGGCAACAATGAGCAGTTTGGTTTCAACATGAAGCAGTTCTGCAGGATCAATGGAGATGTTATGTGAAACATGTGAGTTAATCTGTGGCTGTAATTTGTTTAAAATAAAGAAGAAGTGTAAGATGCAGAATGGAATCAGTGGAATAGATACAGTATAAAGAATAATGAATCAAATAAGAGTTTGGAGGTACAGGACAGAGCATGGAGGCGATATTACACAGGATGAGTCTAAGAACATATGCCCATTTAAGGAAGTCAGGCAGATGTTAGTGAGGGATTCAGAGAGGTGAACAGACAGTGTTACTTACTGGAGCGGGGACTCTTGTGCGGTCCGTGTTATCAATGAGCGATTGGTTGAAAACAAGACATTAGTGCTTTTGTGAGCAGAGACAAAACAGGGCAGGAGACACACAGCAAACTGTCCTCAAAGGCCACAGACATTCAAATGTATTAAAAGGATCAGAAACCTTATCAATGCCGTTACCAACTGTTGCAAATCGGATTGGATTGCAGCGTCAAGGCAAATGTTCATTACTGACTTTATTCGTTTGACCCCCTGACTAAATACAGACTTTGTTGTGTGTCTCCGTTTGGAGCCAAGCGGCACATTGACAAACAAGATGGTAGAGAAGTATTAGAACAGTCTCAACAACATTCATAAACATTAACAGTAAGCGCAACATTGATAAGAAGACACTTTAGGGTAGATTGACATGTTAACACACAATCAGAGCTCCAGTATGGTGAGAAAACACAGAGATGGGTTCCATCAGCAAAACACAGGGAGAGCAGCAGAGCGCAGGTATTCAGAAATCCACCACACTGGGATGCAGCTCTGAACACCACTGCCACCTCAGAGCACTGACACATCAGCATTCAGTTGCTTCATGCTAGCGGAGTGGAGAGGAAATTCATACGCCGAGCTCAGTCAGAGGTCAGAAGAGCGATTGGGTGAGGGATTGAGTTCTGCCCCATGGAAGAAAAACTGAACAGACACTGAAAATACAATCCAAATATTCCAGTCCTGCAGTACGAAAGGTGAAAAGCATTCTCAGTGAGTGCGTGTGGAGTTTCTGTTTTTCTTCCTCATGCCGACCAGGTGCATGCATTCCCAAAAGGTGAAAATCATCAGCAACAGCCCCCCCCAAACATGCTCCATCTCCTTTTCGGGACTCAGCAACGGCTATCATGCAAGGTCAGCGGGGGTCAGGTAACGCCTGGGTTTCAGCACAGATGAGATCAGAAACCCTTTAAGTTCAGAGAATCCTTGCTAGCCCGGACAACCCTGTGGTATTCCACTCTCCGCTATGGCTTCTGACAAGAGCCTGACCCTGACCTCGACCTGGCCCGACTAAAACTGAATCACTACAACAATTTATCCTTCCGGTCTAATTCTGCTTCTTTCATATCTACTTCTTAAATGTCAAAAAGAAAGAAAGGAAGAAAGAAAGAGATATTACATCATAATGCCATGTTATGAAATCGTATCTTGTCATAACCTACATGCCCATGCAACAAACTGCTTGGCTTTCAACACAGCGTGCACACACAACCAGAAGTGTCCACTCCTGTGCATGCACATGCACATTAAGCACCTACAACAAGGCACTGTGTAATCAATCCAGGGCCGGGAAAAATCCATCCTGCAACCTGGAAAACTGGGCATTGATAAAACAACATCATATTTCTTACAGGAACCAGGACAGATCAAAGCTCATCACAAGCTGCATTGTACTCTGCTCTGGCAACAAAGCCCCCTTAGAGAAGTAAGTCATTGCTATATTAAGTGCAGAACTGCTAATGGACACAACATTTTGTTCATTTGGTCACTATGTAACCTTAATGACAACAGTAAAGCATGTAAGCATTCCAGTAACCTGGAGACATAAGAGTCCAATTTAGAGAGAGAACATGCTCATGCATCAATAGTGTCTACAGTCCCTAATATTGATTCTCTGAACAGGTCTGTATTGACTTGAAGCACTTTCAGCCAGCACTTATACATGAAGCAGCACCACTGAGATCTCTGCATTAACTCCATGTCCACCTACAGCTATTCTCCATACTCTGGTTTCATAACTGAGGCACAACAGCTGCACCAGGCCACCAACTGGCTGTGTGCTGAGGGCAACAGCTCCTGCTGAGCGCTGGCACATTGGCCTAAACAGTTTGTGGACATTCCCTGGAGGATGCAAGGGAGGGGAGAGAAAGAGACAGATGAAGGAGAGGAGAAGGTCAGGCGGGGAGCATACAGCACTTACTCTGAAGACATAAAGGAGGACAGCGGTCCGACCTCCTTCGCCTTCTGCAGAGCATGCTTCTGGTTGAATGCTGCCTCTGCCTCCTCTTCATCCTGGTTTAACCAGAGAATAAAATCAATGATGTAAGAAAGATGAAAGGAGCAGAAAACAGAAGTGAACATGAACTGAATGGACATTTGGCCTTTCATCATATTATTATTACAACCTTTTTTCTTTTCTTTATTTTTGTTGAATACCTTGGTTAGTTCTTGTGCATTTGCAAGGTTGTCCACAGCAATGGCCAAGAAGACATTCAGCAGAGTGTCTGATCACAGCTGTGTTAAGGACAAGGGCAACAACAGCAGCAGCAACAGCAGTAACAATAAAAATAATGACAATAATCAGGAACAATATGGCAGGATGAATAAAGAAAGATACAGTTTCCAAACAGGGTGAGAACGATGAAGTAGATGGAGGACCACATGCCAGACTTCACTCCTCCTTGAGACCGAATACCATTGTACATTACCTCATTCCAGTCCTCCCCAGTGAGGATCTGAGGGCACACACACACACACACACATTGCATATCCTCTGCATTGTCACTGCATACACTAACAGAGCAATGAAGTGGCCGCTTCCTGTCCACACCTGGAAGACGGTCATGATGGCTGCAGGGAAGGTATCAAAGTTTGTTGGTGTGTAATCTTCAAAGATGAACCTGAAAGAAAGATACACAACTTAAGACGTTTGTTTGGTCAGAGAGGAAAACATCCTCCTCTTCTTCTCTCCCCTTGTAGCTGGCGATGAAGCAGGGGGGCCATTTTCTGTGCTCTACGTATATAACAGATACCAAATAGAGTTCAAAGACATGACTGAGCCTGTCTGCCTCATCCAAGCTTTTTTTTTTAAATGACTTATTCTGTGAAAAAGCCCTTTGACTCAAGGGGAAGCAAGCAACAATAGAGGTGTGTGTGTGTGTGTGTGTGTGTGTGTGTGTGTGTGTGTGTGTGTGTGTGCGTGCGCGCGCGTGTGTGTGTGTGTGTGTGTGTGTGTGTGTGTGTGTGTGTGTGTGTGTGTGTGACGAAGGCAGAATCTGAAATAGTCCCTTGGTTTAGAGAAAGCAAAGGACAATCAATTCTCTCGCTACAAAGCTTGTGGTCAGAGGAAGTCGACGCATTGTTGCCTCTGATAAAGGGGAAACTACTGAAAGGTGAAGTTTATTGGGGAAGTTCATGACAAATCAAACTGAAGCTCATTCATGCAGCTTCCGTCCCGTTAATTAGCACACCTGTGTCCCATTTGTGACACGCTATTGTAAAGAGTGGAAGCTGGTGAAAGGAGCAGCGACACATTTCAGACCCACAGCTTCACACAGCTTCACACAGCTCCCTCCAGTGTGAAAGCAAAATGTTAACATCAGCCAGGGGAAAACTCAAATCTCCTCTGAAGAGCGCTTCACGTTACCTGCCACCAAAGAGCTGCATGCCGAGCAGGGCAAAGACGAGGATGAAGAGGAAGAGGAGGAAGATGAGGGAGATGATGGACTTCATGGAATTCATCAAGGAGACGACCAGGTTCCTCAGCGACGCCCAGTACCTTCACAGAGACAAGACAACACATCAGCTACACCAACACCAGTGATGTACAGCGAGATGCTCTTTGTGAACTCTATCTGACACGCTCACTTGGTGATCTTGAAGATTCTCAGTAGACGGAGAGCTCGCAGGACGCTGATACCAAAGGAAGTGCCCGGTCTGAAGAAACCCCACAGCACCTCAAAGATGCTGCCCACAATGACCTGTAAGATATGAATAGAGAATGATTTACTCCACAGTCGAGACACAGAGACGGATAGAGAGGAAGAGAGGAGGTGTCAGGAAGGAGAGGGAGAACTAACGCTACAGTCGAAGCAGTTGAAGGAGGAGTGGAAGTAGAGGCGTGGACCCAGGCTGTACATCTTCAGGAACATCTCAGTCAGGAACAGAGCCAGGAACAGGAACTCTGCATAGTCTGGAAGCACAAAAAACACACAGCCGTCAAACAGCCGTTACCCTGGCGATACGGCACAGATGAAACCAGGCGTGACTCACAGAGGAAGGTGGACAACCAGGGGGGCTGGTTGTGATGAACGATGGCCACACACAGCGTGTTGAGAGCCACCAGGCCCAGCACGGTCCAGTAGAAGGTGTGTGTCTTCACCACACGGCGGATGGAGATACGCAGGAGACGCTCCTTGCGTTTGAAATACGCGGTGGGACCTCGCTTGGCGCTCCTGATACTCGCTCGGGCCATGGGGACACCTTTGAGACAGACAGATGGCACATGATGGCACATTTCCAACCTTGTTGTGTTCAGACACACACTCCCCCACGGAGCAGACAGACACACACTCACCCACAGAGGAGATGTCCCCGTATTGTTCTTCGCCTGATTGTCCCCGATGACCCACGTCCATCCCTCTCCTCTTGATGGTGGTGGCTCTCTTCAACACTGCAGACAGGCAGAGGGTGAATAAAGATGTGGGATGCAAACAGTTCAACATATATGGAACACACAGTGAAAGGAAGGGCTGCCGGGCCGACTTTTGGGCAACGTGATTGCGCAACAGAGTCAAAATGATCAGTTTGTCTCACTGCCAAACATCCAGGGTTTGATTTCTGTCTGTATTCTCATTCTCATTGTTGTTGCCCAAAAATGGCCTCTGGCGTGATCCAACCTTACACCTACAGATCTATAGATCATCTCAGGCAGCTTATGCAAGGGTGGAATCATACAGTATAGCAATGAAAAGATAATGGTGAAGCAAATGAAAAGAAATCTCCTCTGCGTGACAAGCTGCAGCCAAAAGGGAGAGAAGCTTTGGTCTCATGAGCGCTGCAGAAACATGAGACGTTTAATGTTCAAGCGTAATGATCCAAAACAACCCAAACCCAAAACAAACCCTCTGCTGCTTTATACCCCCTCAACATGGCAACCCATGCGGCTCAGCAGAACATGCATTCATCTTGCGGTACAGTATATTGCAGTGCTGCCAAACAGTGTCGGTACACACACACCGTGCAGTGCACACATGCCATTGTGAGCATGATGAGCGTGTTTTGACCTTTACTGAGCGATGTGTTTATGTCTGTCCTTCATTCTATTCTGCCTCCACTGACAAATCCCCACCGAGGTGTCATTTTGGAAATTGCCTCACGTCAATATTTGCTTGGAACATTTTTTTAATAAGCCTCTGATTAAACATGCGCACACACACACACACACACACGCATTCACACACGAGGGTTTGCTTAAGACAGGAACATGAGGTCCTATCAACGCACAACACACATACACACACACAGAGCTGCCTTTTCAGACCAGTGGTTGCTAAGGCAACAGCAGTGCACCACCTTTCTTTTTAATCAAAGCTATCGGAGCTTCTGCATTTATTTCCATCACAACAGCTGGGCCCACTATCTGATCCAGCACACATCTGTGTTACTCTCTGACAAATCACATTATACACTGCTGCTTTCGTCATAGTGTTTGTGTGTGTGTGTGTGTGTGTGACCAATGGGGTGGGGTGGTGAAGCTGTTGACGGAGGACGGTCCTCACCATAGGAACCACTGGTACTCCACTCTGGGAGACTCCTGAGAGCTGCCAATCAATCAACATTTTAATAAAAGCGGTGCTGGTTTAGTGAGGAGGAAAGGTCAAAGCGGAGGTCAAGGGTCAGAGCAGGGCGTTAAGCTATTTGTGGACTCTGGTGTGTAGTGATTCTGCCTATGTGGCCTATGTGGAAGAAACAGATCCAAGTGACATGTGAGTGCAACAGAACCAGGCAGCATAATGACCTCAGCTGAAATTAAATGTATTAATAAGTGTTCGTTCCTCCACATGACAACGTGAAACCACCTCACTGGAAACGGTTTTGCTTTTATCGGTGTCTGAGACGTAGTCTGTCAAAATAAGACCAAAGACTCATCAAATACTGTGATATATGTATATATATGTGTGTATAATTGCCTAAAGGGCCTTAATATAAGACATTTAACCTGATGGCACCACAGAGTAAGAGTGTGTAAGAACAACAGAGAGAGAACAAAGATCTGTGCCGTCTTACCATCCAGGGCAGAAGGTCCCGAGTTCTTATTCTCCTCAGCCAGCATCACCTCTTCTGTAACACAAACAGGTGAGACCATGAGCATGACTGGGACTATACGCTCATCTATTGATTGATTGATTGATTGGATCGATGTGGGTTAAAGCTTAAACTGTTGCATGTCTTCTTTTCCCCTTTAAATCCCTGAGCGGCGACCGTCACCTGCTCGGTCGATCCAGGCCCGGTAGCCGTTGAGCTCCCTCTCAATCTGCTGCTGGCGTCTCAGCTTCATGAAAGCCCTACGGTTCTCCACCCGCTCTCTCTCTTTGGCAAATTCCCTGTAGAAGCAAAAAATGACATTTATTTGCTTTCTGAGTGTACTGGATGTACAGACGGAGGGGGGAACAATTCCTTTAGTGGGCTGACGGTCACTGGAGACGGAGCTATTCTAGTCACGAACCCACTCGTCACTCGGATATGAGGGGAGGAGAGGAGAGGAGAGGAGAGGAGAGGAGAGGAGAGGAGAGGAGAGTCTCCATTGTCCACTGACAGTATGAGTTGTGACATTTAAAATTGATGTTTCAATAATACATAAGACACATTTTGTCCAGGCGATCTCCCTCAATCCCAGGTCTCACCCAGAGAGGACTCCCAGCACCAGGTTGAGGACGAAGAAAGAGCCGATGATGATAAGGGGGATGAAGTACAGCCAGTTCCAGCTGGGGCCCAACGCGTCGTCCGTCTGAAACAAAACCAAAAATAGGTTTTGAACTCCAATCAGGTGGGTTCAGAAAGGTCCCGTACATAAAGACGTTCAGCTTCTAGATTATTCAACACAATAATAAATAAAAATATCTGGTGCACGTTTTACTTTAATATGTTGACCAGATGAGTTTATGAAATCATGTGACCTCAGAAGTCGATGAACGGTTGAAGATTCAGAAGTGTGGATGGGTAAACAAAAACAAAAAAAATTCTATCTATCTCTTCAATATCATACACGTAAGCAGCAACAGTTCCTGCGTCATGCGGTCATATTAAATTTATATTGCATATTTATTCAGAGTACTGTATTTCATAGGTGGGCACGGGGCAATCTAATCCTTATTCTGTTCAGGCTGTGCACCATCCTCCGTTTCATAATTCTCAGGAAAGATGGAATAGAAATGACAAGCTGAGACCGAGACAGTACTCCCTACACTGACATCACAACCCAGTACCACCACACACACACCCAGACACACACTCAGACAGACAGATCCAGTCAGATCCCATCAGCGCACTCGGGACAAAGCTGCTCATTCATTAAGTTTAATGGCTCTAAATTGAGACACAACTGTGACTACACCACAATGATTCAGTCAAAGATGAAGACCGACACCCTGTGTGTGTGTGTGTGTGTGTGTGTGTGTGTGTGTGTGTGTGTGTGTGTGTGTGTGTGCTTACATTGTAAAGTACAGTGGTCCATCCCTCCATGGTGATACACTGGAAGACTGTGAGCAGAGCAAACAGGATGTTGTCAAACTGCGTGATGCCGTCGTTGGGGCCGATCCAGGTGTCGCTGCATGAATACTTGGCCGGGCACTGACGCACGCCGCACGGGAACTCGTACTCCGACGAGTCCACCGTGTCGTTTTCTGAGACAGAGACAGAGACATGCAGGGAGAAGAAGAAGCAATGAGTCGTTTCCCAACTAGACAACAAACTGACATGGTGCTGAATGTAGTGAAACGTTCCGTGGCATGAAGGGACACAGATTACAGACGCAGGAGCAGATGTGAGGGACAGATGTGTAAAGGAAGGACACTGCACCAGTCCAAACTCTCCCAAACGTCATCTTCCTGTGATGTCTCTTTGTTCACACGCTCGTCTCCCCCTCCTATCGTCATGTCTGTGCTGCGTTCAGGGCCCTTCACAACTCTGAGTCACAGTTATTCATCATCTGTCAGCAACTTCAGCCATTCAGTAAACGCAGCAGCTCCGTCCATTCACTGAGAGATGTGTGTGTGTGTGTGTGTGTGTGTGCTGGGACATGAGTGTGTGTGTGCTGTGCAATGTGAATTAAATTACAACTTGACCTGATTATGTGTGTGTGTGTGTGTGTGTGTGTGTGTGAGAAAAGTAGTCACTTACTGTAAATGAGCTGAAATCAATACTGTGTTCATCTCCTCCTCTTCTCTCTTGATGACTTTTTAAAGGTCGTTATCTGTCTCTTTGCTGATGAATTCATTAAAAGTATGGTGTGTGTGTGTTTACCCAGAATTCCCCACTGCGGCGTGCAGGTGTAGTGGAGTCTGCCGCTGTAAAACTCCAGACCGATGATGGCGAACATGAGGATTGCAAAGAAGAGCAGCAGGCCGATCTGCAGCAGAGGAACCATGGCCTTCATTATAGACTTTAGGACTATCTGCAGACCTGAAAGTAGAACACACAGTGACTGGCAGGGCTAAACACACACACCAACACCCACATACACACACACATACACACACATGCACGGTCTCCAGGTTTGTACTCACTGGGGATGCCTGAGACCAGTTTGAGGGGTCTGAGGACCCTCACCGCCCTCAGAGTCCTCAGATCCACTGAGATGTTCAGGTGCGCTCCTGCAGCAGCCAAGATTCTACGCACATTCATAAACATGTGCATGCACGCGCCCACCCATCAGCACCCACACACACACACACACACACACACACACACACACACACACACACACAAGAAGAGAAACAGAATCAAATTGTTAATGTCTTAGCAGATCAGTATGAATGCTGTAATTTCACGCATCCCCCGAGCCGTGTGGAGAAACGTGGAACCAGGACACTCACACACACACTCACACACACACACACACACACACACACACACACACACACACACACACACACACACACACACACACACACCGTGACGATGACACACGCAGCTGCAGGACGGCTGCAGTGGTTAGATACGGAATGTGAAGACATGAGGGTCTCCAGCAGCAGCCAGAGAAAACACAGAAAACAATGAGGACGCTTTATTTTGGAGTGTGTGGGGAAGAGGAGGGGGGAGGGAGGCTGTCCCCCTCCTCCCCCCCGTGTGTGTGGGAGGACGGCTGTGACAACTGATATTTAGGAGGAGAATAAAGGAAAGAAAGCAGCTCTATCTGGGGAAGGAGGGACACCCTGAGGGACTGACGCTCTGGACACACACACACACGTCACCGATGCACACATGGACCCAAATACACAAACACACACACACACACACAAACGCACAACTCAGGGTCTGTTGTGACTTTTTACTTTGTTTTCACCCCTGTGACCTTAAACCATCAGAGCAGCGTCTCTCATACATCCTCATTAGTTTGTCCTCCACCTTCCCTCTCTCTCTCTCTCTCTCTCTCTCTCTCTCCTCTCATCTTTCTTTCAAACTATTCTCTCCTTCCAATTATACTTTCTCTCGTGTCTCTTTTGCGCCTTCTTGGACACACACACACACACACACACACACACACACACACACACACAACACGCTGAATCAATGCATGAACGCCCAGGGAGCAAAACAAAAGGGAGATTTTGCAAAATGGTACAGATTTACATCAGAAACATGGATCATATATTAACAAAATGGGCAAACAAAATCTCCACGTCATACATATGAGCGTCACTCACACACGCACACGCACACACATACGCACACACACACACACACAAACACACACAAACACACACACACACACACACACACGCACATGCACAGCAGCATCACACACCCGGTTTAATTCCTCCGACACTGTAGTGAGAATTAGTGCCGTTCATAGTGTGAGAACACATGGGGTGTCATCTGATTTAATTAAGGAACGAGAAACAGAGAGAGGAAGAGGAGGGAGAGGAAGAGAGAGAGAGGGAGGGAGGGAGGGAGGGAGGGAGGGGGGGCGGGGACTAAAATAGCTCACTATCACCCACATAAATTTAGAAATTGAATTATCCTCATGAGCCTCACACCTCCCTGACTCTTCCTCTTTATTTTTAATTCCTCTCCCTTTCCTCTCCCTCCCTCCTTCCCTCCCTCCTTCCTTCTTTCCCCTGCTTTGTCTTCTCTCCTCTCCTCTCCTCCTCTTTCACCCCCCCTCCCGTCACCTCTGTCACCCCCCCTTCCCCTTCTTCCTCCGTCTCTCCATCGTTCGTTCAAACCATTAGTCAGTCCTGGCTGCTCTTTAGTTGTTATGGAGACGAGGGGAGATGGAGGCTCTAAAAATGGCTTCCTCATTTACTCCACCGTTAGTCAGTTTCCACAGTGGAGGGACCACAAGGATCCTTCACTCTAATTAAAGTATTAATACCACAATAGGAAAAATACAGACGGGTTTTCCGTCAACTTCAGATCAAAGGGACACCAGTATGACATCGTCTGGTTTATACTCACACACTCATAACCTCAATATGCAAGAGCTGAGTGTGGATGAGGTTTGGAATCATGTGCTTCAGCTGCCAGGGTGTGAGAAACCTCATGATCGTACAAGGTGGACTTGTTTTACAGGGACTTTCAGGCTTTACATAATAATAATAATAATTATAATAATATAATCCCCCACACTGAGGTTACTTATCTACTTCCTGTCTCAAGAACAGAGGGGCACTTTCAGCATTTACCTCTGATCTCATAACCATAATATTTAGCTGAATCTATCTCTGTAATCTTTATATGTTTTATGATCATTTTAATGGGCTGTATGATTGTGGATGATTATGATTAAAAAGCAAATGATACAAAGTTATCACAATTCAGTACTCAAGACGGAATCATTAAAGAAGCAGCTCCAAACTGTACTTAAGTCCACACACACACGCGCACACACACACACACACACACACACACACACACACACACACACTCACACTCACACTCACAGCATGTCGTATTAAAACACTTTTCGTCACCTGGAGCCGTCACACATTTCCCAACAGAGAAGAAACAGCTTGGTTCACACTCGGCTTTGTTATCATCTGCGGGCGTTGCGTGTGTGTGTGCGTGTTAGTGTGTGTGTGTGTGAGATCCACCGCAGTGCACTGAGCTGGTCCTCTGGTCAGAGTTGTCGGCTCTGATAAGTGAGACACACTGACATACCCTGCAGTGATGACAGCTACCCACTGCGTGACAAATCTGTCTCGACAACCGTCACACCGTGATACTGATAACTCTGATAACTCTGATAACTCTGTGACTTATGCTGCGTGTCACTGTCAAGCTCATCACTAATACGATGTGACTGCACCTCCACTATTGTCATAATATGTCTTTATATTAGGACACACAGATGTCACCTCGTCCTGTCAGATACAAGCACATTCCTGCAGTATAAGGTTCTATTTCCTGTCCTGCTGTTTAATAATAACAATGAAGTGGATGAAAGGAATAACAGCCTGTGGATTTGGGCGGGTGGACCGTGTGTGTGTGTGTGTGTGTGTGTGTGTGTGTGTGTGTGTGTGTGTGTGTGTGTGTGTGTGTGTGTGTGTGTGTGTCTGTGTGTGTGTGTGTGTAGTGGTCTTTTGTCGTAAGTTGCCCGGAGCCAAAACTGTTGACAGTTACTGATTTGTAAAGGGAAGTTTGAATTACTGTGTTGGTCTTGGTGACATGAATGCAGTAATGGGGTGTGTGAGTAGTAACAACTCAAACAATTACACACTGCAGGTAGCTGTGTGTGTGTGTGTGTGTGTGTGCGTGTGTAGAGCAGAGAGGAGAGCTGGTACATAAATCAAGTGGATATTATAAATACTGTGAGACTGCATGAAGCGGCAATATTTGTACCACCACTTGTGTGATGATGATGATGATGATGAAGTTCACAACCCTCTGGATTCACATTCACACCACTTTAACCACACACACACCCAATTTAGGTTTTTAGGATGGTTTCAGGGATTGCCAGCACATACTACTTTGGCGAAACAAGCTGTGTGCAGTCTGTTACTCATCCAATAACACACGTTGACAGCAGCAATTCTATCAAACCTGACAACAACAACAACAACAACAACAACAGTAAAACCTCAAACCCTTCAATTCTTCATTTTTCGATCAAATTATGATTTTATTATCCACGGTAGTCTGGAAAAATAATGTAATGTAAAATTGCTGTGTATCAGGTTGCAAATTGACCAACCAGCCGTGATATCAGGGAGCATCCAGCCTGCTGAAGTGCCTTTGAGCAAGGCACACAATCCCTACAATACATGGTAGTTTTAGTTGAGTTAAGATGTGCATTTTATCAGTTTTCACACACTATTTGGTCTCAAAGGTGTGTTCTGGTGCATGTATTTGATCAGTATATTGAATTGCAGGCCTGTTTCCAGATTTAAATGGATTCTTCCCTGAGCCAAAATGTCAAAACAGAGGAGTTGAACACTTTCCCTCAATATATACGTTTCATTTCAAATTCTGCTGTATGCTCTGGGCACACACAGTGCAGTGGGTGGTGTGTGTGTGTGTGTGTGTGTGTGTGTGTGTGTGTACGCAGCATATTGTCTTGTCAAAGTAAGGAATTGTGTTAAGGAACTCCTACACTGTGCTGCTCCGGTTGGTTTGGTTGATATTTGCCTCTCTGCCTCCCACAGAGCGCTCTCTCATTTATAACTCGCCCCTCTGGTTTGTCCTTTATTCTCCACCCTGCAGGTCAGCACAGATGCAATCCAGCGCACGGCAAAGCACAACACTTTGCATTTGGCTTGAGCGGCGGAGTTTAAAGGTCATTAAGTGAAAGTTCCTCTTGTTGGATTTGATTTGAAGAAAACTATTTTGGATCTTTGCGGAATCTTCCGCCCTAATAAGTAACAACCGTGTGTAGCTCAGGGTGAATCAGTCTCCATGTACGTAAGCAGAAACACACACACACACACACACACACACACACACACACACACACACACACACGCACACACACACACACACACATCCTGCCTGCTTCTACCTGCAACTAGCACACAAACAACCCCTCACTGTGTGTGTGTGGGCATACCCTTGCTTACTCAAAACCAAAATAAAGGATGAAACGAAGAAAGAAGGAGAACTGCGCAGTGACCAACACCTCTACTTTGTAAAGTTGAAGAAGTTACGTCACTGTGGATGTTCTGCATGTAAATGTGGAGGCTTGTTCAGCCAATCAGCTGATGAGATACAGCACCTCTTCAAAAATGTGATGTCACCCTTTCTAACTTGCAGCAGGAGAAGCTGATAATTGGCCGATGTGAAGATCTAGCTTCACATCTTCAGTTTGCCTAATTTAATCAGTTTGTTTAAGTTTCAAGCCAGGTCTCAACCTTGTGGCTCTCAAACCTGCAGTGCACATAGGTTGGTTTGCTTTTAAAAAGAATCAGAGTAACATTGAAGGTCACATCTGCATTTAGGCCTAAATGTTGGATTCAGTTTAGTTTAGTTTAATTCAGGTTGGTGAACGTTTGACTCTCAAGCAAAAGCAAAGTGTTGAGTTTTCTCTCCTCATTCTCTCTTCAGTCTTTAGATCAAACACAGAGGGATGGAATCAGAGATGGAGATGACTCATGCTTTATCAAAAAGGGGAGGGGAACGGTGGAAGCATAGAAATAAGGTACGACATGGAGTGAATGAGTGATGAGGATCAGCAAAGGGAATCAACTGCATAGAATAATGAAATAAAACTCAATAGTATTCAATTGAATGAAAACACAAAGCAGGATTGAGAGTGTGTGACTCGTCTCTCTGACCCGAGTCACTGGCTGAGCTTCATGTTAACACGCCTGTCTGTCTGTTGGCTTATTTGTCAGTTAGATAAATGTTTGCTCTTTGGCAGGAATGAATAATTAATTTGAGTAAATGATTTATCAGCCGTCTGTTGCCTGGTTGAGTGAGCTGCCTCTATGATGACTCCTCACAGGTCACACACCCTCGCATCCAACACAGCTTAGGACCAGTCAAAACAACACCACAATGTTGCGTAACAGCAGCAGCAACATCCAGTTTAGAGTCTCAGTGGCTCTAAACCAGCCTGTGACTGTGAGAGGAGCTACTCAGCCTCATGTTTAAACACAGACGTAAAGGTCAATGCTTTCTGGCTTCTCACTCGTGTTGTCAAAGCCAAATGCATCATGTTGCTTGTTGGCAGTGACGCATCAAAGCAGAGGAAACCCTGGAAAAGCTCTTAATGATGTGCAGTTTGCCACAATAAGAGCATTTCCTTCCATTTAAATAGTTTAGATTCAGTGGAGAAAATTCCCCACGTCCACTAGAGGGGGTTCCATGCACCAACATTGGTACACAACCCACAGTTTGAGAACTGATGGGTGATTAGAAACGAGTCAGTCAGCGGCTTACTAAGGGAGTTTGGTAG